>NC_136500.1:113279641-113512141 GCF_053919585.1 Euprymna scolopes
TTATCATAACATAGAGTAAAGTAAAATAACTGAATACCGTTTTTATTTTGAATACAAATTTCTATTTAAAACGTTTAGGAATTTATTAAGACACTTTAAAATCTGCAATAAAGTATTAGGATAAGCTACATTTATTATTGATATAAAGTTTGATTTGAAAATATGCCGAGCCGTTTATATATATGCAAAGTTTTGATATTTTTTGAGAGAGATAGGTCAATAACTTTGAAGAAGGAAAATGCCTTCAAAAAGAATTAACTTTTCAGGAATGGGAGGAACTTGAAGAGGCTTCGTTAAAATGTAAAAACAAGTTTATCTTTACTTTGTGTTAAGAAGGGGACCTTTTGGATTTTCATGTTGGTAAATATTCTGAGAACTTTCTGGGTTCTGTAAGGATTTCACTAACGATGAAAAAGAAAAAAATATATATATATATGCTTATCTTCCCTACATCGTGATCCTACATGGTAAAAATATATATACAGAGTGACCCCCCCCCAAAACAAAATCTAAATGGAGGCCATCTAGAACATATGCTGTAGAACGGAGAAAAAAAAAGGCCAAAGACCCTAGGGTTTTGATGTGATGTTTTGAATATAATAAACTAGTTATGACCAAAGTTTCATTTCATTTGGACAAAACACTAAGAAACGGGGCCCGTTTTATTTTTTTGGGGGGGTCACCCTGTATTGTCCATGGTAATATATATATATATATATATATATATATATATATATAAACGTTTTCTATTTCAGTTTGTGGGTGAAAGAATTTATAGAATCATCCATATTTATTTAAAATTATTTTTCGCTAAATTCTGAACTAAGTATTGCATAAAACTGTGTTTATAATAATCATTTCAATTTTATTTCTTGTAAATAAAATTATCAGTCATATAATATTACATGAATAATGTAATATATATTCTGGTGATTATCTTCATGGCTATGCTTTGAGGCAGTAGGATTGGCGATCGCTTGAGGCTGGACTTTGGAGAAATTTCCTTGTGGTCTCCAGTTGCTGTTAATTTGCAAAATAAACGGATGTTTACGACAACTTGCACTTTTATTGATTCGATCTTAATCACTGTCATGGTGGGAGAGAGGAAGAAGGAGACAGTTTGTTACATATTGGAGCAGAATAGCAGTAAGTAGAGATTATGTTAACTAGTATAAGTTTCGGTGAAAGTTACACACAGTACTTTTCAAGATAAATTGGCAGCAAATGGAAATCAACCTCGCAGGGATGAGGCGAGGGGGGGGGAGTTTAGACTCCTTGACAAAACACGCTAGAAGTCAGATATAGAATGATATTACAAGGAAATTATATGTGTTCAGGGGACAGGACGGAGTTTCTAGGCAGTTCAAGTCCAGTAAGCAGAGAGAGAGGGACAAGACATACCCAACAATATAAAAATCTAAAGAAAAATTTCCTCAAGATTATCCATTCATCGATCATTTTTAAGGCTAAGTAAGACAATCAAGTAAGAACGAATTAATTTTAGCCTCTCTTTTAGTCTCGTCCCTTATAGACGAACTTCTCTCCCCAATAAACTGCAAACAAGTCTTCATTATCTCCATGCAGGAGTTTTTCTTTGCCCAAGTTAAACAGCCGACCAACAGCCACTAGATGACACAGCATAAAGAGAACGACCCACATGGGAAAGCAATGATTTCACACATAAAAAGATGTTTTTATTGGTTCGTTTTTGATCGTTCATTGGCAAAACTTTATGCGTTTGTTGCAAACGACATGTGCGAACGGTTTAAGGTGGTTCGTTAATGTTCATGTAAATATTACACATTTACTTTTACTAATCATATTATACATCCTTATAGATCCTACACATCATATATCAGTACGCGTCTTATGCAATTCATAGTACGCACCTTATGCGTTACATATCAGTATGCGCCTTACGCGTTACATATCAGTACGCGCCTTACGTGTTACATATCAGTACGCGCCTTACGCGTTACATATCAGTACGTGCCTTACGCGTTACATATCAGTACGCATCTTACGCATTACATATCAGTATGCATCTTATGCATTATATATCAGTAAGCACTGGATTAAATGAGGCAGAAGTACGAAGGTAAAAAAATTCAGACAAGTCAACAATGCAGAACTTGCAAAAACCAGTAAATTAGATGAGAATGTGATTTGAAAATAAACGTATTCCTTTTTAGACCCATCCTCAGATCTCAATGTCAGTTTGAAATGGTATTTATATCGCTGAACAAACAAACTGAATGCGTCTTGATAAGAATCTTTATAAAAAAAAGCTTTGTCCGTCAGTCACTTGATTCGTTTCTTATAAGTTTGAAACAACATTTTCTTTGCTGAACATACAGATTGTATGGATGCACCTAAGGAATATTTTATTGCTGTTTTTCTATAACTGATATTATGATTTATTTTTAATTTCGGCTTCCATAGTTTGTTTTTCTTAGTTATGAATAGGGCTAGGACAACAGCATATTCTTTTCCTCAGGTATATATGCATTGATATATGTTTTTATGTAAAGTAATGTGGTTCTCGGTTGATGAATTGTGTCCAACTGTGTCGTATATATACTCAAGAGTAAAAACAATGAAAAGAATATGCTGTTGTCATAGCCCTAATTATGATTGTGCATGCAGTCTTATCAAAAACAACCATATACAAGAAGGCAATCACGACTTATATTGATGTGTATGTGGATGAATGTATTGCATCCAAAACCAGTGTTTCTGACCACTTTGTACTGGTTAGCAAAAGTTTGGAGCAACTGAAGGATAGGAGTTCGGGTGCTTGGTTTGACTGTCTGGGGATGCCTTGTTTTGGAAATATGCAAATTAGCTCCCAGACGCCTTAGACACTACTGTTAGAAGGCGCTCTTTCTCTGCCTCTGTGGAAAGCTCACTAGGCATTTCCCTGTGTGTGTGTGGATGGCTGCAAGTAGCAACTAATGGTATGACTAGGCCTATGATAACACCATATTCTTTTCATTGTTTTGACTATGAAAAAAAAAAAAGAAAAAAAAAGTTAAATGGAGGCCATCTAGAACATATGCTGTAGAATGGAGAAAAGAAGGCCAAAGACCCGAGTGTTTTGATGTGATGTTTTGAATATAATAAACTAGTTATGACCAAAATTTCATTTCATTCGGACAAAACACTAAGAAACGGGGCCTAATCAAAGTTGGGCCCGTTTTTTTTTGGGGGGGGGAGGGGTACCCTGTATATATCCGTTGATATCTTATATGCTTTTATATAGAGTGATGTGGTTCTCGGTTGATTAATTGTGTCTGATTGTGTCGGATATATACTTGAGAGTAAAAGACAATGAAAAGAATATGCGGTTGTCCTAGCCCTAGTTATGAATCAAGACTTAAGCAAAGCCAAATGACATTTAAAAATAAGGGAATTGGATAAGGATCAATACTATGAAAGGATTAAAAATGTTGAATGGAATGTGTAATATTGAGATTATTCAGACTACACTTATCTTGGATATTCTTTCCATAATGTTTCGGTCAATATAACCTTCCCTCTTTCACATGCAGCTTTCTAACTCTGGCATCATTTTGTAGAATGTAGACAGAATTTTGAATGAGATCCTCTATTTAAACCATGTATTTATACTAGATATAAATGGCTGAAATCACAGTAGAATCAGCTTTGGAATTATTTCTTAGGTTCAATTCATTTGAATGTATTTACTTGAAAAATTGTCTTTGTTTCTGTCAAGCTTTTATCCACTGCTTCTCTCGTATAAATTCGTGTCACCTTGAAATTTAATTCTACCTGCATTTCAACGCATTCTCAACATTACAATTTAAAGATGAACAAAATAAGAAAAGATAGATAATACAGAAAGATTAATGTTTTTTTTTAGTTGGATTGAAACGCATGCTCGCTTAATCAAATTGTTGCTGAAACTCGACACGATCTACTACAAGTAACTTGCACATTAGATAAACAAAGAAATAATCATTTCAAGGCTGAGAGACCTCATAAAAAGTTAAGTAGAAAATAACCATAGAAAATGTCGATTTTTATGTAATGCGGATTTTGTGATCACGAGAAAAATTGTGGAATGACAAAAGTACAGAGATGATTACAGTTGTAACAATAGTGTCACGATTTATTTAACCTCCAAGAACATAACCGTTATATATTTTTTCTTTTCCTTTTTAACTAAAACTGTGGGCCCTTCCAACTTATCAAGGCCTAAGGGCCACTTGAGGATAAGGATTGATGAGCGTCAGGTAGCTGGTGAGGCAACACCACAATAATCAGTAGCGGTGGAATTTGGGTAGAATTTAATTAAGAGAACAGCTCAACAGTAGTGTGTTCATGTTACAATTGAAAACGGTTATGTTATAGTCATCCAAGAGGCAGACCTGCGGAACTATGTTCCACAGATGGGCAGTTCTAAAAAAGAAACTTTGATCATAGAATTTGTTTAATTTTAAGCCCAGATAGATCATATGATAAAGTGAAATTGTGAGTAGTTGTTGTAGCTAAAGGAGTGTCTGCTTTGTAGCAGAAGTCATGTTGACAAATAGTAACAGCAGTAGTTCTAGCTGTGACAGTGTGTAGAGTTGATCTGTCTCTTTCATCTCATAGCAGTCGTAGTTGTGATGCGTCCAAATAGTTGCTCGTTGCAGTAAGTAAAATGAAAACATTTATTTTTCTGGATTCTATTATTCTTTTTTTTTCTTCTTCTTTTGTGTGCAGTTTTATTACAAATTATTAATACATAATGTTTTATTCATGAATTAGCATTAATACTTCTTTTTTTTAATGTAATCTACTCATTTCTCGTACAGCATTGCTAAACAATTAGAACTATGTATTCAGATGATGTCAGAAATTATGAAGATAGCCAGGAGATAATCACAGATCAGGAACTGGATCCATAGTTAAGAATAAGAAAATATACTACCCAACACTTACTTCAGTGAAATTACATTTTTGTAAAGATCTAAATACTATGGAATTTTAGAATTTCAAATGATAGTTCCAATTTATAGTAACAGTACAAGTAATTTTGGTTTGTATTTTTGTTTTTATTCCGAGTAAATTGATTTGTAACCATTTTTTTCAGTAACAAAATCTGTTAAATTTTAAGGTTGGTTGTTTTTGTTTTACGGCATATCAACCCTTTTCAGGTTATTTAATGCCGAATCCAAAGATTTTGAAGAAAAAATTTTTATAGAACATATTTGTTGTTTTCAAGTCGGTTTCTATTTAACCCATAGTTGGAACCCTAACAGGTACTACCACTCTGGGTCAGAGTGGACCTGGGAGCAATGGTAATTAAAGGGTGGCTCCACACTCCCCAAAGCCCAGAAGCTGGCGCCTCACCACTGGATATAGTTTAAGGTCATATCAAGGACCCCCATTGAGGGACTTTTACCCTCTGTAGGGGAGGCAGTCGGTGTATTCTAATGCCCCACCGACAGGGTCGGTTAAATTTTAAGAGCAGCACTCAATTATTGCCTTCATTTTTTTCTTACAATTTTTGCTTAATTTTCTTAACTGAGACTTTTGTAATAAAATTAACTCGAAAAATAAAAAATTGTCTTCTTGTTTGTATATACAAATAAAGCATCAATAACATTTGCTGAATTTCCTTCCATTTACGTTTCTTTGCAGACGTGTCTACATTGGCTAAAGAGCAGAAGCCTGCAGGACTCTCAAACTAAAATTGACACAGAACGTTATCTCCTTTAAAGTTAACATTCCAATAAAATGCATTCCTGATATTCAATTTCTTAAAGAAAACGGTTCTTTAATGTTCATCTATTTCTATTCACTCCCCCTCCCCTTACAAATAGTACAAACGTTGATAAAATCGAAATTTTTTTTTCTCACTATATTTCCTTGGATAAGTTTTTTGTAGCAATAGTATTATAGTAAACGGTTCTGAAAGGAAATTTTGATGCAGTTTCTGATATATGAAGGGCATTCCAAAAGTAATGCCTCCTATTTGTATTTTAGTATTCCACTCAAATGAATCGGAGGTGATTGCAAATTGCATTATTATTATGACTGAACTTGTGCACTCATGATTTGAAAGTTTCATCTCTCTGCTACAGATACTGATGGTGTGAAACTAAGAAAGCAACTCTTGTCATGGGCATGTGTCAGTAGCATAGATGTGCCATTGAATTCATGGGAAAAGTGCATTGAGAATGGTAGTGACTTTGTAGAAAAGTAAATTTTTGTTGATTAAAAATAGGAGGCTTTACTTTTAGAATGACCGTCGTAAAAGTGAAACTATAAAACATATGTGGAAACGTTGTGACTATTGTTTAAATTTCTTTAATTAAACCTGTAATTTCTATAAATCTTGCTAGACATTGGTACTTTCTAATTGTTTTAAATTGGGTTGATTCATTCAGTTTGTAATAATAATTATGAAAAATCGTTATGATTGTTTATTATTAGAATTACATTTAGCCAAATTAGGATTAGAATTTGGATTGAATTGAATTGCGCTCAAAATTAGAAAAAAAAAAGAATGGTGTGTAGTAGATGAGGGGTTTTAATACAGAAGATAGGGACAAAGTGAGAAAGAGTGAAAGTGAGAAAGAGTGAAAGTGAGTGAGAAAGAAGTGAAAAGAAAGATCTGACTAGAAATAATAGAAAAGAAAAGCAGAAGAAAAGGAAAACAGAGGATGATGAAAGAATCAAGATTAGAGAAAGAGGGAGAAGCAGAAAAGGTGAAGGAAAGATAAACACAGGCAAAAGATGTTTAAAAGCAGGGGAAGGAAAATAAGCAATAAGTGAGAAGGAGGATAGAGGGAGAGAAGGATAGGGAGAAGCAAAGGAAAAGGAGGAAACGGAGAAGAGGAGGAAACGAAAAAGAGGAGGAAACGAAAAAGAGGAGGAAACGGAAAAGAGGAGGAAACGGAAAAGAGGAGGAAAAGGAAAAGAGGAGGAAAGGGAAAAGAGGAGGAAAGGGAAAAGAGGAGGAAAGGGAAAAGAGGAGGAAAGGGAAAAGAGGAGGAAAGGGAAAAGAGGAGGAAAGGGAAAAGAGGAGGAAAGGGAAAAGAGAAGGAAAGGGAAAAGAGGAGAAAAGGGAAAAGAGGAGAAAAGGAAAAAGAGAAGTAAAGGAAAAAGAGTTAAGAGAGAGACAATCAATAGAGAAGAACTGCGGATAAAGTTCCAAAGTATCAGATAACGTTCAAAGTAATCTTGATCTCTATTCTTGTGTCAAGCCAGGTGAGTTAAGATGCGTTAATTATTTTGGTCACTTCAAAGCCACTGAAGGAATTGCTTAACAACCTTGTGAAAATATCACAGGAAATGAGAGCTTTTGATCCTCGTTCTAATCATCTCCCAAATGACCTGTGATATTTGCTCATTTTGCCATAATTAGCCACTTCTTGTGTTTATTCATTCACACACACATCATCGACGCCATCTTAAATCAAATCTATTTTAATGTTAATCATAAACAACCGGTTACTTTATCATATGAGTGAATAGAGATCAGTTTGTAATTGTCTTATAATCCAAGAATTAACCATTTTTCATTTCACAAACCAGATCATCAGGTGGTGGATTGGGGATGGCTTTTAAATTGCCACCTGTGGGAGGATGATCTGTGATAATTCAGATGTGTCTCCATTAAATGCATCAACTGCCCATAAAACGTTAGCTTGGACAAGTTTTAGATATGTGAACAGCTAAGTGAAGACTGTTGACCTTGTTTACACAAAGTCCTAAAGCAAAGTTTTGTTTTCATTATATTTAGATATAATGAAAACTTTTTAATGCCAATACATAGATCTTTGCAAAAAATAAACAATTGTACCCAATTTATTTTGGTAACTACTGTAAGAATGATCGTGCAAAGTTTGTTAGAAATTTAAAAAATTGTTGTCTTGTGCTATTCACCCAGACCCCAAATTTCAGTCTAAAAATTGCAGGCTTTTAACAAATGAAAATCCTTACAAATGTGATAAAATTCATGATACTTATTGAATTAAGCCAGTCTAAAACAAACATTACTTCATGAAAAAAGGACCAAAAATGATAAAGAAGTGTGATATATTATGTTATTTTTTATAGAAACTAATTTGTGATATGTGTAACGTGTTTATATGTACCATTCTATGTGTGTCTTTCTCTAACGTGTGTGTAGGCATGTTCTAATGGCCTTTTTGTGATAGTCATGTCAAAACTTTCCATGTGTATCCTTTCCCATTTCATTATATATACACACACACACACACATACATACATACACCAAGTTTGATGTGTCACTCCTTGATATTTCTGCACCTACCCGACACAAGTAAGTTGGGTTCAAACCAGTACCGCATTAACCATGTTATTGACACACACAGAAGTCATATGATTTTTTTTCAACAGTTAAAAATTCAATCTTCTAAACATGATTCATAGCACATAATGTTATGAGTAGATTTTTCTTTTAATAGTAAATCACTAAAACGGTTTAGGTTTCAATCATGAAACAATTTAATAATCAAGCAAAAGTTTTCAACATAAGACAACTTAAAACCATGAATTAACGCTACCATATTGACGTGTGGTGTTTTTTTATGATTGAATAGTTTTAATATGCATAAAGGCACACAATATTGTGCACATTAAATTGAAAAAACACCAACGTTAAAACAAAAAATAAATTGCCCATCACCAAAATGTTAGTAACTGAATTTGAGTTGTAAAACAAATAAACTATTAATGACACAAAAGAAAAAAATCAAACTTAGTAAAAAGAAAAGATTAAATTTTGCTTGCATCAAATTAAGCCTCCAAAAACAAATGAGTTATCAGAAGTTGAATAAATTTAACTATATTTATTAATTTTCACCTATTAAATTGAATGGTTTGGGTTAACTATTTCATTAATGATAGGAGTGGATTGTCAGTTTAACGATTATGAATACAGGGTAAAATGATCAAATTGTCGCAATAGAAAAAACATGAGTTCATTTTCATTTGATGAAAACCGGTTTTCTTTTTTTTTGTTGCAGACTATCCCAAGAGCGATAGGAGCCTTCTATCAAGTCTGAAAGTGACACAATGTTCAACATTGCACAAATTATGCTCTCTACTGGTCCAAGTTATGCCAACACGACCATTGCCAGCACCTTCAAAATGCATATTCAGACAGTTCAACATTTGAGGGTACAGCTCAACAAAGTTTCTGATCACCGTTAAGGTCTTTAGTGTGGTTTGCAGAGAGGGTCACATCATACCACTTTGAAGTCTGCTTGAAAGTCAACACCAATATGTACTTGGATGTGCTGAAGAGTGTGATGATCCCTTGGTACAATCAGGTGGCCACTGGTAGACTCTGGGTGTGACAGTAGGACTCGGTGCCAGCCCATAAGTTCAAAGAGACCCAGGCATGCTACAACTTTGTACCCCGACCTGAACCCTCTGGACTACTTCGTTTGGTTATACGTCAAGAACATCACCAACATGACCTCCCACAACACCAAAGCCAGCCCGATTGCTGCCATCCGTCGAGTATTTACAGAGCTCCTGCCGGCACTTGTGGAAGACATGCTTCCAAATTTATCATTCCACCCTGTATTCTAAACATCCAGCACCGCACACATGAGACCTGTCGATTCATCCAAATTATTCATTTTACATGATCAGCAACAAATAGAAATATCCGAATGGATCGTTTTTAACTTCAATCAAAAACAGAATAATACTCTACCATTTGGGATTATTACGTTGGCTAGAAAATGTTTTTACAGCGTTCAAGTTTGTGTTCAAGTTCTGGGTAAAATGTTTCTGCTGCAAGTTGGAAGAGTCTGCTTTTCTTTAAGTTGAGAAGGGCAAACCCTCTCAATATTCTGAGGAAACTTTAAAAGATCTTTAAAATTTCAAGGGCTCTTTAGATATTTATGGATCCTGTTTGCAATTCAAATGAAGTCAGGCTGTGTGCGCCTTCATCAACTTTCCAACCTTCATGCTATGTTTTGTCTTGCTTTGTCTTATTTGATCAGCATGGTAAATACAAGTTTTGCTATTAAAAATGAAAACTTAAAATTGAGTGCAAGTGACACACGTATGAGAAATTAGATAAAAATTAAAATATGCATGAGCTAATTTTTTTTTTTTTTTTTATATAACATTTTTATTTTTATATATAAACGGGTTACCTTTAACAGTTAGTATGAGAGTCACACCAGTAACTATGGAGTGCCTACAAGCGAGTCCCACAAGATACAATATAGTACTTATATAATAGGGCAGAATAATTTGATCACTAATAGTTGAGCCATATCTCTCATTGCCGACACAGCAAAGATGATATATACATATATATATATATATATATATATATATATTCAATATAATGATAATAATAAAAGACTATATTTTTATATAACTGTTAGTTCTTTATTAATGATGATCAAAATCCGAACCCAGAAGGGAACTTTATTTTATTACAAAACCAACAGATGAAGAACTAGAGAAAACGATCTATGCAGCATAGATTTAAAATCCCTTGAATAAGATTCGAAAACAGTCAGAAAGTATGCATATACCAAACATGACATTAATCTGATTGTAAATATATAATAAATAAATTGAATTTTTTAGAAATTCTTCTAATTAGACTTACCAAAAAATTTTCAATGGACCAGTCTCCAAGATATTTTAGTTGAATTTTAAACCTAACAATATAAAAGAACAAAAAAAATTTAATGGGAAAAAAAATTTATTTAAAATTTCAGTGCTCATTTATATGAGCACTTGGACTCATAAAAAAGAATTTCAAAAACTGCCGGGTAAATATACCTAGAGAACCAAGTGCAAGAGAGATTCCAACAATTGCACTCAAAGAGACAGTTAAAATCTTAAAAAATCTCCTGAATGGAATATCTGAGTTAGTGTGTAAATGTTTAGCATCCGGTAGGATGCCCCATCCCCAGTTTGAACAAAGTGATAAGAAAATTAAGCAAAAAAAATAGTGAATTATGTTAGTTTAAGATTAAATAATTGAATTAAATCTCTTTTTAGAATGTTCACAAATAATAATGGCATATATATACAGGGGCCCAACAATATTTTTCAGACACTTTGAAAAAAAGTACTTCAAGGTGATTACTAGTGCAAAAAACTTTTGAGATTCTAAGTACGTAGTTGAGGAGTGAAACTCCACTACTGGTGTAATCATTTTTTTAGTTTGGCTTTGATAAGTTTATTTTTTTGTGATTTTTGCGAAAACTTGCGCGACACTATTTTCCAGACAAAAAATCCTATTTTATTAAGAGCTATGTTCATGTATATGTTGCTGTATGCAAATTTTCTGCTTGTACACTTAGCTTTCATCATTAGAATCAATTATCTGTTCTATTCTACTGGCAAAACAATTAAGTTTAATGCGATAAAATGCATTCAAAAGAAGTTGTTTGTTTGGCATGGAAGAAGTGAGAAGATGGCCTCAGCATCAGAAGGATCGCCATGGATTTGAAGCTGTCAAAATCAACGGTTGAATACATGCTGAAGACAAACTTAGAGCGGAAAAAAGGATAAAAAAGATCAATTGGCAAGAGGACTGAAAGGAGAATGAAGAGGACTATGACATGGCTTTTGACATCTGGAGAAAAAGTTCCAGCAAGAAAAGTGAAGGAGAAATGGGAATCAGATGTAAATGTCTGAACAGTACAAAGAACACTTCATAGGATTGATTTGAAGTATGCAAAGGCTAAGAAAAAAATTACTAACAAAGAAACACAAAGGAGAGTGCTAAAAGGTGGTTAACAAAGCATGTTGACTTTAAGAAGATTATATTTATTGATGAGAAGCGTTTCAAGTTTGATGGGCCTGATGGATGGTGTACTTGGTCGAGAAGGGGTGAGCCTGTTGTACTGAACAAACAACAGATGGGAGGAGGAGATGGTTTGGGGTATGATCTTTGCAAATGGAAATATATGGTTGGAGTGGCTGAAAAGAGGACAGAACAGCAAAAGCTACAAACAGTTGTTGGACAAGAAAGCCCTACCAAGAATAAGAAGAGAGTTGGGGAATGATTTCGTTCTACAGCAAGACAATTGCAGCATCCATGTGTCAAAACTCATGAAAGAATGGATGGCTAAAGTGAATTTGACTACTTTGGAATGGCCTGCAAAAAGCCCAGAGCTAAATTTAATGGAAAATGTTTGGGAAATGCTTGCACAACTTGTCTATGGTGGACCTTAAATAACAAAAGAGGTTCAACTATGGGAACAAATACTAGATGTAAAAAAAAAAGAAAAAAAGAAAAGAAAAAAAAAAAAAAAAAACTAATAGAAACACGTAGAGATGTTATTGTGCATATGTTTGATCATTATAAAGAGAGATTGATGAAAGTTATTGACAAGAAAGGTGATATTACAGATTATTAACAGTTTTTTTAATGATGCCCAAAAAATAATGTCGCATGTGTTTTGTAAAAAAATGATGAAAATTAAATATTTTTCCTAATCGATTTTCTTCCATTTTTATTACAGGTATTGTCTTTATATGTTTATGCTATTCTATTGAAGGAATTTTTCCACTATATGGTACTCAGAAAGTTGAATATTAAAGTGTCCGAAAAATATTGTCGGGTCCTTGTATATATTACATAGGCATCACCACTTATCAAGGCCAAGAGGCCACTCGAGGATAAAGGTTAAAGAGTGTACAGTAAAAATTGGACAATATAGTAACCGTTAGTAATGGAGATTCAGTAAATTTGTTAACTTATATGGAACAGCTCATTAAAAACTTGTTTACGTTAGACTTGAAGACAACCAGAAAGCAGAAAAACGGAAGACAATTCCATAGTCGTGCACTTCTAAGAAAGAAGCTTTGCTCATGGAATCTATGCTTAGGTTTAGGCACAGATAAAGAGTGGGGGAAACTAGTGTTAGTGTTTTCTGCTAGACGGGTGTTTCTTGTGAAAGTTTGGCGAGGGGGGACCATAGAATGGAGCTCAGTCGAACACCTGCCATGAAAATAACGATAAAGCAGAGAAACTCGCAACATCTCTTCTGTGAGAAAAAGGTTGCAGGGAAGAGAAAAGGACATCCCCCACAAGGCTACGAAATCTATTTTGAACTCTATCAAGGCAGGATAAGTCATTTCTAGCAGCTCCTGCCCAGATGTGGCAACAGTATTCCATCCTTGGACGTACCTGGCTCTTATATAGATAGAGATTTGCATCAGCAGTGAGATATCTACTGGATCGATAGAAGGATCCCACCATTTTTCCAGCATCCTTCGCAACGGATTTAATGTACATGTTCCATTTAAGATCAGGAGTAAAGGTCAATCCCAGAAGCTTGTCAAAACATGAGGCCTCCCAAGACGAGAGCCATTATGGGAGTCAGAGAGTTGATGATGTAAAGATAAAAGCTTGGTTTTAGATGCATTAAAAGTAACAAGCCACCTCTTTCCCCATTGTACCACTTGCTCAAGATCAGAGGAGAGAGAACTTGGTCGTTTACGGTCTTAGATGTGTTACCATAGATAGTAGTGTCATCAGCATAGATGTCTACGAATGATGTAAGGATGTGATTTGGAAGATCATTAATATAGATCAGGAAGAGAGTTGGGCCCAGGATGGACCCCTGAGGGACTCCAGCATTAATACTAAGAGCTTCTGAGATATATATATATATATATATTACAATAATTCTCAGTGTTTCATAACAATAAAATAATCTGCTGTTGACTAAGGGAAGAGTTTATCACACACAGTATGATGGGTGGAAATGAAATCTGATCAGAAAGGGTTGAGGATATGCGTTGCATAGAGAGAACTGATATGAGAAAGATATAATGGATGCGAATTTTAGAGACAGAATCACATAATAACCTCAGAAAAAAATTGAATCTCGACAGTATATTGAGATGTGTGCAGAACAGGGAACCTCATTGGTTTGGCCAAGAAAAGAATGGATGAGGGTACTTGGGTTAATAGTCAGTTAGCAGGAAAAAGCCAAAGAAAATATGGAAGGAAGTGAGCAGGATAGATTTGAGAGAAACGGGAATAAATAAAACCTGGCAAAGACAAGTTCTTCTGGAAAAGCTGACCTTCATGTGCCACCTTATAAGATGGGTCTTAGACCGATGATGGTCAGCATCATCATTTTCAAAAAGAAGAACTCATTTCAACTACTCACCCAGCTACATCCATACTATAATACATTGGAAAGCAGAGTCTATTTGTAAAACTGATTGTGTTGTGCTAAAAACATTTTTGTATTTACTTTTTTCAGAAGCCGACTAATTTTCAAGATTTTGAAAAAAAAGAGACACCAAAAGATATCATTTATCATCTGGCATTAAAAGTTATTTTTTGAGCAGGCAAGAAAGAAAATTAATTATCAGTAATTTGTCAATAGCACTGGGAAAGCATCTTCATGTCAGAGTGGACAGGAATATTTAAATCGTGATTAAATTGAGTTAGATTAAACTGAAAAAGAAACAAAAATGGAAAGTTTAAAGTTAAAAATGGAATTGTCATTTTGAGAAAGTCAAAGATTATTTGCAATTAATTTGTGATGGAAAAATGGCCGAATAGTTAAAGGATTGCACAAATCAAATGAAAGCAGATATCTATCTTTTTTGTATTTATATAAAAATGACGGATGTTGATAAATTTCCATGTATAGGATACATTTTTAAACTAATAAAACGATCATTATGAATTTTAGATGTAAGGATGGATAATATGGGCTATATGTAGTTTAATTAAGTTCTAGGCAAAAGGGATGGAGATGTTTGGAAGCTCTTTGTAAAAGTTCAGATATTTCCAATTTTTGTGAAATGTTAATAAAAAGTATTAAACATTAATAAATATCCGTCAAATTTTAGTTCGTTTGGAGTATCTTAAAGTGTGTTTTTAGGTAGAAATAATATGGGCAAAACCTTCATTTCGAAAATTCAAATATTTCAGATTAACATTAAATTTCAATTATAGCTATTAGACACAAATTAAGCAAGATTCTCCGAATTTCAGCTTCTTCCCAAAGCCCCTCAAGTTTTAGTTAAAAACTTTGAGAATTTTTAGAATCCAAATCATGTAATAGATTTGAATTAAAATTGGAATAGGGATTCTTGAGATAAAGCTTAGTAGAATAATATCGTGATTTTAATCCTTATAAAGAGGACATAAAAGTTGTGCAAAACTGTTTTGCTCAGGGAATTGACTTTACCCACTTTGAGGCGAATATTTTTCTAGAGAGAGTATGTGTGTGTGTGTGTGTGTGTGTGTGTGTGTGTGTGTGTGTGTGTGTGTGTGTGTGTGTATTTCAGACTAGCAGGACCTGTTAACCAGCATTACCCGGTGAAAGCCTGCCCTCCACCTCGCAAAAAAGTAAACTATGGTTTTTGTTGGTGGCCTCTGTCATCCCTGAACAATTGCAGATACTGACGGCCATGGCTGAGATAAAATAATCTGGTTTTCACTGGCGATTAGTGCTGGTTTATGGCGATAACATGCAGGTACTGTTTGAATTTTAAAAAAGCAGTTAAGGAAATGTGTAAACCAGTATGAATTAATAAAAGTATGAAAAATGGTAAATTAGAAAAATAATGAAAAGCAAAAAAACAGAAGTTTTAGAAGTTAGGGATTCTCACTGTATATGAATTGTTTAGAGTGATCGAAATCCAGTCCTAGCTGTTTCCGTTTGTTGTTCAAGTCTTCCTCTTCTTTTCAACTCTTCCATTAATAGTATTAAATTATATTCCAGTTTTATGTTGTCTTTTAAATGTGTAAAACAAAACAATTACGACTTTTTTTTTTACTTCACTTCTTTGAGTATTGTCATGTTAAGAACGGCACTTGGAATAGACATCCCAAAGAACTCATGTTAAGAACGATTTTCGGAATAGATACCACCAACTTCTCTATCTTAAGAACAGTGCTCAGGATAGACACCCCCAACATCCACATGTAAAGAATGGCTTTTGGAGTAGATAACCCCCTATTTGGGGGGGGGGGGAATAATTGTCCTAAATTTAACCGTGATAATCATTGTCACCATACCCATCCACAAATGCTAAATATATATATATATATATATATAAAAAAAAAAAGGAAGTTGCAGGAGTAAGAGAGAAGTAGATTTGTTTATCGCACATGCGTACAAACCTGGCAGTCAGTGAATTACAGTACATAATACAGGTCTTTATAAGTACTTGTCCTGCAAAAATTTGAATGAAATTTTCTTAATCAGCATGGTCGAAAATCTATAAAAGTCGCCATTCTAAAGAAAATTGTGAGGGTGGACCTAATCTATAAATTTACCCCTAAGCAAAAAAAAAAAAAAAAAAAAAATTAACATGTGCATAATCTCGTGAATCAGTCGGAAAAGAAAATTAAATAAAATACACAGAATTCAAAATTGGTGAAAACGTGAGTATATAACAAATAATTGCTTTCTTATGTAATGAAATTTACATTGAAACTGTAGCGTAGGTAATCAGTGTAAAAAAATCAGTAATTATACATAAAACCAGACTAACTTTCAAACATGCTGGCAGGTTTGTCAAAATGGATACAATACTTCCGCTATTCTTCAAAACTGCTTACTTGTATATTTGAGCAAAATATTAAGATATTTTTTTGTTAATATATTTTTTCAAACATATTTACGTTTTGTTTTTTCAAATATAGTTATATTTTTTTTAATGTACTTTATTTAAATATTACTTTATTCAAACCTGCACAATGTATTACAATCGTCGCCGACTTAAAAAAAAAATGTTTCAGCAATATCATCCATTGGATTTATATTTCAATTGTCGGAATTTTTTTTTTTTTTTAACATATGTGAGATATTCACATTTTAAAACTGTTAAACTACTTTCTGCTGCATCTTCTTGAAATTGCTAAAACTGTAAAAAATGTGAAACATTCATTGTTTTTTTTTCCATGTTTCTGTAAATAAATATTTTTTTAAATATCTAAATAGTTTGACAATATATAACATTAACTTAAACAATTATTTGAAAAGATGTGTGATTAAAAATTTTTTTAAAAATGATAAAATTTACGTATTTTTATATATTTTTACTAGCAAAAGTACCCGACATTGACTGTTCAAAACCAGCCTACAGAAAATGGACTCTGATTTATGAAACTATGATAGGTTATGAAAAGGAAGGTTTCGAATTTGGGGGTATCAAAACCAAAGCAAAATATGATGAAAGTAAAAATAAGATAGATAAATCCCATAATTTATTATACCATACCTGTTCACACTGAAACACTTATCACAAATTCTGTGGATCTATATTAAAAAACCTTGTTAAACTTTGTGACATATTTCCATTCTATGGAGGTCAGGTGCGAATGAACACCCCGTAATTTTATTATACCATATTTCTTCAAACTGAAACATAATTATCAAAGTATACTTACGCAGATAGATATAAAAAGTCTTTATTAAAGTTTGTGCTTATTTCCATTCTATGGAGGCCAGGCGCGAACGCAGACCCCACAATTTTATTATACCATCCCTATTTAAGTTAAAACATACTTATAAAAGTATTCTTATGTACATCTATATCAAAAAAACTTGTAAACGTTTTTTTTTTTTTAATTTTTAAATTTTTTTATTTCCATACTTTGTGGACAAGGCACGAACGCAGACCCCACAATTTTAATGAACAACCGTTCTGCCAGATCAAACATACCCATTCCTGTGTCTCGGTACATCTTCTATCATTATATGTAATCAGTTTTTTAAAATAGTCAACCATATAGGAGCCTATTCGTGACCAGACACACACAGCTTTATATTATAGATTATAAGGGGAGGGGGGTAAAAAATAAACATAAAATATAATTAACTCTTGCAAAACAGGCAAAGGGATGCAGCATTTCGTCGATGGGACAGAGGTTGAAGCCTAGCCAATAGTGAGGGATCTATTAGGTTGGCGAATTTCTTTTGAACCCTGTCTAAGAGGGAGAGACTAGTAGCAAAAGCACCATCCCAAATATGGTAACAATACTCCATAGATGGGCGAATGGTGGCCTTGTAGAGGTACAGGATACTCTCAGGCATAAGTAACTTTCTCGCATGGTAGAGAGAGCCCACCTTCTTTGTAGCAACCCTGGCAATCCCCTCAATGTACTTTTTCCAACGCATGTTTTCTATTTTCTTGAAAAAGATTTCTGCCTCAACAGAAAAATATTCAACAAAATGTTCAACTAGAAAATTATTTTACCGAAAACTTAATATAAAAAAGAAGATACTAGAATTTAAAAAAATAATATTTTATTTACACTCAATCAGATGTGCCTTATGCACTAATAAAAATGTAATTGGCATTTTGTTGCACTTTTTAAGATTTTAAATATTTATAAATTTTATCATAAAAAACGATTATTATATTGATTATAATTTTTCGACAGAAGAAATAAAATGAATTGCATATAAAAAAATTAGAAGAAAAATTTTAAATCATCCAATTATATCAATAAATATTGTCAAATTTTGTAAAAAATAATTATTTAGTAAATTGATTTTAATTTTCTTTAATAAAAAAAACGATTGAAATATTTTAAAATCAGTAAATTGCCAATATATTTTTTTAATATAAAAAAGGATTATTGGATTCTTTTTAAATTGCAAAACAAAAAACAATAATGAAAAAATTGCAAAAACAGCAAATAATTATTAAATTTTGTCATAAAAAATTTCTTCACATACAGACATAATTTATGTATAATTTATTATAATGAAGTAAAACATGTTTTCTAAGCAGGCAATTCGAGGATAAGGGTTAATAAAGTGAATTGATGAATTCTAGGTGGACCACAAAATCAAAGACGAAGTTGAAAAAGGTTTGTCGAATACATGTATGTATATGTATCATGGTGTGCATGAATTTTATTCAGGTAACTTTTACCAATATTAACCAGCAGAGCATTACCACTATCAACTAAGGACAGAGTCCATCAGACATACGCATGCAATGTTATCATAGAAGTAAAACCTGGCAAGTGAGAATTGAGGATATATGTTGCATGGTGAGAAATGATGTAAGAATGATATGGGATGGGTCACGGGAAAGTGGTATTGAAGTAAACCTTAATGATGCAAATTGGGTGGAATTTGATTATTTATGAGGACGACCCAACAGAGACTTGTTCACATTAGATTTGAAGGCTACCATGGTGTATTTAGTTGGGAAGCATGCCAGCGGAACAGTGTTCCAAAGGCAGGAAGTTATGGAAAACAAAGGTCCGAAAGTGAAGGTTATTAAAACCAAAGTGATGATCAGTGGTTGTAGTGTTGGAAAGCTTGCAGAAAGGGGAAAAATCTGCTTAGTTTGTGGAAAGGCAGTTGTTATGTTGTATACTGGTGTTTGAATGAGTGTGCGTGTCACTATTCTCTATCTAGTGGCTCTTCACTATCTGAAACCAAGTTATCTTTGTGACCTATTTGAGTTCATTCCATGATCGTCTAAATCTTCATATGTAGGCGCGCGTGTGTGTGTCATACATGTAATTGACATACCTTTTTCAACTGCGTCTTTGATCTTGTGGTCCACCTAGAATTCATCTATAATTGGAGGGAGGCTGAAAACTTGTAGATGAATGCATTTCAATCCAAAACGATGTTTTTTGTTTTTTATTCACTTTCCAGGTGTCGAACACAGAAGAATGGAAAGTGAGGAGCATTGCTTGTAGATAATTCTAATCTCCAATTTGGAGGCATGTTATCTCCCTTCCAAGGGGGTGGAGACTGCCATCAACCCGTCTGTCTTCTTTACATCCAAATTCCAACGCCGACTATGTCCAGCTAACCTGACCATGTGACAACCATGTTCTTCCTGTCCACTATTTTTAGAGCTTCCTGTGCAACTTGTCCATTTTACACCTCAATATGTTTTGACAACTTTTATCAAAACATAGCTTCACATCTCATTCTTGTTTACCTCGCCAGATAGATAGATAGATAGATAGATAGATAGATAACAGATAATTTCTTTTCTTTCCAACTACATAACATCAACTCAATCTTTTTTTGTTATTTGTAAACATTGAAAATTGAATTGTAAATGCAGTGAAATTACAGCTAAGGTGAGAAATGATAACCAGTTTATAAACACGAAGTGTAAGACAATGAAGACAGATGAAAAATAAAATATATTTAGCTATTGAGCTTGTTCAGAAGTTTTATCAACTTGGTGATACCATTAGATCGCAGTCAGAAGCTGGTGCTGGTAAAATTGCAAGAACTATGGTGTGCATGAATTTTATTCAGGTAACTTTTACCAATATTAACCAGCAGAGCATTACGACTATCGACCAAGGACAGAGTCCATCAGACATGCGCATGCAATGTTATCATAGAAGTAAAACCTGGCAAGTGAGAATTGAGGATATATGTTGTATGGTGAGAAATGATGTAAGAATGATACGGGGTGGGTCACAGGAAACGGATGTTTTTAGAACGCTTCTTGCTCTCCTTGAGTAAGGGTTGAGTGAGGAAGGTAGTCTTTAAACCTGCTTAAGACGCCGTTTAGTTTGTATTCAGAGTTTTGTTTTCCTTAAAAACATCCGTTTCCCGTGACTTACCCTGTATAATTATGTGTGTGTGTGTATAATGTGAAGGCCAACAAAAAAAGTGGGGAGGAAGTGATGAAGATGAAAAAAAAGGATGAATAAAAACCTGGTCAGAGATGGGTTGGTTTGGAAGTCAATTTATAAAGGCCGTCCAACACATGCCAGCAGGCAAAACAGATGCTAAACTAATGATATTAGAAGCGTGAACCTAACTTTTTTCTGACAAAATAGTAAGTCTCGAAAGTTTTTAGATGATGATCAACAACTAGTTTTATTCAGACTACTATTCTCATCATGGTTGTATGTTCACATTTTGACTGATGTAACCTCTGACCTTCTCCAGGCGCATCTTTTCGAGATTCATGTTTCCGACATATAAAGATTCAAACGATGTACCTTAAGGTCGGTGGTTATTTTGGCTAAAACAGTGAATGTAGCAGCACACAAGATGAGAAATGATAATTAAATAATTAAAATTTTGAGGGGTTTTTTTTGTTTTGTTTTTTTAATCACGAAAAGTTTATGTTATTATAATCCTTTGCTACTTAGACCCATAGATATTTGTACGAATCAACTAAAACTATTCCATATAATTTTATGCCAATCACCAGAACTCTAGAAAAAAGAAGGAAAGAAAATATTTTGAAATCCAGTGTTTCCTAAAACATTGTTCAAGTTCCACACGGAATCATATCTATTTTAGAATGGCATCAGACCCGAAGTACCATCATAAAAGCAATTATCTCAAATAAAAATGTTAAAAAAAAATAAATAAAAAATACCCACAAGTTATTCATCAACCATTGCTGATTCAGCGACCTGACAAGTCTTAGCTTTCCATTCTCACACTCACGCCATGATTTCTACGAATCTCTATTTTTGTCAAAGTAAAAAAAAAAAAAAGAAAAATTTTTTTTAAGTGGATTTGACACACTAGCCTGACATTTTGGTACCGAGCCTGTGGCATGAAATAACACCAAGGGCCAATACAGTTTGGTTAGGAACTGCACGTTTTCTGCAAAGAGCATTCACTCAGGCATGAAGACCAAACCAAAATAACTTTCTCTAACATTAGCCAGGCAGAATTCTCAATTTCAAAGTGATTTAGCAAAGATTTAGCCAATAAAAAAAAAAAAAAAAATCGCCACGCCACACGACCCTATACCACAAAGATTTGTTTTTCTGAAACAAAAAGAAAAACTTAAGCAGAAACAAGAAAGGTGACCAACTATTATTTTAAAATGAAAAGGGAATTGATTTTGGTTAAGGTTGTGCATGTTTCTTTGACGAAATTCACGAAACTATCTTTCTCTATATTTATACGACCAGTGAACAATGGCACAAACCAATGGTTACACACAACAAGTGAAGAGCATGTGCAATCCTAAAGCTGCGGAATAAAGCTCCACTACAGATGGGTGATTGAGGATTACTCATACCACCTGACGCCTTCTTTTACAGTCTACTACTAATGAATTCATGTGCGTGTAGAAGTAATGTTTTCCACTTAGCATAAAGCATTACTCTTAATTAGAATTAGTTTTCTTGGTCACTTAATAATGTAAACAAATACAAAAAAGTAATTTCTCTTTCTTTCATGATGATTGAAGTGGCATATGGGAAGGTTTGTTAACTACTATACAAGCAATCCGGTTTTAAGTCTCAATTGGAAACACTCACTATATCTAGCCACAGAGGCGCCATGATCCACCAAAACGGCTGTCTGTGGACGACACACCTTAAATGACAAAGATGAATATTATGTTTATTTTAGAACCTATCAAGATTGATAGAACCATTAGAAAAGCTAAGAAAAATTAATGATGACAAGAAAATTGAATAAATTACAATATTTATTAATCCATCAAAAATTCAAACAAAGAAAAATTCTTAACCCATGAATTTTCAAAGATAGAGGATATAAATCAGGAAAATATTTAAATTTTTAGCATTTAAAC
The DNA here is from genome assembly GCF_053919585.1 of Euprymna scolopes. Taxonomy (NCBI): domain Eukaryota; kingdom Metazoa; phylum Mollusca; class Cephalopoda; order Sepiida; family Sepiolidae; genus Euprymna; species Euprymna scolopes. Next base: position 113,302,148 of record NC_136500.1, read on the forward strand.
TGAAAAATACAAAAAAAATTTTTTAAATATAAATAAAAATCTTTTTTTGAACTAAAAAGTATGTTCAATAAAATCAAATAGAATAAAATAATTGATAAATTACACAAAATTTATTCATTTTTACTTTCACACTGGTGAAGAGATTACATTTGAATAAAGTTGATATCGTCTCTGAAACGACCGTACACAAGTTGTTATTGTATTGCATTAAATGATCTTGTACTAATTGTTTACTTCCTATTTTCTCTACCTAAGCTCTAGAAAATATAACTTTTATTGAACTGATATATATCTGCTGGATTCTGCACAACTGGTTGTAATTCCTATGCTTTCCTCACCATTATAAGGGTAAACTATATAGTTACCTATCCATTATTGTTTTCATGTTCTGCCTTCAGACCATATATATGTATGTATATATATAAGTGAAAGTGTCTGTCTGCGTGTGTGTCTGTGTGTGTACATTTCCCTACGCAATAACTCAATTTTAAGTCTACAGACTCGAAATTTGATATACATGGTACTGAGATTTGGGAAAATCGATGTGATCGGTTTTCGGCCAGAAATTTGGCGATTAAGAGGTCAAAGTTCTACGATTTGACTTTTGAGAACTCTACGAAACTCCTTCGACAATTTTCGGTCTAAACATTTGAAATTTTAGATATAGGTTCCTTGGACATAGATCTAACTTAATAACTTGATTTGAGCCCAAAACAAATTTTAAGGGGTCATAATAGGGGTCAAAGTTTAAAAAATTGACCACTTTTTTTTTTTTTTTGCTCAACATACATCTCCAAACAGGCAACGCCGGGCCAAAATGCTAGCATTAAAATTATGTCCTGATATTTTAAAGTTTGTTATTATAGATTGATAAAATTAAGCAAAAAATATTCACTTCTCTAAGATCTAGGAGTTGATTACCATGAAAGCAGAAAACGTGTAAATAATCCCTTTTTTATTTTTATTTTATTTTTCATGAACTTTTTGACTGTCTACTTTCATGAATACGTCTGACCGAATTACAATAACTACCGTCATAACTTATGCCATATTGTTGCTGCTAGATAACACCCCACCCTACATTCCTTTCGAAGGACTTATTTTTTTGTTGCAAAAAATACAAATTTTAAACTTTAAATAAAAAATAGATCTTCCAGTTTTCATTCGTTTAAAGACTTGCCTCAAAACCACCCCGAATTACCTGATCAGATCAATATGTTGAGCGAAACAGTAGTTCTATTGCTGTAATCAAATGTAATTTGTGTAAACAAAATGAATAATATATGGAAGAGAATCTCAGCAGAGTTGTTGATTAAGAAAATTTCAAAATATAGACTCTGAAGAAATGAAGCTGAAGAGAATCTGACAAAAATGACCAGATATTGGTCCGTATCACTATTTTATGCACTGGGCAAAACCAAATCACCTTGCTTATGGATTAAGGGTAAGGTGTGATAATGGGATGTTTGACACCAGGTTTAAGATCACAGATTTCAAAGAAAAGATAGAATGTGTTTTTGTTGAGATTTTGTGGAGAAAAATTAATTCCCCAATGAAATAAAAATAAAGAGGTTGACGCCAAACATTTAGTTGAGTGACCAGAATAATCTTAGCAATAAACCATCCGTCTTTTGTCAAGCAAAAGACCATCCAAAAAGGTAAATAAATTACGCTGTTAAGAGAAAGAAAGAAACAGAAAGGCCTCACAAGGGAGAGAAAGGGAGGGGAAGAGAGAATGAAGAGATATGGCTTAAGAGAAAGAGAATAGAAGAAGAAGGGGTAATCTCCAAATAAGAGAGTTGAACAGAATGATCTGAAAGAGATGGGAGGCAAATCTAGGGTTTCTATAAAACCATTAGTCTGTCAGATGGGAGAGACTTGCTTGCTGGTCTTGAAAAGAGACAAGTCAGCTTCCTGAAAGAACTAAGTAGAAAAGCACTTCTTCCTCTGACCATCAGAAAGTATTTAAGTTGAAAATCCTGCATCTTAAAACAGTTTGTTGAATTAAGTCCAGAAGAACCAGAGTAGTTTAACTTTTCTTTTGCGCAATTGTATGTGAAAATATCTCCAGTAATAATTATTTTCGTTTATGAGAAAATAATCGCCAGAGTTATCGATTGTTTTGATAATAATCCAGTTAATTCCATGATCTACCCTGAAACCTCATGCTCAAACTGTAGCTGTGAGCGGCCCATGTCCGCTGATCAGTGCACCTGTAAAGGAAGACCTCAACCCCGACGATAGACAACGAACGGGCAGCATGTTAAAAGATCCTGCCATACAGACTTAGGATCATGCTTGTTTTGTGCACTCTGAGCTTCAGAGCGAGATTCCAGTAACCAGTCGGGTTATGTTCTGAAAAGGATCCATCGCTAAGCATAGATAAAAGTGCAGCCACGGTTAGCCTCTGTGTATTGGGCTGATTATGGCCTGGTTACATTAATTAGTTCTGTGAAATAGGATTGTGCAATCCCCCCCCTCCCAACCACACACACACACCAAACGTGGTATAGGTTGTTGTGTTTTGGATTTGAAACGACGGTACCGAGGATTCAATTTTTTTTTTTTTTTTAACATGCACATATATACTAGTAGGAATAAACCCAATGTTGCCCGGAGTTGATACTTGAACCATAAGAAAAAAAAAGGTCTAATTTTGTTGTTTTATTTAAACAACAAAATTAGACTTAGGGAAAAATTGAAAACAATTATTTTAATAAATAATAGGTATGATGTTCAAAGTACACAATTCACTTAGCATAACACACTAACAGAGAACCAAATTATTGTATGCAGGTTACATATAGGCAATAAAGTGTAGTATCTGTTCTTCAGATGCTGCACTTAATTTTCTTGTTCTCTTTCGGTGGAGGAGAAATCCTTCACGACTGAGACAATTTTTATTTTTGTACCTTTTCTCCACGTTAAAAAACGACCCTGGTGTCTAACTCTGTCCCGTGGGGAGGCATAGTAAATAGGTACATATAGGCAATAAAGTCTATGCTAACTACCATATTAGCCAAGCCAACCACGTTACATCACCAGGAATCATACAAGTTTCATACACTTTGTGAATCAACAGCCTTTCCATTCTCTATTTCTCTCTATGTGTATTCACTAATTCAGAATAACCTTGATCATCTTCCGCCATGTTGCCATGCACACTTTATCTCTTTTCGACATATTTCTGATGTCATTATCAAATCTCCATTACAAATTACTCTTTTCCTTTTGCTAGTTTGTGTCTGGTTTCTTCGATATAGACTTACTGCTTTCAAACAATTACTCCATTTATTTTTCTTTATTCTAGGCAAGATTCAGTTGAAGACTGAAGTTTAGAATATCTCTGAACATCATATCAATTGAAGAATAATACATCAATTTCTACCCAATGAAAAAAAAAAAAAAAAATTCCAGCACTTTTTGTCATTTCATCCCTTTTGAAACTGAAGATGACATAAGGCATCCACATACGGTGCTATACTGCCACTCAAACCTCGGATTTTTTTTTTTTTTTAACATGGTGGTCACCACTTATCCAGGCCCGGAAGCCACTCAGGGATAAGGGTTATTGCAAGTACAGTACGTTAGTGTGGAGATTTGATGAAGTGTTTACTTAAGGGGGCGGTTCATTAGGAATTTGTTAACGTTGGACTTGAAGACATCCAGGTTGTAGTTAGGTGGGAAGCAGGCAGACGGAACAGAGTTCCACAGGCGTGCAGTTCTAAGAAAGAAGCTTTGTTCATGGAATCCACGTTTTGATTTAGGCACAGATAAAGAGTGGGGGGAATTTTTCACAGTGGATTCAGCTAGACGGGTGTTTTTCGCGAAAGATTGGCGAGGGGGGACCAGAGATTGGAGTTCAGACGAGCACCTACCATGGAAATAACGATAAACCAACAGTGTTGTTGCTAGCGAGAAATCAATGATAAACTGCTTTCATGACAGCACAAAATAATTTTCCATTATTTGAAGCGTGCTGAAAATCTGGAGAGCCTTTTTGTCACTGGAAAGCACACCACTTGTTATTGCCATAGAGCAATCGCTGCTAACATATCTGGAAAATGTATTTTTATTGCAAGATAACGACCATGAAGCATTCATTAAAAATACTTAAAATAATAAACAATCGCTTAAACGAGAAATTTAAAAAGAAGAATATGCTATATAGTATTATTAGGAAAAGGAAAAAGTTAACCAAAGTATAAAGATAAAATTGTGAAACTTTCCTTTTTATTAAGGACATAAGCACGCTCATCCGTCTAAAGCATTAAGGAAAAAAATATCTACTTTAACATTACTTCAACCAGATAAAACATTAAAAGAAAAGAATTTATATTAATGCCAATAGTTGGAGAAACTAATAAAAAACAAAATCTGTTAACTCAAATGAAATAGCATTATGTCACGTGACTTGATATTTGAGTCTGAACGTAAGATATGCTTCACTTTATATAGATAAATATAGGGGTCAGAATGAAAAACACGATGAATTCAAATGGTTAATCAGAATCAGAAAAATAGGAATTTTAAGGCTATCAGAATCGGATTACAAAATCTAATCATTTTTTTTATGCCAAAAAACAATTCTTTTAATTATTTAGCTTTGGTTGGTTTATATAAAAAATTCTATTTTCTATGACTGGTACTGATGAAAAAATGTTAAGTATTTATTTTATTAAAAATTTTACCAGTGAAATGAACACTTAGCCCACTTAAAACTGTATATTTATGTTTATAAAAAATATATGCACATATTACATGCGGTTTTAAGGTACTCCCACCAAAAAAAAAAAAAAAAAAAAAAAAAATCAACAACTATATAGGTAAGTATTTAAAGATTAAAAAAAAATCAGGATCGGTAATGGTGTTGGGATCGGAAATTTAGAACAGAATCGGTAATTATATCAGAATTGGAAAAAATATCGAAATCATCCCATCACTAAATTTAATGCGTTCAAAATTTAAAAATAGATTACAAAAATACAACAGATTCAATTTTATTTTAACTGAAAGCAAGAAAATTGGAAGATATCAGATTATGTAAAAAATGATTCGAAAATGTTGTCAATTTATGAAATGCAGCACTTTTCGTAGGAGGTATTTAGCCATTTTGTAAACCGAGTTTATAGCATTATAAATTAGAATTCTACTTGCCAGTATATTATATTAGAAATATATTAAAAATTCAATATGAACCATTAACACTATTCACCCACCACATGTTTATTTAAATAAATTGTTGCAGATCACATTTAATAAACTGCCAATTAGATTTTATACATTTTGTCCAGATAAAACCATAAAAAACAATCACAAAAACTTTAAACAATAATACAATGAATATTAACTTTAAATATATCATAAGATTTTTGATGATTTTTCTTTTTTGTAGGTAAATTTGAACCAGGGAATAATTATGTTAAATCACGACTATCGTAATTTTTATTTATTTATCTATCTATACTCCTATAAATCCGTTTTTCTTTTGTGTGCATTGATGTTCATATTAAAAACCCTCTTTTCTATTTATTTAAAAAGAAAATACAATTTTCTTATATATGGCTTGTGGAATTGCATTCACTAGCAAAAGATCTAGCTAATTTGCATATTCTTTTAAACATTCATTTTAATTAATTCCCTATTAGTTTTTTCGGTTTTCTTATGGGATGATCATCTTTAGTTAACTATTACGTGTAATTATATTCATGCAGATATTCTACATGATTTATGCTTGCATGATATTTGCGTAAAAAGTAAACACGAAATTGTTTCCATATATATTTTTGTTTAATCTATCTATCTATATATCTATAAAAGTGAATATGTCTGTATCTGTGTGTGTACATTTCCCTATGCAATAACTGTCAATTTTAAGTCTACAGACTCGAAATTTGATATACAGGGTACTGAGATTTGGGAAAATCTTTGTGATCGGTTTTCGGCCAGAAATTCGGCTATTAAGGGGTCAAACTTTGACCTATGAGAACTCTATCAAACTCCTCCGACAATTTTGGGTCTAGACACTTGAAATTTTATATATAGGTTTCTTGCACATGGATCTAACTTAATAACTTGATTTGAGTCCAAAACAATAAATGTTAAGGGGTCATAATAGGGGTCAAAGTTAAAAAAATTGACCTTTTTTTTGTTTTTGTTTTTTGCTCAACATACACCTCCAAACACCCGGGCAACGCCGGACTGAAATGCTAGTATTGAATAAACTTCAGTTTCACTACAAATAAAATCGTGTTCCTTCCTTTTTTTTTTTTTTAAATGTAATTTATAAGTAAATAAAGAACGTATTTTAATCTTTAAAATCCATAATCCAACGAAATGTTCAATTGTTTTAATGCAAAACCAAAGAACTCCCCACCCCCTTTAAATTCTTTTTTTTATTATTATTAATATTGGATGAGTTTCCGTACAAATCATCCTGTTCTTTCTTTTTTTTTTTAATCCAATTTTGAAGTTTATAACGCTTTCTGTAAAAATTTCTGCTCATTATCGACAGTAAGTGTTCCATATATCTTGCTTGCTCGGACCTCGACAATGACATCGTTTTTCAGCTAATAGGCCATCTCTTACGATGGCCGCGGGTAAATGAAATAATCTATGCAATGGAATAGAGACTGCATCACTTTGTCTTTTTTCGAATTGTCTTGTTCAGTGGGAATTTATTTCAGATGTGATAATGATCTTGCAATTCTAATTTTATACATTTTGTCCAGATAAAACCATAAAAAACACAATCATAAAAACTTTAAACAATAATACAATGAATATTAACTTTAAATATATCATAAGATTTTTGATGATTTTTTTTTGTAGGTAAATTTGAACTCGGTCGTAATTGTATTTTGAAATAATTATTGTCTATATTAATCAAAGTATAAAATACCTATGCATGTAAATGTATGCTTGTATTCGGTGCAATTAAACATAGAATTTTTTTTTTCTTTTGTACTTGATAAAAACTCTATTTATAACTAGCCTGGGTACCCGGCGTTGCCCGGGTGTTTGGAGGTGTATGTTGAGCTAAGAAATTAAAAAAAAAAAAAAAAGGTGGTAGTAGGCAGGCAGGCTCAAACCCGTGCCGTGAAGGCAGAAAAGTAAGGGAAAGAAAATCTGACGTCTTAGCCAATGTCTTCATGACGCGCTCGGAAGTCAAAAGCATTGAAATTAACCGAAGTCGGTGATGATGACTTGCTAAAATGTCAGCAAAAAAAATCGACACTTCCTTATACAAAAGGGCCGAGCATTGGGTGAAGGAATTAATGTTTTCAGCCAATTTTTCGATATTTGTTGTCCGAGATGTCGAGCTTGAAAATGAGACCAATCTTATCAGGATTCGTCGCTTATGTCAAAATCTTTTGTGAGACATACATAAACAGACAGGTGAGATTTATATTACAGACTAGCAGGCTACCCAGCGTTGCTCGGGATCGTATAAAGAATGAGAAAATTTAATTTAATTTTGAATATATTTGTAATTCTTAGGAGTGAGGAATTTTTAATGTCTATGTATCATTTGCGATTTCGAGCAAAAGAATATTTTACCTAGCTAGGACGTGTATTAGATGTATGAAATAATTGTATCTTACCTGGGGTAGATAATTTGAAGCATGTATATGAAATAATTTTACCTTTGCAAGGACGGTGAATATACAACACATATTTAAAATAATTTTACCTACACCAAGACGGGTAATTTAAATACATACATGAAACAGTTTCACATACTTTTTGACCCCAAAACGGACATTACTCTCTCCAACCCAACCCCCAAAAGAGAACTTAAAATTAACATAATCATGCTTCTTTCTACCTACCTTTCCAACCCTCGCATCATGCCCGGATGATAACATAAAAATTCAAATAAATATAGATCACCCCCCCCCCACTATAGAAACCGGCCTAGTAAACTTTTATAGTAAACCAACAATATATATGCATTAATCTAATTTTGAGATTGTAAACTGTTTTAGCCATATCCGTAATCGACTTCACAAATAAAGTAATTTTGAGATAGAAAATTGTTTAAGCCATTTCTGGTACAAACTTTATTTTTTATCAACCTCATTTAATCCAGAGTGACGGTGATTATTCTCATTCAATACGGGGCAATGCCAGGAATTCTGCTAATAGATATTTCCATCAATATCCTTCAATCCCGGGTGATGCCAGGGATATTGCTAGTATATTTTCTCACCTATCTCATTCAATCTTGAGCAATGCCGGGTATTTTGCTAGTGTATATGTGCAGCCATCTTATACAATCCGGAGTGATGCCAAGTATTGGTCTATTCTGTATTTGTACCTATCTTATTCAATCCCAGGCGATGCCAGGTATTCTGTTAGTATCTATTTGAACCTGCCTCATAAAATTTAGGACGATGCCTGGTATTCTGCTTCTATATATTTCCACCTATCTCATTCAATTCAGAGTGATGTAGGGTATTCTGCTAATATATATTTCCACATATCTCATTCAATCCCAAGCAATGCCGGATATTTTGCTAGTATATATTCTAACCTACATTATTCAATCTAGGGCAATGCCGGGTATTCTGCTAGTATATATCTCCATCAATCTCCTTAAATCCTGGGCAATGCAAGGAATTCTACTAGTATATATTTCAATCAATCTCATTCAATCCCAGACAACGCCAGTGATTCTGCTAGCATGCATTTGCATGTATCTCATTCAATCCTGGGTTACTCCGGGTATTCTGCTAGTATATATTTGTGTCTATCTCATTGAATTTTTCATGATTAAACCCACATTATCACCCCGCTCTTACTAAAATAAAAACTTTCATACATTGTCTGGGCTGTTTATTTCATTACACACTCACCAATAAAGTAACTCACATTTCATTATTTTGCATAATTCTTGAATATGTTTCTACCATCATTTTTATGATTTAACCCACATTATCGCCCTCTATTACTAAAATAATAACTTTGAGACATTATCTGGGCTGTTTATTTCATTAAAAACACACCAATCATATAACTCACATTTCATAATTTTTCATTATTCTTGAACATGTTACTAATTTCAACAATCATTTCTCATGATTTAACCCACATTATTGGCCCCCTCTTATTAAAAAAATAACTTGGACACATTCATTGGGATGTTTATTTCATTGCAAAAACACTAATCAAATAAGTCGCATTTCATCATTTTTCCATTACAAACACACCAATCAATAGTCATGTTTACTCGTAAACGGTTTCTGCTATTTCCAGGACTGTCTTCATATCCCTCACCATACTGTTAAAAATATACATTAAATATTCCCAAGTAGTTACCCATCAGATAATGACTAAGTTCATTGTTGCTTAACTTTGGTGATCTACATAAAGCATTTTGTATTCCCAAGTAGTCACCCATCTGATAAGGACACAGCTATATGTTGCTTAACTTTACGTATATACATAAAGCATTTGGTATTTCCAAGTAGTCACCCATCTGATAATTACCAAGACAATGTTGCTGAACTTTGGTGATCTATACAAAGCATTTGGTATTCCCAAGTTTTCACCCATTTGTTAATGAGAAAGAATATGTTGCTTAACTTGGTGGTCTACATAAAGCATTTGGTATTCCCAAGTAGTCACCCATCTGATAAGGACACAGCTATATGTTGCTTAACTTTACGTATATACATAAAGCATTTGGTATTTCCAAGTAGTCACACATCTAATAATGACCTAACACATTGTTGCTTAACTTTAGTGATCTGGCCAGGCTCATTATTGCTTAAGGGTCATTCCATGTCAAAACACCAGCAAAAAGTTGAAATCTGCACCCAGCGACACCAAATTATTTGAAATTTGGCACAAATATTCCTCTTCATGAGTTAGGAAAATTTGCCAAATTATTTGGTCCTAAACCTTACCGTTCGGATTTTAGGGGGGGTGTAAAATTTGCATATTATGCTTCTAAATTTATGCTGCGAAACGTCACAGAATTTCAGTGTTTTATAAAATAAGAAAAAAAATACTTCCACATATTCAATATTTCTAAAATTTGGTAGAAAGGGCATTTAGTGACTGTAGAATCCGAATATTTAATTATTTTAATCCGATACCTGGTAGAAAATAAAATTTTTCTCACCCAAAAGCATATCCCCCAAATCATCAATTTTTTACCTATGTAGCTTACGGTCAGAAAGTATGTCCTCTTCAATTTTCATAATATATTTTTTTATAGCATCTACTATGACTGCTTAAGTTCTCAAAAAAATTTGGAAGGGTTTCTAGCCTACTTTAGAAGATATGGCCCTGTGAAGTTTATCTTTTTTTCTATGTACATGCGGTAATTCAGTGAAAGATTGATAAAGACAATCATCCTAATGCTCCCAAACTCCTCAAATGTTCATATTGACCAAGCTAATTGTTGCTTAACTTTTGTTATCTACTTAAAGAATTTTGTATTCTCTAGTAGTCATCCCTCTGATAATGACAAAGCACATTGTAGCTAAACTTTTGTGATCTACATAAAGCATTTTGTATTCCAAAGTAGTCACCCATCTGAAAATGGCCAGGTTCATTGTTGCTTAACTTTGGTGAGCTACATACAGAAATTTGTATTCCCAAGTAGCCACCCATTTTAGAATGACCACGACAAAGTTGCTTAACTTTGGTGATCGATATAAAGCATTTTGTATTCCCAAATAGTTACTCATCCTATAATAACCAAGCTAATTGTTGTTTAACTTTGATGGTCTAAATAAGCATTTGGTAATCCCAAGTAGTTACCCGGCTAATAATCACCAAGCCCATAACTTTTCTTATCTACAAAAAAGAATTATGTATTCCTACTTAGTCACCCATCTGATAATGACCCAGTTCATTGTTGCTTAACTTTGGTTACCTACAAAAAGTATTTTGTATTCCAAAGTAATTACCTATCTGATAATCACCAGTCTCATTGTTGCTTAACTTTGGTTTTCTACATAAAGCATTTTGTATTCCCAAGTAGTCACCTAATTGAGAATGACCAAGACAATGTTGCTTAACTTTTACTAAAATAACGTTGAGACTGGGCTGTTTATTTCATTAAAAACACACCAAATCATATAACTTACATTTCATAATTTTTCAAAATTCTTGAATATGTTACTAATTTCGACAATCATTTCTCATGATTTAACCCACATTATTGCCCTCCCCCTCTTACTAAAATAATAACTTTGACATTATTTCAAACACACTAATCGAATAGGTCGCATTTCATCATTTTTACATTAACAACAGGCTCAATGTTGCTTAACTTTGGTGATCTACATAAAGCATTTGGTGTTCCCAAGTAGTCACTCATCTGAGAATGACCGAGACAATGTTGTTTAATTTTTGTGATCTACATGAAGCATTTAATGTTCCCAAATAATTACCCATCTCATAATGACCAGGCTCAATGTTGCTTAACTTTAATGATCTATATAAAGCATTTGTTGTTCCCAAGTAGTTACCCATCTGATAATGGCCAGGCTCCATGTTGTTTAACTTTGGTGATCTATATAAAGCATTTAATGTTCCCAAGTAGTCACCCATCTGATAATGACAAAGCTAATTGTTGCTTAACTTTAGTGATCTACAAAAAGCATCTGGTGTCCCCAAGTAGTTACCCATCTAATAATGACCAGGCTCATTTTTGCTTACCTTTGGTGATTCTGTATTATGAAGTATTAACCCATCTAATAATGACCAAGCTCATTGTTGCTTAATTTTGGATATCTACATACACAATTTTGTATTTCCAAGTAGTCACCCATCTAATAATGAACAAGCTACATCCAAGAAAGGTCAGTCGCATATAAAAATGATTGCCTATTCTAATTGTATTCGACAATGAAGCTACATCAAAGGGAGGTCACTTGCATATTATAACAATGATTGTATATTATTCTAATGGTATTTGACAATGAAGCTACATCCAAGGGAGTTCACTCCCATATTATAACAATGATTGTATATTATTCTATAGTATTCGACAACGAAGGTACATCCAAGGGAGGTCACTTACATATTATAACTGATTGTATAAGGAGGTGGTCATGTCTAGCTTTAGAAAAACAAAAGTCACTAAAAAAATATGGAGTAGGTCATGCTTGGCATGTCTAGCTTTAGAGAAACAAACATCACTCGAAAATAAGCAGGGGATCATGCCTAGCATGTCAAGCTATAAAGAAACAAACGTCATTCGAAAATAAGGAGGAGGTCATGCCTGGCATGTCTAGCTTTTTAAATATACACAGTGTCTAATAAAAAATATATGGATACGTATATTTATACTGTAAAAGCATCTTCAAAATTATTTATTGGGATTTAGACTGCAGTGCACAAGCACCTTCAAAATTGTCAAGTCGGACCTATACTGCACAAGCACCTTCAAAATTGTCAAGTCCGACCTATACTGCACAAGCACCTTAAAAATTGTCAAATTGGACCAATACTGCACAAGCACCTTCACAATTTTTCAAATCGGACCTATACTGCACAAGCACCTTCAAAATTGTCAAATCGGACCTATACTCAGCCAATACGGGGATGTTGAAGCTATATGGCCAGTTAAGGGTTCACGTAACCTCATGACAGGTGACTATAAACTGGCAATGAGTGTGGATCTCGCAAGCTTTGAAAAGATCCCCGCAGTACTCAAATACGGAGACTGGACACTCTCCGTCATAATGGAAGGGAGGCGACCGCACTGCTGGTACTGCCTGAAGCAAGGATATATGGCCAAGGATTGTCCTAAGAGGCCAGCAGCGGGACCGCCAACTCAACAGCCATCCCAGCAACCAGTGAACAAAGACACATCAGCGGCGCCGGCGAACCAAGAGAAAGAGGCTGGCTGGAGCAAAGTAGTGCGGAGGAACAGACCAGCGAAGCCAGTTAACAACAACAACAACAACAACAACAGTATAAAACAAAACAAAATTAACAAAGACAACACTAACAAACAACACCAGCAAACACAACGCAGACACAGGCACCACAAGCAAAAACACTACAAGCACAAACAACACAAACAACAAGATTGCAGACACAGACACTCACGAAAACAAAATCACCACAAGCACCAACACAAGCAATGCAAGCAAAGACAACAAAACAACAGACACCAACAGTAAACAGGCAACAAACAAGAACACAGCAAACAAAACCAAAGACACCACAAGTAAAAACAATGACCATCGAGAAAAACAATCCGCTGCAGAGGTTGGTTCGTTTGGTTGTTTTTGTTTTACGGCATATCAACCCTTTTCAGGTTATTTAATGCCGAATCCAAATATTTTGAAGAAAAATTGTTTTAATAGAATATATTTGTTGTTTTCACGTCGGTTTCTATTTAACCCATAGTTGGGACCCTAACAGGTACTACCACTCCGGGTCAGAGTGGACCTGGGAGCAATGGTAATTAAAGGGTGGTTCCACACTCCCCAAAGCCCACAAGCCGGGGCCTCACCACTGGATATAGTTTAAGGTCATATCCAGGACCCCGCTGCAGAGGAGATGGATACGCAAGTCTCCTCTAAAGACAACAAACTCAATACATTACTTGGATATTCATCTCTGTTGATTATTTAATGAAAATAAACTGAATATTCGAAAAGTTAGTAATGAAAGGAATATACATCCGAATATAGTATGTAATCTATGAAATCTATTGAAATTAGAAATCTTTTGGGAAGAATACAAGAGGGAACACTTCAATAATTGACTAGCTATTCAGAATGAGAGGTTGATTTTGTACGAAGTAAGCTATCAATGACAAACTTTAAGAATCAGAACGGCTTCACTTTATTATAGATTTCATTTAATATCATTGCAATGAAAAGCGGAACAATAAAAATTATGGAAGTCTGCCATCTTTTCAAATAGCTCTATTTCCAATTCTGGAAACAAGATGCAATTTTTTTTTGTGAAACTTTATTAAAAAAAAAAAAAAATAATGAAATAAAAATAAAATTTGTTAAAGTTCAATTTAACTCCAGCAAATGTTAAACCATTCCAATTTATATATAACATTTATATGTATTCTTTCACAAAAAAAAAGAGAAAAGAAACACGAGAAAATCTTTTTTATGCCATCATTTTGATTTCTTCGTCAGCTTTTCACTGTAATATCTAAATTTTGTCAAAGCTTGAATGATTGTTAAAATTCACGAAATTGTTTTTCATTAACTTTTTTACAGTTCAACTGATCAGTGAAATGTATCTTTAAATAATGAAATAATGAGTGCTTGTTTTCAAAGGAATATGCTAATTAGTAAACCTACATGAAGTCGCTCGCATATCCATGACTAGGTACATTAAGAAATTCATATCAATATTTTTTAAATACAAAAACTAGGCTTTAAATATCATTGCAGAGCAAAAAAAAAAAAATTCAATTTTATAGGTATATGGATTTTTTTAGAATTAACAGTTCCCATATCATGGGAAAGTCTATACTAGGTCTACATACTAGGTCTACTTAGTAATTGATCGACGTCCAGCATATGCGCTGCTTCTCTGAATCGTCTTACTCTCCATTGTTCTGTCTATAATTTTTACTTCGTCCCATAAAAAGGTAGATGGTTTCCCTTTTCCTTCCAGCAATACCAGACCTGTCAATCTCTCCACATATGGCGTTTCGATGTTTTTCTAACCGTACTTTTATTGGACGACAGATATGAACGATTTGTGGTTTTATTCAGAATTTTGGAATTAAAATCCATTTGTTAGAGAGCTGAGAAAGACTACATAATCGACAATGCGATCAAATAGAAAAAAGGTTGCCTTTTTCCTTTCTTGGCCTTCGGTCCAAAATCAAAAGTGTTAAACGACTTTTTATAAAATTTTATGTGTACACGGTTATTTTATTGCTTATAAAAACACACACACACACAATATGATTTGGAAATCTTACATAGAACGACCCCCGGTGTGCTTGCGGTATTGTGGTGAATGAGAACTTTAGGTAGGATCAAGCATAGACTAGCAAAGGTACAGGAACGAGAATGACCATAGACACACACTCCCCAATTTTTGAATGGCCTTGTGCCTACTTTTTTGTTAATTTCTGTTTTGTTGTAAACTTTCAGAGTGAATTAAAAAAATATATAACTCAAAGTGTAGTATCTGTTTTGATGCTGCATTTCTTTTTTTTTTTTTTTTGTCGCAGAGAAATCCTTCATAACTTTTTTTGTTACTAACAAGAATGTCCGTTTTGGGGAGCCGGTCCCCCCCCCCCGCCCCATTAAAAACTAACTTTGTGTCTAACTGACCATGTGGGGAGACAGGTAAAAAAAAAAAAAAAAAAAAAGTAAAGCATGCATGGTCCCCCATGAGTGCACAGTGAACAAGGCATAAAAAATGACTAAGTTCAGCATTTGACCCCCCCCCTCCACCAATTTAGCCCCAAAAGTCTCCAAGAGACGTCAAATCCTGGTGTAAATGAACAAACGGTGCAATTTTAGGTCTTAACATATGTAAATTGGAGTTCTGCACCATGCAAAAAGAGAAATGACTAAGTCATCTTTTGCCCCCCCCCATATTTAGCCCCGAAAGTACCCAAGGGCTTAACATATTTAAATTTGAGTTTAGCACCATGCAAAACTGCTAAATGCACATACACAGAAAATTTTGGACAAATATGGTAAAACAGTCCCAAAAATGGAGTGTTTTTATTAGCTCTAAAAAAGCCCCTGGGGCACACCCAAGAGTTTTCGCAAAGTATAGACAAACAAAATTATATGGAAATCAGTTAGTTACAACTTTTCAGAAAGTTTTATAACAATCCAAGGCATCAATTGTTTTTAACAAGCACAAAAGTGTCAATTTTAGCCATTTTAACCCAAAAACCTAGGGGAGCAACCGGAGTTTTCCCAGAAAATCCGTTCTGTTACATTTTTACTTGTATCATGTTTAATGTTTGTGCAAAATTTTTAAAAAATTCCAAGGCGTAGTTATTGAGAAAAGTGCGGACAGATGAAGGGACGAACGGTCAAGGATGAATTAACAGGTCCACCCTCCTTTTGTCGGAAGGGGGGGGGGCAAAATCGACACTACGATCCATATCGAAATGGCATAAGGTCAATTTAAATAAAAACAGTGAATACACACGAGTTTTTTCTTTTTGATGGGACCAGTCTATTTAAGCATTGCTGTTTAATATAAGACCTAATGTATGTCTATGCATTTTTTTTTTTTTTTCAAATTAATTTGTATCATTTGTTGCAGTTCTTTTCATTTACCTGTTTCTTTAAAAATATATCTGTATAGGTCTGTATGGTTTTGAATTCAATGAAACATGTTCCTCCTCATCTTTCATTTGAAACTCTTCTATAGTAAAATATAAATGAATACATTACTGGAGTTTATTATTTCCTATTTTTTTGTTTTTTAAAACTCCATTTAATGGTCACTCAAACCATAGCGCTGTAACATAATATATACACACTTTTGAATGCTGCATACACTTGACTATGTCTTAGTAGTTTTTGTTTTTTCATTTTTATTCTCTTGCGATATATCTGCTAATAAAAGTTGTGCACTTTAACAGGTTATATTCAAGAATGGCATTTTATTCTGTACAACATATATAAAGTAAAGCTATCGGGGCCTGTGGCAATTCCACAGTGGACTCTTCACATGTAATATATTGATGTTGGCATTCTGTGGATGTTCAGTGTAAATGGAGACGCCCTAATATTATTGTAGCTCTTTTGTTAAAACTGCAAAAGTATTTATCTAAGCTAGCAGGGACGCTCAGAGTAGCCCAATCATAAAATATTGCAGATTTTGTATATATTATTATAGAGTCGATTTTCTATCGATTCTTACATATAATAAAGTTGTGATTTAAAAAAGTATATATATATCCATATGACGGGTGCATCAGCTTGAATCTAAGCTGAAACCAAAACTTATGTAAAATTCTTGGTAAAATTATTCATAAAAAAAAAAAAAAAAAAAATACATGACTTGAGTGCAATCAGCTATAATAAAAACCGAAACCAAAACTTATGAAGAATTCTTGGTAAAATTATTTATTACAAGAAATGGAAGGTCATAATTAAATGATAGTCACTCGGAAGAAAAAAGATGTAAGCGTAACACACAAGCTATCGTATTAATATATAGATATCTTAAACAATAAATATACTATAAAAAGACTTCCGGTTGTTTTTGTTAATATAAATCAATTGGGTTATATAAATAACATACTCTCTAACTTCTGGTGTGGCTGCTACCGGAAGCGGTGACAAGGCAAATCAGTTCCTTCACTTATTGTTCTTGAGTATTTCTATTGTGAAGCGATTTATTAAAACATAATAAAAGAAAAGGACATTATTGAAAAGTATACAATGGAAATTAAAATTATACAAATAGAAATAACACAATTAGTCTTTATTTGCACTTTTGATAACAAAATAAAAAATAAGTTTTTATTTTATTTGAAATTTTATAAGAAATACGTTTATGGAATTATAAAAGTTGTATTTTTTAAATCTGTATATATCTATAAAGGCGAGTGTGTGTGTGTGTGTGTGTGAGGACACTTCTCAACCTAAATACTCAACAAATTTTTAAGCTACAGACTTGAATTTTGGTATATAGGGTATTCAGATCTGTAGAAAACTTTAATCAGTTTTCTTTAAGAAAAAATAGCTGCTACTGAGTCAAAATTGAAAAATTGCTATGTTGGGGCATGGCCTACTAATATGTACGTCCGTGTGTGTCACATGAGAGGCCACTTTCTAAGAGGCCATTATTTCTATTACAGAAAGTTGGGGGGCCACATAAAACATTGACAATTTGCATGGGAAGTAACTGAAAAGTTTATATTAATCTTGAAATAATGTAAAAATATTTACAAGTTTATTACTCATTATTTTATTATTAAAATACTTATTTTTATTAATATAAAATGTTTTCATCCCCTTTATTCATGTTTATTTGCAGAACAAGAGTAAAACTGATTAGTCTCCCCAGATTCTTTTCAAATACTTAAGCGATCTTTGTTTACATATATTCGTTTACGATCGCTACTTGTTGAGTTCAATACTTTTGTATCCGTTATAAATATTGTAAAACAAAAATTATCTTTTTGAAATATTGCTTAAGCTTTGTTATATTTTATTTAACAAAAGGGTGAACAAATGTGTCACATTTCACTGCAAAACTGGATATAAAAACCATGAAAAGTTATCAACTTTTCATTTCCCACATGAAAAATCCGATCTGTTTGAGAAATGAACAAAATTCGTAAACGCGCTGATTGGATTGCAAAAAAAAACAAAAAAACAAAAAAACACAAGTTTAGTTTTGTGTGTAAAACATTTTGAGGAAAAATTTATTTTGAAGGGGAAAATAAATAAGTTGAATTGGTCCCTACATCCAATACCAACAATTCATTCAGAGTTAGTGAACACTAAACCATCTCTCTTTTACCTACGTAAAATACATCTAGAAAGGCTGTGAAGGATAGAAATTACCAAGATGACGAACTACCAAATTTTACTTCAGCAGATACTGTAACGAGTTTTGAGGATTTGGAAGAAACAATGTGTTGCCCTACCGGTTTCAGTAAAAAAAAAAAAAAAAAAAAAAAAAAAATGAAAAATATGTGTGGATTTTCTGGGTTGATTTTAATGAAACAAATTTTTCAATTACTCAAAAAATGTATTCGGATTGACACAAATTTACATGTTCAGCCTCAATATTATGGGAATCCAAAACCATTACCACAGTGGTTTTTGAAGGGCCACAATGCTACACTTATAAGGTATAGTATGCTGGAAATTTTCCACTCATACATTCAAAGTGTTGTAATAGAACATCCAAATTCCACACTAAAAGAACTACAAAAAATTCAAAATTTTAAACCTAACTGTCGTCCCTCATTTTCTGTTGAACTACTCTTTATTATTGCACTACACGTCTCCTCAAGAATATCACTGCTGCAAAATATTTCTTGCGAAAACGTTAAACTTTCTCAGGTTTGTATCTTGATGTTGGATGAAATGTATCTTCCAAAGGCAACTCAGTTTCATGATGGGAAGTATGTTGGTGCTGATGAAAATTACAACTTATATAAAGGGATAATGATATTTATGATTTCAGGGTTGAAGGAGACTACCAGTCTGCCCCGAAGTGACTGCAAATGTACATACTTATAAAATTTTATTAAATAAATTTGAAAGAAATAAAACATTTGATTACTTTTCTAAATTCTTCCCAAAATTTTCCTCTTCTTTGACACCATTCATTTGCTGAAGAATATTCAAAACAAATTTTTTTTTTTTTTTTTTTTAACAAAAGCAAGTTTGTGTTTCCTTCTTTTGATTTTAATATTTCAGACCTTCATCTATGTTCCTAGTCAGGCATTTTAGTATATGACAAGGACATTTTTTTTGGATGCTAATTTTCAAGGCATTACATCCCAGTGACAATAAGCAAAATGTCCATTTGGATATTGCTGTATTCCACAAGACAACAACTGCTACTTGTAAAAGCTACTTTCCAAAACGGACTGACATTGCAAATTTTCTGAAACTAATATGGAGCTGATGGACAATAGCTAATTCTAAACAAAGATTTAGCCCTAATTTTTTTTTGAATAATACTGTTATTGTAAATGATAGTAAAATCAACTTTTACTAAAAATGTTCCAACTGGATTGAGTCATGGTAAAAATTTCTGACTTTTATCTAACTGCACAGACTAAGAAAGCATTCGCCACAATTATAAGAGCACAATCAATGTTTATGAATGATGGTATGGATATATCCTCACTCGTACATTTCCAAGCATCTTCTTGAAAATCGATTTTCACAATATCACCAAATGAGTGGCAGGAGATTTTTGGTGAGCCTTTGCTAGATTTACAGCAGTAAAAATATTTTAATTTGTAAGTTTATTTTAAAAGAAAATATTAACATTTGGGAGGAAGATTTAAATCCATTGCAAAAAAAAAAAAAAAAAATGAAAATTCAAATCTTAATATTTTGTCCAAACACAAATCGGAAATAAATGAACTGTTTATCATCTGCCAATAAAAAAGTGGCATCACATTCAATTGCTGGTTATGTTGCAAAAAAAAAACTTTGGAAGCGCTTTAACTGATATTTGTTCTATTTTTATGGTTAGCAATGATAACCAGATCATTGAGAATAATTACTTTAATTTATTATCTTGAGAAGGTGTGACAATTCCATCGATCCAGATTGCTGAATTTGCAATTTTAGATTTTTCGCATCAATTCATAAAAAAACAACATGGGCAGTCTACAACCAGGAAGTCTGCAGAAATAATTCTGAAAACTTATTCTCCAAAATATGTGAGCAGCACATTGAAAAAGTATATAAATTTGCAACAAAAATTGTTATAAATATATTCCATAACAACAAGCAAAGAATTTATTCAAATAAAATTAGAAAAGATTTGTTAAAAAATTTTTAAAGCTGCAACAGTCAAAATAAAATTAAAATCCAGTGTTGAACTTTATTCTATTCACAATTTTTTACTGATTTTCTTTTGTTTTGCAAAGATACTTAAACTTTTTTTCTGATGAGAAAAAATGTCATTTAATGATTTTAAAATATCCTACTTAAGTATGTTCTGCGCGCGGGCAAAGCTGCTCCCCACCTCCACCTCCGGTAGTAAATGAATAAGTTGTATTTTAACAGTTAACCCTGCGTTAGTCACCTGGGTATTCCAAACATTGTTAGTCCAATGAGGTGTTTATACATTCCCATACAAAAATATTTAGAGTGTTATTTTGTAAAATATAATTATCCTGCTGTAGAACAGTTTGAATCACTTGTAGCTTGTTGATATAAAATAAAATAAATTATGAAAAATTGAAAAATCTTAGATTTAGATCACATTTATTTAAAAAAAATACCCGTCACATCTATTTTCCCAAATCTCAGTACCCGGTATTTCAAATTTCGAGTCTATAGACTAAAAATTGACAGAGTTATTGCGTAGGGAAATGTACACAGACAGACAGACACACAGACACGTTCACTTTTATAGATATATAGATACCCACAGGATACACCAGTTTGTGTTATTTTTTAATAAAATGTTTCCATGAATTGAAATAGCAAGAAAAATAAATACGAGTTCATTACATAAACTTATTATCATTCAATCTGATTCCCCTCCAAAGAAAACTGAGATACAACTGTGTCATACCACGTCTGCTATACCCTTGTTGAGTCAGGAGAGTACTGGGAGGGAGGAAAAGAAATAAGTTGCCAACTAGGAATTATGAGCACTCTAGCAAAATGAAGGTGACAAAACACGCCATGGTGTTAATTTCTTAAATAAAAGGGAGTCACAAATTGACCAACTGCTTATTTAAAAAGTAGCAGAATTCAACAAATAGATTGGTTTCATATAAGAAAAAAACCTGGAAATTGAGGTATGAAGGGAAAAAAGATGCCAATGTAAAAGCTAAAAATCGCCATATCATCCAATTTTTCCTTGTTCTAATTCATGGCATTGCTATGAAGGGTCAACTGATGACACGATGTCAAAGTGCTGAACTACATAATTAGAGATAAAAACAAGTCCAATAATTGATATTAATACAATCGTAATAACAATTCTCAAAACTTAATACATTTTTCAAAAAATCTCAATGAATCTGCATTGATTCGTTCAGATGATTGAAGCAATGATAACAAATCGCGAAACAAAACAAAATGTAGTTCGTTAGTGGAGTAAACAAGGAGGGGAAGATAATTGACATTGCCGCAGGATAGATTAGGTCAATCAGAAGAAAACTGGGCTGAACATAATTTCTTCATCAAGGGTTCAAATCTGTATAGTTCACATCTGCAGGGCTTCAGATTAATATTTGTTATGACATTCTGGATAGAGTATTTATTTGAGATTATTGAATGTTTTTCAAAAATTAGTCCAACAATAATCAGAAAAAAGGCAGATTATTTTTTTTTAATTTCACACAAATATACCTCCTGTGTCTGGCAGTGTTTTTAGAAAGATTTTGTCTCAAAATGCCCCTCAATAAGTATCGATAATCGGAAAAAAAAAAATGATCAAGAAAGGAACAGTTCGATTTTAACCAAAGTTGACATTCTTATATAGCCTAACATCAAATACATTTTAGAAATTTTATTACCACACAAATAGAAAGTCCCGATGTAGAAAATCAACAGTATGTTCTTTGATAAGACAGGAGCATGTTTGAAATGGGTGTTTCGGTTTAGGGCACAATTGAACTATAATACTTAACTGCATTTTAGACTTCAATTCAGGCCGTTATATAAAAACAATTTATAAAATTAACTGCAGGTTCTCTTCAGTGCAATGTACAGTAGAATGTATTGTGGACTACGTTGCTGCAGGGAGGCATGTGAAGCTTCCTCAGTACACCATGGTGGGTCCCCGACTAGAGTAGTTAATCAATCTATTAGATTGAAAAATGGGCAATTCCACAGATCTCGACGTCAATAAAAGTATTGGAAGTGCGGAACATTCATTAATCTGCGTTCAATCCCGGACAACGTAGTTTGCAATAAATATATAAATCAAATTCTATTAGTTATTTCATTAAATAATTCCCAAAAAATGCCCCTTTATGTTTTTGTTCAGTGTTCCATTCTTTTCGACTTCATCGAATTCCATTTAAAAATGGATTATGTTATTAGCGTTGTTCAGTTGATTAGTAAATTCTTCCCCCCCCACCCCACCCGGCAAAAAGAAATGATGCATTATTCTATTGATGGCCGAGAAATAATAGCGAACTGCTAATTCTAAATTATTTGATATGCAAGCGAAAGGATTGCTAGATGACCGTGTGGCTACACGGATCCTTTCATGATCTAAAAAAAGATGTTTTGTGTGGGGATCCAGGAACGTAACAAAACCCCAGTTCAGAAAAAGAAGTGAATAAAATAATATGGCAAGACATTCACGTGTGAACAATGTCAGAAGAAAAAGAAAAGAAAAAAAAAGGACGATGAAGAAGAAATGAAGAGTTAATAACACAAAGGATCACACAGCTTCGTGCTGGAATGGAGGAGAGTTGTGTCATGACAACAACAAGAACAATGAAATCTGAAACCTGTTCACAGGATATCGATATTGTGCATACTATGTTAGAAACGGAGTCGTGTGTATATATATATATATATATATATATATATTATACAGACACACACAAGCTAACAAATGCAATTGCGCAATTGGACGTCTTTGATGGAGCTTTAGTAGAAAGATTTATTTTTCATGTATTTTTTCTTTTCACTTCAAATGAACTGTGCAAAAACAAAACAAATGAATTTATGAACACATACATTGACACATACATACACGCACATTATAATAACGCCATATTCCTATTTGTTCACATGCATCATATATGACGTCATAGTAGATTATGTGTTTGTGTGTGTTTGCAGTATACGTCATATATGATGTTATAGCATATGATGACGTCATATGACATAGCAAAAGACTTAAAAAAAAATTTTTTAAAAAGGGAGAGGCAAAAATAAAAGTAAACATTCCTGGGCAACACCGAGTACATACAGCTAGTATATCTATACTCCTATAAATTTGGAGTTTTTGTGTATTCATATTAATAACCCTTTTTTTTTCTATTTATTTAAAAAGAAAATACAACTTTGTTATATATGGGTCGTGGAATTGCATTCATCTGCAAAAGATCTAACTAATTTGCATATTCTTTTAAACATTCATTACAATTAATTTCCTGTTAGTTTTTTCGGTTTTCTTATGGGATGATCATCTTCAGTCAACTATTACATGTAATTATATTCATGCAGATATTCTACATGATTTATACTTGCACAATATTTGCATAAAAAGGTTATAGTAAACACAAACCTCTTTCTATACATATTTATGAATATATATTTTTGTTTAAAAAGTGTTGTCTATCAAACTCCTGTCAGTTTTTGGTCTACAGACATCAAACTTAATATATAGGGTATTTGAATGTAATCAGAAGCTCACAGTATTAATGGTAGAGTCTCTCAGGGGTCCATCCTGGGGCCAACTCTCTTCCTGATCTGCATTAATGATCTTCCAAATCATATCCTTACATTTGTAGACATTTATGTTGATGACACTATCATCTATGGTAGCACATCAAAGACCATAAACGACCAAGTTCTCTCTGATTCTCTCTCTTCTTATCTTGAGTATGTGGTATAATGGGGAAGAGGTGGCTGGTTACTTTTAATGCATCTAAAACCAAGCTTCTATCTTTACATTATCAACACTGATCCCCATCTGGCATCAATTGAAATGAATGGCTCTCGTCTTGGGGAGGCTTCATGTTTTGGCGAGCTTCTGGGCTTAACCTTTACTCTTGATCTGAAATGAAACACATACATCCAATCTATTGCCAAAGTTGCTGGAAGAATGGTGGGATCCTTCTAAATCTCTACTATATATAATTTTTCCATCAGCTATAATCGAAATCGAGACCAAAACTTATGAAGAATTCTTGGTAAAATTATTTATTAAAAGAAATGGAAGTCCATAAAAATTTAATGACAGTCTCTCAGATGTAAGTGTGACACACAAAATAAATAACACACACGTTATCCTATTAATATATAGATGAAGTAGTAAAGCACAATCACAAAATCTGTTCTAATGTTGGCCTCTTTTATAAATAAGTCATTTTCATATTCTGTTAATAGTTGGAAAAAAAAAAATTGTCACTGTTCAGAATTTGAAATGGAATTGAAAGTCTTTAAATTATCGAATAAAAAGTCAATTTACTTGTTAAAAATCTTGAATTTAACTACAAATCATTTTTAATCATTCGTGACCATGATGTTCCCTAAAAATAGTATTATCTAATACTATTTTCTTTAAAATAAATCCTAACACTTTATCTGAAACGTTCTGATTTGTAATGAATATAAAAAAATATAATTTCAAACAAAATATAATGGAGAAAGAGTCCGATTTTCTCCAGGATTTGCAAGAAACTATTTTATCATTATCTTAATTTAATTGAAAGTATTTTTTTTACCTTTATCACATGTAGCTACACAGTTTAAAATTATATCCCAAAAGAAATCGAAGGCGACCCGATTTTTTTGTGGTTGACAATATGAAAGATTATCAAATCGACTATTGCTATTCCATGGAAAATACGCCAAAAAGCTTCTTTTTTTTCCCCATGGAATAGCAATAGTCGATTTGATAATCTTTCATATTGTCGACCACAAAAAAATCTGGCTGGCTTCTTTTTTTTGGGGGGGGGGGGATATCTGTCGACTTTGGATATCTGTCGACTTTAACATCATCATCATCATGGATACTCTTGTCTCCATCATCTTCATTTGTTTTAATAATTTGAGGAAATATAATTTCATTCTCTTCATATTTATTTATTTAATTGTATTAAGTACAAATATCTTACTTGCTATCTCTGACAATATCCATTATATTTAGGAAAAAATTCCTCTTTTCAAATGGTGGATGTAATGGATCTATTCAAAGCATACTGGATGAATGAGCGAAAAAAAATGAATTAAATGGCTGTGTGGAGCTTCGCAGTAAATATAAGGAGAGGGTTTATATATATAAAAAAATTTTCCGAAATATAATGGATATTGTCACAGGAATAGCAAGTAAGATATTTATACTTAATACAATTGAATAAATATATGTATATATAGACATATATGTATAGACTTATTGATTTGTAAATTTCCACTTGTTTTCATCTTTTCTCCTCAAAACCGACTTTGTGATAGCCTTCTAAATCTCTACTACATACCTATCCAATACAATGCTTTAAGCAAACTACACATATATATATATATATATATATATATATATATTTTTCATACACTTTGATTTCAATTCAAGCTGATGCACCCAAGTCATATGGATATATTTTTTTTATTTTTGAAATCACAACTTTATAATATATAAAAATCGATAGAACAATCACTATGATAATATCTATGAAATCTGCAAGAATTAAAAAATCATATTTAAGTGTACTTTACAACGGGGCTATGCTAGGCGTCCCTGCTAGCTTCTGCAGTTTTAACAAAAGAGCTACAATAAAATCAGGACATAGTGTTGGGACGATTCCTAATTTTTATACGATTCCGATTCCAGGAAAATATTGATTAACGATTCCGATACCAAGTACGATTCCAATTCCGATTCCTAGGGAATTATTGTTTTGAAATATACCAGGTAGTTTTATACTTATGGTCAGTAGTTCCCAAATATGTTCCCTAACTTTGGAAGAGATATTTTATGTCTACACCGTCGTGTTTTGGTTTAAATAAAATTATTATATAGTAAACTAAACGGAAAAATTAGCAAAATTTATTTTAGAGAAAATTTATTTTACTTAATTGGAATACAGAAAAAAAACAAAGAAAATAGAATTTATCCTTCAGAGCAAAAATAAATAAAACAGAATTTATATAACAGAACAAAAACAAGAAAATTAGAGAATAAATTAACACGATTCATTATTTTGGTCCTCATAATTTACAGATTTAATGAATTAAATAAAAAAAATATAGCGGAAGAGAAAGAAAATATATACTAATTAAATATAAAAAAAGATAAATATTTAATTTAATAATTTATAAATGAACGTGCGTAATGAAAAAAACAATATACCATTTGACATGGCGTTGTAGATACAAAATAACCCTTCCAAAGTTAACGACCATATTTGAGAAATACCATTAATCGAAAGTTTTTGTGTTTTATACCAAAAGGTAGGTATAGCGAAAAGTTACAAGTAAAGGAATTTCAAAAACGATTTTTTGTTTGGCTATTGATAGTTGTATTTGTGACGGCAGTTCTTCAGACCTCCATAATTCACAAAGAGTAGTTAACACCTATTGTTTTTTCTTACTTTTTCATTACTTTTACACGTTGTTTCTAACGTGAAGAATAAGTTTAGCCAAACTAATTTTGAAATAGGGTATATCAAAGGAACACATATAAAAATGATACCACTATAAAAAACAAACGAAATACTAGATAAAATTGAGCAAAAATAGTTACCAAAATTACAGAAAAAGATAAAACAAAACAAAAAATGGTGAAGTTTGTTGAGTGAAATGAATTATTGAAAGAAAATTAATTGAACTAATAGAAATGTTAAATAAAAAAAATGTCACATTTCAATATTTTTTTAATAATTAAATTCTCAGGGTTGTCGAAATTAAAAATTAAGTGATTTTTTTTTAATTAGACTTATTTCGAAGCTTGTTACCTTGAAAAATACATTTTAAACCCTGTTTTTTTATAAATAAATTGAAAAAAAAACGCAATTAAAAAAATTTAATTGATAATTGAAACTTTAAAAACATTAAACATTGAAAAATTACTTATCTCACAAATTAACGTCCAATAAAGTAGATCCAGTCTTCATACAGGAATTCGGTTATAATAAATATATCTTTCCCAAACTTAAAAATTAAATCTTTTTTTTTGGAGAGAGAGTGCTTTAAAATCGCCGGGGAATGCTGCCTAAAATTTTAAAGAAGTAAATTTTAGGAGTTTAGTGCCTTTCAAAGACGGTTATCATAATTTATTATCATCCTTTAATTTCCTTTTTTCCTCCCCCACACCTTTTCATGTGGT
This sequence comes from Euprymna scolopes, assembly GCF_053919585.1. Taxonomy (NCBI): domain Eukaryota; kingdom Metazoa; phylum Mollusca; class Cephalopoda; order Sepiida; family Sepiolidae; genus Euprymna; species Euprymna scolopes. The sequence continues at coordinate 113,329,796 of NC_136500.1, forward strand.
TCAGTAGTTAACCAGTGCTCCTGTTGCTGTCAGTCAGCTATCTTTACCTAAGCTTTAATTTCTAGTTAAAAGAATTTTTCATGAATAGAATCAGCATTTTTAAAAATTATTTTTTTAGTTGTATATATTGTATTTACTCTTTGAAGTTAAGGAAGGTTAAAAAAATTGGTGACTTAGGCAAAAAAAAAGACACTGCGATTTCGACCCTCACTAATAAAACTGCTCTGAGTGACTAGTTGGTAATTTTTTGTTCCTTTTCTTTTTTATTTTGCTCCTCCAATTCATTTGGATGCTTCATAGTTAAATGTTTTAACATGTTGGTTGTGGTCATGTTAGATGGTTTTGTTCCTCGCGATATTTTAATTTGACAGACTTTGCAAATGGCTTTCAACTCATGATCTTCATGAACTTCAAAAAGTTTCCATGCAAGACTTTTTTTGGACTTTGAGGCCATATTAGAAAATTCAGTTTATCTGTAAACAAATAAATTACTATTAAATTTTGTTTTAAAGCTAGTCACTTATTTGGATAATTAATTGAAAATAATCCGCTAAAAAAGACAAAAAGAAAAAATATAAAGGGATGGAGCGGTAAATTGCACCAACCAGTAGTTAACAAAAAAAAAAAAAAAAAAAAACTTATAGAATTTAATTTTTGAAACCATAAAAGTTTACATAATGAAATGCAAATATGCATTTCTTTTTAATTTTTTTTTTTTTTTTTGGTTGACTGTGTTCAATTCACACATGGTTGATGCGGTTCAATATTGCTAAACTATAAGTCTTAAGTAAAATTCTATTTATAAATACTTTTTAAAATGAAATTATTTAATTAATCGTAAATATTATTTAGACATAAAAATTAATTGATTACAACACCTTTTAAAAAATATATATTAATTTCTTTTTCGTTCGGCAAAAAACTGCGTCAAACACTTTTTTTTTAATTTTCAATTTAAAATTCTAGAAAAAAGATTATATTATTCTGCTTTTAATATAATCAAATTCAGGGGTTTATCTTTCTGGAGAAAAAAATTTTTAAAAATGGATTTTATTTCAATGAAATTTAAAAAAAAAACAACTTGACTGAATTGAATTAATTACCCTTAAATTAACGAAGGGGTTATTTAATAACTTTAGGTTTGGAAGAGATAGGTATGGGGGTCGGTTTTTTTGAAACTTCAAAAGAAGCCGACTACTGTCCAAATTTTGCGAAATAATACAACGTGATCAATTTCATTTTAGAGATATTTCTTTCAAAAGCCTTCTTTTAAAATAAGAAAAAAAAGTATATTGTTCTATTAAACCTTTTACTGTTTAAATAATTTGACTTTGCTCGTTTTAAGAAAATATAAGTTGAAAAAGCATTTTCATTCACTATTAGAAGATTTGTCAGTAAAAAAAAACAGTTTTTTTTTTTAATTTTTACTCGCAATGTAGAGCCCTGCATACTTCTTTTCAAGTTAACTCTTTTGTAGTTTTGATCACAATAGATCTGAATGAATGAAGCTTGTAAGGGAGGGGGCACTAAGCATTGCCCTGTTAATAATGAATTTCTTTGGTTTCTTTTTATAACATGCTACATTTCTCTCTTGCAGTTAGAAATATCAGGAATTTTTTTCTTTTTTTTCAACATCAGACTAAAAGAATCGTAATGAAGGAATCGGAAAATCAAGGTATTTTTTAACGATGCGATTCCGATGCCTCCCAAAATACACGATTCTTACGATTAACGATTCCGATTAATCGTCCCACCACTATCAGGACGTCTCCATTTATGCTGAACATCCACAGAATGACAACATCAATATATTACATATGAAAAAGTCTGCTGTGGTATTTCCACAAGTCAATATTATAACTGAAAAAGGCAACTATGTTTTAGAATGAATACTTAGAAAAATTGATTTTATTTGTTTTTAAACAACAGTACATTTTTTCAGATACTTATTCTTATATTATTTCAAACTACATCTTTGCAAGAACGATTCTCAAATCTATTTTCAATAGATATTTATTCCATAATTGCACAATTTTCCTACCTTGCTAAAATTACCCTTTTACCTCCATTATCCAATTTTCTGGGTACCAAATGTTCCTGATGCATATTACAATTTTTTGGAATACAATTACCACAATTTAGAACGATTTCTCCTTCGCGAAAAAAGTCCAGAAAATGAAAACTAGTGGTTTCAACATTTTCCAATACAGCTTTATTAACATTTTTTTATTACCTTTGTGTGTGTGTGTGGGGGGGGGGATTGCTCATCATTTTAACAGAAAATTTGCGTGTTCTCTTAAGTGTTTCTATTACACATAAAATTTATTTTATGGGGGAGCTTCATTTTCTAAATTACTGACCATAGGTCAACTCCAAAGCACTTCATAGAATTTACCTCCTAGATGCAATACAAAGTAATTTAATATGTTACTATTATTATCATAACCTGCATACCATTCAACACAAATCCTAAAATAATAATCTAATATATAAAAAGCAAAATGCGTGTGTGTGCGTTTGTATGTCTCGCAAAATCGCGTCGGAATGTGACGAAGTCAGTATCGTTTTAAAGCTTGGTTTTCTAGGCGACAAATATTGAACAAATAGCCAAAAACATTAATTCATTCACCATTAACTGGACCATTTTTTACAATGAGGGGCCGCTTTTTTTTTCTGACATTTTCACAAGTCAACATTTCCTTTTGACTGACTACCCTTAATTCCAACGCTCGAGATTTCTGGTTTTGCGATGCATCAAGACGTTAGGTTTCTTTTTCACCTTCTTTTCCTTCTTTGTGTTATGGGTTTGAGTCTGCCTGCCTGCCTGCCTACTACCACTTTCTTTTTTAACACCTCTCTCCACCCGGGCTGCTTACTGTTGTTTTGATTCCCCCTTCAACCTTTCCATTCCCCCCCTCCCGCTACTACCACTTTTTTTTAACACCTCTCTTCACCCTTGGGGTTCCTTGCTACACCACCTTTCCACACCCTGGCCACACCGGGTACCCCCACTAGTTATATATAAAAAAAATTACAGTGTATGAAAATAATGAAAATGTGAGACTAAAATTGTGTTTACATTATCAACGCCTTAACTTCTTTTAATTAAAAAAAAAAAATACCCGAGTTGAGATTGAAACCAAAACCTAAAGATAGAGAGTCAAGTAAGGTTACCATTAGATCAGTTGGCCATCATCATCTTAAAGTGTTTTCAGGCCTACTTCTTAACGTATTGAAGCTGTCAGGTTTCACGACCGTTCATGTGCAGTCATTAATGCAGATAAAAATCTGATGATTCCCACATACCAAATTTTCAATTTTGACTCCTTAGCAGCCCTTTTTCTGGATGAAAACAGATTAAAAAATTTTTCCACACGTCTAAATACCTCATATACCAAATTTCAAGTAGGTAGATCAAAAATTTGGTGAGTATATAGGTTGAGAAAAATCCTCTCACTTTTATAGATATACTAGCAAGCCACCTTGCGTTGCTCAGTCATAAAATATGCATAAATATTATATTTTAATTCATACAGAAACCAAAACATGTGCATGCGAGTATTATGTTTTTTCAAAAAAGTTCAGTTCTTGTAAGTAAAAAAAAATACTGCAACTGAGATCGAAACCAAAATCTAAAGACAGCATGCTAAATATAATAACCATTAGGCCAGCTTGACACTATCTTTAAAAAGTGTTTTGAAACTCATTCTTAACATAAGTTGTCATGTTTCCCAACCGTGCATATGTAGTCATGAAACAGTTGAAAACAGATAAAAATCCCATCACCCTCATGCACCAATTTTTCAGTTTTAACCCTTTGGCAGCCCTTTTTTTTTTCTAGATGAAAACAGACTAAAAAGTTTTCCACATGTCTGAATACCTTATATACCAAATTTCAAGTCTGTAGATCAAAAATTCGTTAAGTGTCCTCACACAAACACACACATTCTCACTTTTATAAATATATAGATAATCTGTTAAACTGCAAATGACGAAAAACATTGCAGAAAATAATTTTTAAAAGATTAAAATAATTTAAATTTCATTCTTTTGAAATGTTCAGTTTTAACCAAAGAATTTTGAATAAACGTTTCCTACTTTTTTTAATCACTAGCAGTTCAGCCCAGCTTTGCTTAGGCCCTATGTTCATAACTTGAATATACTTTATGTAAAATTTCAAATGTTTAGACCAAAATTTGTCTGAGTAATTTTGCAGAGACCGCAGAGTTAAATTTTTTTAAAACTTTGACTCCAATTTTGATCCCTTAACATTTATTATTTTGGTCTAATATCAAAATACAAAGTTTTGCGCATGTCCAAGTTACCTATATCTAAAATTTCAAGTGTTTAGACCAAAAATTGGGGGAGGAATTTGGTAGAATCTGCAAAGGTAAACTCCTTCAACTTTTCCTTTCGTCAGCCAAATTTTTGCCCAAAAACTGATTAAAATGCTTGCCCCAGGTTTGAATACCCGTTATGCATAAATTTCAAATGTTTAGACCCAAAACTGGCTGAGTAGTTTGCTAGACACCGCAAAGATCAAATCTTTTGAACTTTGACAGCTCAAATTTTTTACTCAAACCAATTAAAAAGCTTGCCCTATCTCTAAATACCTTTTATGTAAAATTTTAAATGTTTAGACCAGAAATTGGCTGAGTAATTTGGTAGAGACCGCAAAGGTCAAAATTTTTTAAAATTTGACTTCAATTTTGACCCCTTAACATTTATTTTTTGGGGCTCAAATAAATTTATAAAGTTTGATCCATGTCCAAGTAACCTACATTTAAAATTTCAAGTGTTTAGATCCAAAATTGGCAGAGGAGTTTGGTAGAGTTTTCAAAGGTCAAATCGTTGAACTTTGACTCCTTTACAGCTAAATTTTTGGCCGAAAACCGATTAAAAAGATTTTCCCGAATCTCATTACTCCTTATGTCATATCTCGATTCTCTAGACCGAAAATTGACAGAGTTATTTGGTAGGGAAATGTACACAGACAAACATTTTCAATTTTTAGATATATAAGTTAGATATTACTTCTTATTCATATTTTATGTCTTTGATTTATCCTATAGACAACTTTGTAAAGTACACACAAAATTATAACATCAATTCGATGGTGAGCAGTGGAGGTCCCTACTAAACCACTACATAAACAAATACTCAAATTGAATATTTAATATATTTCTTTTTAGTTAGCAATCTCTTCTATTACGCCAAGCAATATCAGGAAACGAGTTCTCCTAGTATATATATATATATATATATATATATATATATATATATATAATGTCATCCACATACAGTACTGTTTCGCAGCTCATTAGTGTGGCTAGACAAGCAACTACCTTAAGCCAGGATCGAAACTTGACTGACCAAACGACAGTCTGAGATTATATATATATATATATATATATATATATAAATAAATCCAGTTGGTTAGCTTTTCAGATTCAAGCCTAAATAGCATTTAATTTCACAAATCAAATTTTACTACTGACTAGGCAATTTTCATCTGTTTTTCTATCGTGTTCGTAAAAATATTACATACAGCTACAATTTATTTTTTAATTACTTCACCAAACCTAGACAGCTTTTAATATAAAACATTTTTAAATAATCACCTAACAATAAAAATCAACAAGGAGGAAAACTAAGTATAAAATGTAAAATATGATAACAGTTGTTTTCCCTAAGTTTAAAAATGTGTAAACAACTGAAAATTAAAAATGGTTTTAATGCATCCTGGGCAACACCAGATAGGTACATATAGTATATACATAAAATATGTAATAAGTGACAATTCGATTAGACATTGATTCATAATGAACATTACAGGGGGAATGGGAACTCTGGTTCTTTTGAGATAGGAATACCACACATTGCTCTCTAGATTGTCAGATTAGGGTTATTGATTGATGAGAGAGTGAAGTAAATTTGTATATTAATTATACTATTATGTACATATTTACCTTCATGAAATACATATGGGTTGTCCGAAAACTTTATCCCAAATAATCTAATTGCACTCCCTTGTTGCCTAGGTAATGGAAGCAAACATAGTATTTTCAATGGTGGACACAAATAAGGAGCAGATCCACCATCTGGAGGTCAATGCTGCAGTTTATACGAATGTGTTCCAAACAAGTAGAGAAAACCAAGGAAAAGCTAATTTCAGAAAACCACACACAAAAAATCCATCAAATTATTGAGAAAATGTCCAAGACTAAAAACAATTTCGATTTTGTAGAGAGAACAACAAAAATGTTAAGAATGGCAAACATTTGAAGGATAAAATTCCAAAGTTCATCCAGACTTTAGTTTATCTTTGGCTTCATTATTTATAGAATGGCCAAAATATTTTATTACCAATTCTATCATGAACGCTACTGATAAGTAATACTGTTACTATTACTACTAATAATAATAGTAGTCGTAGTTTGAAAATAAGAGTTGTGAAAACTAAGTAGTGCCCTCCTGAACTTCTGACATGTCTCCACAAACTCGTAATGGAAGATCAATGAGAGAGCAATTCTCACCATATCAGCTCACTAGATGCGATGAATAACCAGACTAGTAGACGGGATAGAAATAATAAGAAAATAAGAAATTTAATAATAACATCCTAAACGAAAATAATTTTTCCATTTTTTTTCCTTCATACATTTTGGCGTCTGTGTGCAGACTATTTTATTTCTTAGAAAATTGAGGATCTAACACTATAAGCCCAAGAGACCTCAATACAATGCATATCTCATAGAGCGTTCTATATTTAGACAAGCACCATAGTATATTAGAAGTCGGAACTCAAATCAAACTATTATTTAATTTGAATTAAAACTTCACGAGTCTGAGTTGAATGTTAGAACTGCCACCTACATAACACTGTTTTATTTTAAAATCATAAATGATTTTTGTTTTATTTGATTTGTTTTTAGATTCTGTTCATTAAAAAACAAAATGAATGGGTTTACAGATCCTTGGAAAAACCGGTCTATACCCATTAAAATGAAAATACTACAAATAAGTTGCAAAATTGAAAGGTCTGATTTTGACTCTTGGGATTTCAAAAATTCTGACTCTTTATTCTAAAATCTTTATAATGGGGCAGATTGCTGAAACAATCTTTCGCTAAGTGAAAGATTCTTATGGAATATTGAGATAACCTGCCCCACTATTAATATTAAGACCGACTTTATTCATCAGTGATTAAAATATCTGATTTTGAACATTCTTGAAAGGCAGATTCCCTCCAATTCTGTAATCTTGATATACAGTGTAAATGGAAAATAAATGTCTGAACTTCTTCTCACCAATTCCTCTTAACTTTAACAATAATTCACGATAAACTCTACCGGCTGTCAAAAACTCGACTTTGTTCTCTCCAATTCGACCCATTAATCGTCACTTTTTCCTTCATATGCAAACCACTGCCACGTGTACAAAGAACCTATCTACAAAGTTTTTTTTCTTCGTTTTCCTTCCCTGATCCCAAAACCTAACAGGCCAAACAGGCATTTGTATGTGTAATACGTTCTATTACATATAGTACATATAAAGTATTGCTGGTAAAAAACAAAGCATTCTTAAGACAGTATTGAGCGATTTCAAATTTTAGGAGTCAAAAATCAAAGTTAAACATTTTGGATACAAATTCCATAGTTTGAATCTGTAATTAAAATTCTGAGGTTTGCATTACTATACACATAGATTCGAAAAAGTTGTCTAAAAACAAATATATAACAAATAAATGTTATCAAAGGCAAGATAAACTACTTTTCTACCTAACAGGATAATTTTTTAGTGTTTGTATTTAATGTAAAGTGTGTATTCAGCTCGAAAAACAGTGTTTTCCGAGGTATTTAAAAATTACAAATGGCACCCGACTCTGTGTTGAACATGGTAAGTTTGGGAAAATGAGTTAAAACTAAACAAATATTTAAAAAAAAAAGAAATACTGTTAGAAACTCGCTCAATATGTTACCGTGACATAGGCTGACATATATTTGGTGGGTTTTTAACAGTATTTTGTATAGTTGTATAATAGAGCGCATTAATTCTATATGTCCATTAAGGAACTAATTACTCCTGTTGGGAACTGGTCAGAGGAGTTCAGATCAAAAAAGAAGACAGACCTCTCTCCTCTGACCGTTTTCACTGAATTCCCATAAGTTGTGACTACTTCACTGGACAACCTAGGGACAACATTGGGAACATCTTAGAAATTTCTATTTCTTCTTTTCTTTCTTTCACCTTGGACACAGTCCAGCTTCTTTCGAAATAAACCCTTTTGTTGTTTTGTTCTAAAATGAAGTGTTGGTTAATTATGCTGTGTTTTTGTGTTTCAAATTAATATTTTATTAGGGGTTTTGTGCACTTGCGCACATAAACTTTCTAAAACTTTAGTAGTTATTTGAAAAAATATATATAATTACAGCAAATATTTCCTATTGTATTTTGTAAATTTGTACAAAGAAATTATTTCAGCATTGAAGTTTCATTGGACTTCTCATTAAAATAAGATCAACCATTTTTTTTTTTTTTTTTTTTTTTTTTTACAAGGGAATCACCATTTATCAAGGCCCAGAAGCCACTCGAGTATAAGGGTTAAAGAGTATACAGTGGTCAAAAGCACAATATCATAGTAATCGTTAGAAGTGTAAATTTGGTAAATTGGATTACTTAAGGGGAACGGCTCATCAAGAACTTGTTTACGTTGGACTTGAAGACGGCCAAATTATAGTCAGCAAGAAAGCAGGCAAATGGAAGTGTGCAGTTCGAAGAAAGAAGCTTTGTTCATGGAATCTACGTTTAGGTTTAGGCACAGATAAAGATTGGGGGGAAAAAAACTTGTCGTTTAAGTGCATTTTAATAGGCACCAAATTCCTGCTCATATACACAAGCAAACGAAATAAAACATGAAAATCAGGTTTTAACCCTAAATTAGTGTTTCAAATGTGTTTCAAATGAGTATAAGTTGAAAAAGAATATTTGTTTCTTGAATAATCATTTAAACATAATTCATTTGAACAATTCATTTGAACAATGCTGATTGTTAAAACTATGCAGAAAGAATCTTTTTATCAGTGTTTTGGAGTGGAGTCTATCCGTATCAAAAAAAACTTAATTGCACAGTGTTTCAAAATAAAATGATATTCAACAAGCGTGCTAGATTTTTTTTTTTTTTTTTTTTCGAGTGGAACTCTTTAATGTCGCTTGAACATCTTTTGTCTTTAAAATTATTCAGATGTATTTGTTCAAAAAAAAAAAAAAAGGGAGGGCGAAAATGGATATTCATGAATTTATTTTTTTTTATTTATTTTTAAAATATTTTCACTTAACTCACATTAATGTATCGGCATATAAATGCAATCTAAAAAAGCACGGCAACAAAATTTTTTTTAAATGTTTTTAAGCATTTTTTTCCATACAGTAAGTAAATAGCAAGCACTTGGGCATCTACATAATTTTGCTCTTTTTTTAGAATCTTCAAATGTTTGTTTTTTTCTTTGAATATTAAGCACTTTATGTAAAATGGAAAAAGTAACACGAAAGAACGTTATGTTTGATTACAGTTAGCTCTCAGAAATCAAGGGGCCCTTTCCCAGTGTTAATTCTTGAGTTCTATTCGAGATACAAAGATATTCGAATGTTCAATCAAGATTATTGTCCAACTCTCAAACGTTAAATAAATAAATAATTAATAAATAATTTATGTAGTCTTGACAGATTCTAGGACAAGACTTCATTTTATCTGAGGTAACATCGTAATCTTAACTCGCAATGATCTGTTTAGGAGATCATTATGAGTTTTGGAATATATCTTCTAGGTAACAAAGTGGATAACACAATCATATTATTATTTGTCTTTTTTTTTTAATTTTATTTTTTTGTAAATTTTAACATTTAGAGGATGTATATATGTATAGTCTTGGAAAGCTTTTAACCTTGAAAATTATTGTTAACAAATATAATTTTAATCCTATATCATTCATTAGGAAATTCCCATGTAAGACAATCACTTTCAATCACTATACGCACACATACACGTGTACATTTGTAAACTTTACTTTTTAGGCAATTTGTCTACTCAAACTGGTATCGACTGCAAAAAAAAAAAAAAAAAAAAAAAAAAAAAAAACTTACATAAGGTAGATACCAAAGATTTAATAGAGAAAATAATTTCTCTACATCAACTTGAAATGAATTATATTAATTTTTTTTAAGGATTGCTGCACATCCATGAATACCAATAATATGTGCTAGGGGAAAATTCTAAACTATTGAACTGATCATTATGAATTATGGAATATGTGATCTAGGCAATACAGTAACATGGACACATTATTTTTTTGTAAACTTTGCCATTTAGGGGAGTTCCATCAAAATCGTAATATAATCTCAAAATTTCAAACTAATTTTATAATTTATTGCTTAGACCCGTCATGCGAGGAGTATTATCGTGGTGCGTTTACTTTTTGGTTTATATTCTGCTACGCCGGCCATTTTTTTTAAATTTGTGAACAATCTTATATACACTGCCTGGCGGCAAATAACCTTTTTCTTGTGTCGAATTGAGGTGAAGTAAATCTAATTTCAACTCTCTCTCCATGAAAATAAATAGCAGAGACTTTGATTCCGACTTGAATCGAACATAAACGCAATCAAGTTACACATGAAATTCTTTTGGTTGTATTCTATTCAATGGAGAATTAATTCTATTAATTTGTTTTCTCTCTAAAACCAGCGTGTGTTGTAACAATACCTTCTCATAAATACAGTACATTGGCGGCCGACACTTTGTCAAGTCGAGCCCAGCAGCCAAAGCAGCAGTAGTTAAAACAACCCTTGCCAGGGCTAGCTCCTTTCAGGATTACCTTTTTCCACATTAATATGCGATTCTTAAACCATTCTTATGCGATCCACAAACTACTACCATGTGACTACTACTGCCAGTCTGCTTCCTGAAACCTCCAGCTCTCTCCTGTAGCCTTCCAGCCCTTGCCGCTCACTCCTGCACTTTTCCAGCACCTGCCACATACTCCTGCAGCTTACCAGCGCCCGCCGTACCCTTCCAGCATCACTTGCAGCCCTCAGCAGGTTACCACTCTCCCTTTTTGTAAATAAAAAACAATTCGTTGTCTTTGAACTGACTCCAGCCTTTTTGTCATTCTTCCTTTTGCTTTGTTTTTTTCTTTCTTTTTGCCTGTGCGTCTTAATATTTTAATTGTACGGTCAACTGGTTTTTATAACTGGTTGTTAAACCCTCTGCAACTGTTAGTATATATGTATATTATATTTCTCTCTCTCTGTCTGCTCCACCTTTTCTCTGAAACTATTTGGCTGATCTGGCTGAAATTTTGTATGGACATCTATAATATAAATCTCACTTGTCTGTTTAAATTTAAATATATGTATGTATGTGTGTATGTATATCTTGCAATAACTTTCGTCAGAGGCAACAGCTTTTCACAAGATCGGTATCATTTTTAAGCTTGACCCTTCGGACGACAAACATTGAAAAATTAGCCAAAAACATTAATTCCTTCACCCTCAACTAGGCACTTTTCTATAGGAAGGGGTCACTTTTTTTCGCTGATATTTTTGAAAGTCATCGCCTCTTTTCGATTGTCTAGCCTTAATGTAAACCTATGGCACTTCCGGTTTGGCAATGGGTGCAACAGTTAACACGCCACTTTTTTTTTTTTTTTCACTTTCTTTTCCTCTTTCACGTCACAGGTTCGAGCCTGCCTGCTTGCCTATTACCACTTTTTTGCTCAACACACACCTTCGGGCAACACTGGGTACCCAGGCTAGTTTAGTTATAAAGTGTAACAAACTAAGTATTATGGTATCCATTTGAGTAAAGTTATTGAAGGATTAACAGGGATTAGTATTTAATGCAAAAATGAGTACAATATTTTTTGTTTTAACTTATTGTAACATGTTTTCCTTACAAATAAATGTAATTTAACCCCGGCGTGTTAATAAAAAACCTTGAAATATAAATATACAATATATTTATAACCATATTTACTGCTTTTAGTGGCGCTCCTGTGGATTCTGACGATTTCTTTTTTTTTACAGGCCTTACTTTACTTAAATCTTTTCTTTTCAAGGAGGGGGGAGTAGAAACTTGGTTTTAATAGTGCTTTTAGTAGGGCCTCCTTAATTTTAATTAATGCTTGCAGTAGTGCTCTGGAGGCTTCCTGAGTTTTGTTTTTTTCACTCATCACTTAAAAAAATGTTTTCAAGACAAAAGACAATATAATCTCAAAATCACTTTTTATATTTAACATTTTTTATCTTACTCTTTAAGAGCCAACGGGTAGACTAGTATTATTTTTAAAAATTAGTGCAGGCCGTTAAATGCAAAAACATCTTTTAAGAAGTTGTAAATAAATAAAAAATAATGACAGGAGGGGGGGGTAGACCAAACTTTTCTCAAAGTGAAAAGTCACAAAAATAATAAACAAAATAATAACAGCAGGTGGAACTGAAGGAGCTAATGTCAAATTGGAGCTGTAAATCGGTTCTGAAAATGGGAGATCGATTTACTAGAACACTGTATGTGAAACTGAACCCCCTTCCAAATCTTAAAATATTTATTTTTTTTCAATTTGTTTTATAATCTAGTACCTTAGTGTCAAATAATCCACAGAAAGTTGAAAAAAGATGAAACAGAAAAAAATGTAAGCCATGTGCCAATTGTTCAGGTGCACCTACATATTTTTAAAAAATATTTTCTTAACTCAAGTTGTGCGTGATTAAACCTAAAACTTGATTAAAAAAAAAAAACTGTTTCGTGTTCAAAATTATTTATTTACAATTATTTTATTTGTATTTTTCATTGCAAGTTAGAAAAGTTTTCAAACAAAAAACAATGCAAATATGTTTTTCTAATGAAAAAAAAAAAACAAGAAACTACTTGATCAATTTATATATTAAAAAAAGTATCTTGGATTTTTTGCAAACTAACCTAGCGTAGTTTACTTCCTAAAAAGAAATCAAAATCTACTTTCGCTTTTGCTAATACATTTTAATGACGTTTTAAAGATAATATAAAAAAGGAATTTTATTTTAAGATAATTAAAATTTAGCATTTTAGCGTGGGGATCAATTTCCTATATAAATTTAACATAAAATGAGACCCCACTTTTTGGCAACATAGTGAGACATGTAATCATTAGCATTTCTTTCAAGTTTGGTGGCAGGGAGGTGGGGTCATAAGTTCCAAACATTTTTAAAATATGTAAACACACTTTCAAACGTGACTTTTCATTTATTTTTAAGATTTGCTTTGAGAAGGTTTCACCGTTAAATATTACTTAATCAGTTAATGCTTGTTTCCTGATATTTTTAAGGCTGTTAACACACGCACACAAAATTTTTTTAAAAACTAGAGCGAACCAGTACAATACACACTTCCTCCTTATGTTTTTTTTTCATTTTTTTTTCAATTTTTTACAATGGATTACATCCCTCTTGTATAAAGGATTTTTCATTTAATCTAAGGGTAATGATGTTAAAACCTTTTATTACCCAATGTATTCTGTATTGTTTCACTGGTTGCCATGTTTGTTTTCGCACATGCATTCAATTTTTGCACATTTATACATTAATTCTGTATACTCACTATTCCATAGCTAGCTAAAACATATTGATCCAACGAGTCACACATCGTCTAATATATATATATATATATACTAGCTGTACATACTCAGCGTTGCCAGGTAAAAAACATTGCCGGGCAGAGAGTTTAGTCATATACTATTTAAGATACACCAAATATCCTAAGTAGTCACGATTTTCCTGAAAGTTTACAATATTTTAGATTTCTGGAAGCATAAAACAGTCATCTCCATCTATGAAATTCAAACAGGGAAACAACTCATAGGTTAAATGAAAACTTACTTCCATTTTTAAATTCAGTTGATGTTGATTAGAATAATAAAAAATTAAATGTAAATTAGCTTAAAAATAAATTAAATAAATCAACTTTATATAATATTTCTAAATAGAATATTTAAAATAATTCTTTTACTAATTTCCATTAGAAATTTAGAGTGAATCATTAAAAAAAATTTTATTTAATGTAATATGCAAATGAGATAACCTCTTGAATGTTGATTCCTGAATAAATAGTATATATATAAATCATGTAGAAATAAAAGTATAGAAATGCCTGCTTTCACTATCAAAATCTATTTGTGAGACAGTGTATCTTTTGTATATATTAACCATATCATAAACAAACAAACAAACAGACAGACAGGGATACGACTTTATTATAATACAAGATTTAAGCAAGGATACTCGGACGGTCCATAGTTTTATAATTATAAAGATTCATTCGTTATTTACTTTGTGTTAATTATTTATGTGAACATTACTTTGTAATGATTTGATGCTATGTAAAATGAGTTACAAACGATAACTTCCCTCCAAAGCAAACTCCAGACTTGGGTTATAATTTCACATCTTTATTTCCTTCTTCCACTCAGAGTTTTCAACGTCCATTTTGACTCTACATCCTGCTATATTGTGTCCATTACTTTCCACATACCTTAAAAATACATCCACCAATTCTAAGTCTACTCCCTAGTCAACTAACCTGACTGATCCGTGTTTTGTGAATATATGACAACTCATTTCTTTGTTCTATATTACATCATGCAACCAGTGTTTTGTTTATTGTAACTATTATTCTTTCAAAACTGTAACAATTCTATTTTGATTAACTTGCATTCCAATGTCCTTCGTTTATTTTTCAGAACTAAATTTCAGCTTATTTTGTAACATTCTTCTCTGTTGAAATATTCCATATTGAATAGCATTTGAACATATCACGATGTTATCTTTTGTTTCCCCCGCTCTCTCAGCAACCCGCCACTGCTCGGGAGTCATAATATCAACACTTTTTCTTGTTTCACAAGTATTACAATGGAATGAGCTCCAATGAACTTGATGCTCTGATGCCCTCTTGACATAAATATACCTTCACTAGGGAGGTCCCCAAATGCCAGAGAACTCAAATAGTTTCTTTACAAAGACAGATAGCCTTTAAAATATCCTCCCAGCTCACTTAACTGTACCAACATGTAGAAATTTAAATGTAATGTGAACAAACATTGATGCACAACCCCTCACTTAGGATGACCCCTACGAATTTGATGCTTTATTTTACAGGAGTCTCAGTGGCAACATACTTTCTTTGAGCTGAATAAATAAATTGGGCAGAAACAATTGTATAAATAAAAAAATTTAGAAACCAGTTTACAATATTTATTAAATTACATATATATAAAATTCATCTAATACCTAAAATTACGTCAATCGGAATTTTAAACTAGGGCCCAAGTAATATATTTGATAAATCGATATTTAATTCTGACTAACCAATTCGTCCTCATCTTTCTTCTATCCTGTTCTTTGCAAGAAAATAATATATTCGCTTCGTTTATTTTGATAAAATACCTATTCTAGCAGGGAATATTGTTGCAGTCGACAAATTGAAATAATGAGCTAGAAAGTTGTATCATGATTTTTCCTAAGAATAACAAATGATGTAAGGGGCATGTTGTGAAGGAACATAACTGGCTATACACCGGTTACAAACTGTATATATATATTGGACTGTTTGGCAGACAGCGGCAGACAGCGGCAGACAAGCAGTCGCAGTAAGACGGATAGTCTTACGTGTTGATTATCAGACTTTCTTCCCCATACTTGTTACTATGTACTTCTATTTACCTTAGGCGAGCAGCCTTACGTTTCTGTATTATAAATAAACCCCATTACACATACCACTCGGTGTAACTCACGTTTGTCTTTATTTCCTAAGTATTTAGGAATATAACAATGGCGACGAAAGGATGTTCTTTCTCTTAACAGAGATAAATTACCGTACCAAGGACTGTGTACAATGCAAGGATTTTTTGTTTTACGAAAAAAACAAACTACACAAGGATTTTTGACCACGTGCGTCAATGAATTTAAAAATTTTTCCTACCTAAAGTAGCGAAAAGTACGGATTTTTCTTCGTAAAGAACTCACAAGAAATTATAGAAACATGTTCAAGGTAAAGTGGAATTTATATTTATTTTGACAAGTAAAAAAAAAAAAAAAAAAAAAAATGGTCGCAAGTTGAATTCGAAACTACACTAAAGGATTACGAGTTTCGAAAGAAAAAATATAAATACAACGACTATTGTACCATTTTATGCCACGTGGGAACGGCAGCCATATATTTTTTTTTTTGGAAAATTAATTGTTTGTTATTGCCTTTATATAAATGATTGGAACTATTTGTCGTGGGAAGTAAGAAATATTTTGTGTATGAACTTACGTTGTTGAAAAAAAAAAAAAAAAAAAAGAATTATTTTACAAAGCCTGTTGAATTACTGTGGATGAACTTTGTTGAAACGTGTTGTGTCTGCATGTTGCTACTAATTTACGATATACGTAAATTTACGATTTTTCTTTGGAATTATTGTGTAGAATTCGAAAAGACATTTTTGTACTAGAAGCTAACATGGAACAATTAGCAGAGTTAACTAAGGCTCTAGCCCTTAGCATCCAGGAACAGACAAAAATGACTCAACAATTTTTAGCGCAACAACAACAACAAATTCAACAACAACAGCTACAGCAACAGCTGCAACAACAACAAGAAAGAACAAAAAAAACTTTAGAGGCACAACAAGAACAAACAAACATACTACAACGACAAATGTCGACACAGCAAAAGAATTTAGAAAAGCTAATTCTAACGTCGACCGGGAAGAAGACTAATTTTTCTGCCGAGGGTATTTCAAATTCACTAACGGAATTTCGTTACTCCCCGGATACTGGTGTTACTTTCCCTGCATACTACAGAAGATACGAAACAATTTTTACGAAAAGATGTTTAGACTGGACCGATGAGGAAAAAGTTACCCTGCTACTACAAAAACTGGGTACTGATGAAAACACCAAGTATGCAAATCTAATTCTACCAAAAAAACCGGAGGAGGTTTCGTTCGAGGAAACAATTAGTACCTTGTCGAAAATATTTGATAAAAGGGATAGCCTATTTCACTCTAGATACAAATGTTTGAACATTCAGAAGGCAGAAGCTGAAGACTATCTAGAATATACTTGCACTGTGAACTGTTTATGCGAATCATTTAAATTGAATGAAATTTCCGCAGACCAATTTAAATGTTTAATCTTTGTACAAGGTCTCACAGCACCAAGGGACAAAGATATACGTTCACGGATCCTAACAATTATGGAGGCGGATCCTAACATAACATTGCAAAAAGTCACTGAAGAGTGTCAACGTCTGATTAACATAAAGAAAGACAACACTCGCATTGAAGAGAAAAATATTTTTAAGGTGCAGCAAGTAAAAAGGCAAGGGACCACAAGAAAGTCCAGGTTCCAAGAACACAGGATCCTTAAAGGATACAAAGACCCAAAGCTAAAGTGTAAATGTTGTGGTAGTTTAAGACACAACAATAAGACCTGCTGGTTTAGGAACAAAATATGTTATGAATGTGGTCTCAGAGGTCACAAGGGAACATACTGTGCCCAGAAGAAAAGACAAGGGACCGATAATGTAAATACGCTTCGCATGAATAAAGAAAAAAGCTGCGAAAGACGGAAATATGTTGATGTTCGGATAAATGGACATCTGGTTACATTGCTTCTGGATAGCGGTGCAGATATTAGTATTATAAATGAAGATATATGGAAAAGGATAGGTCGACCTGAATTAACGAAAACCAGAAAGACGGCGAGAAGTGTGTGCGGCAAAAGATTAGAGTTCAAGGGAGAATTAAAATGCAAAGTGACATTCGCTAACCAGACTCATAAATCCAAAGTGTACGTCGTACCAGGAAAGAATACATGCCTGTTTGGGGTAGATTGGATTGTCCTGTTTAATTTATGGGAGAAACCCATAAATTCGTTTTGTAACGTTTTAACTGCAGAAAAAGCAAACCAAAGGGAAGACTTCCTGAAGGATTTGAAAACTGAATTTCCCAATGTTTTTGCCGAAGGACTAGGACTCTGTATTAAGACAGAGGCAAAATTTGAATTAAAGAAAAATGCCACTCCAGTATTCAAACCTAAAAGGAATGTGCCTTTTTCAGTGATGGACGCAATCGAAAAAGAGTTGGATAGACTTCAACAACTGGAAGTCATTGAAAAAGTTAACCACACAGATTGGGCAAGTCCAACCGTGTATGTAAAGAAAAAAAATAACAGAATAAGGGTCTGTGGAGATTTTTCAACGGGTTTAAATGACTGTCTATTGGACCATAATTATCCCCTTCCGTCCGCAGAAGATCTGTTCTCTAAGCTTAACGGAGGAAAATTTTTTTCTAAGATAGACCTCTCAGATGCTTACTTGCAAATTAAGATCAGCGATGAATGCTCCAAATACTTAGGCATAAATACTCATAAGGGCATTTTTAAGCTAAAGAGGCTTCCTTTTGGATTAAAGGTTGCTCCTGCTATTTTCCAGCAAATTATGGACACGATGCTGGCAGGGTTGGAATTTTCAATGGCCTACCTTGACGATATCCTAATTAAAAGTGAAAATTTGCAAGATCATAAGAAGCATGTAAAAGAAGTATTCAAAAGAATACAGGAATTTGGTTTTAAATTGAGCCCAGAAAAATGCGATTTTTTTATGAAAAAAATTAAATATCTAGGTCAAATAATCGACAAAGAGGGTCGAAGACCGGATCCACAAAGGACTGAAGCAATTGAAAAGATGCCTGCTCCAGATTCAGTGACAAAATTAAAATCGTTTTTGGGATTAGTTCAATACTATGCAATTTACATCCCTAACATACATAATTTAAGAGCTCCTCTTAACGAGTTACTGAAAAAGGGTGTTAAATGGAACTGGAATAAGGAATGTGAATCTGCTTTCCAAAATATCAAAAGATGTCTACTGTCAGACTTAGCATTGGCACATTTCAATCCAGAAAAGGAACTAATACTAGCAACGGACGCCAGTGATTACGGTGTTGGCGCTGTATTACTTCACAAGTATGAGGATGGTAGGACAAAAGCTATCGCCCATGCTTCAAGAACGTTGGTTGCAGCGGAGAAAAATTACAGCCAAATTGAAAAAGAGGCGCTGTCGATAATATTTGGAATTACAAAGTACAATCGATTTCTCCATGGACGATCTTTTATTTTGCAAACCGACCATAAACCCCTACTTACCATATTTGGATCAAAGAAAGGCATTCCCACACATACTGCGAATCGATTACAGCGATGGGCTGTAACCCTCTTAAACTATCAGTTTAAGATGGAACATGTATCCTCAAAAAAGTTAGGACACGCAGATGCATTATCACGGTTGATCCCTAAAAGAAGCGAAAGTTTCGAAGAAACGGTAATTGCTGCGCTTAAAGACGAAAGTGAATGTACAAGTTCAATGTGTAATATGATACGTTAACTTCCGGTAACTTTCGAAAAAATAAAAAAAGAGGCAGTAAATGACATTTTCATTAAGAAAATGAAAAATCAATTGGGATGGATAAAAAAAAATAAAAAGGTAGATCAAACAACGCCTTTTTCCATCTGTGAAGATGTGCTCATGTATGGTGAGAGGATCGTAATTCCACTAACGTTACAGAGGAAAATTCTGAAGGAATTTCATACAGGTCATCCGGGCATTTCGAGAATGAAATCCCTTATGAGAGGATATGTGTACTGGCCTGGTATGGACAAGGAAGTTGAAAAATGTGTCAAGACATGCAGAGGATGTCAATTAGCAGCTCGAGATCCTCCAGTAAAAACGACGCCATGGCCAAAGACGGACCTACCCTGGTCACGTCTGCATATTGATTATGCGGGACCTATAAATGGTTATTTTTACTTGATTATTGTAGATTCTTTTTCAAAATGGCCAGAAATATTTAAGTTTAGACATCCAACAGCAAAAAACACTGAGTGCGCTTAATGAAATTTTTAGCCGTTTTGGAGTGCCAAAAACCTTAGTGAGCGATAATGGAACAGCATTTACTGCTCATGAATTCAAAGAATTCTGTGACTCACTAAATATTCTACATATGACAACACCTGTGTACCATCCACGATCGAATGGGTTGGCCGAAAAATTTGTAGATACGTTTAAAAGGGCACTTAAGAAAAATCTTACTACGGACACAGATGAACAATGTATTCAAACATTTTTAGCAATTTACAGGGTGACACCAAATCCTAATAATAATGTCAATTCTTCCCCGGCTGAGCTAATGTTTGCAAGAAAGATAAGATCTGTCTTCGATAGGCTGCTACCAGAGAAAAAGAAAGTTTTCAAAAAAGAAAACCTTAATACCAAGTGCTTCTCCCCAGGTGAAAATGTATATTTCAAAAATTTTCAAAATGGACGAAATCAGTGGGTTGAAGGTATTATCAAAAAAAGGATTGGGAGCATGGTCTATACCATCCAAGGATTAAGTTTTGTCTGCAAAAGACACAGAAATCAAATACGTCCCAGACTGTCTCCAAATGTGGAAGAGACACCAATGGAAACATTGTGCGATATTTTTGATATACCAAAACCAGCGTGTGTACCGCAAACAATGAATATTTCGCCTGAACCGACCATACGGGCTGGACAGAAACCTTTACCCCGGGTAACGCTGACCAGAAGGAAAAGCGCAAGAAAGAGAAAAGTTACCAGGAGATTAAGCCCTGACCCTAAAAGGAAGAGGTATTTAAGCTAAAATCAGGAAGATTTCAGCTTCAGGGGGAGGTGTTGTGAAGGAACATAACTGGCTATACACCGGTTACAAACTGTATATATATATTGGACTGTTTGGCAGACAGCGGCAGACAAGCAGTCGCAGTAAGACGGATAGTCTTACGTGTTGATTATCAGACTTTCTTCCCCATACTTGTTACTATGTACTTCTATTTACCTTAGGCGAGCAGCCTTACGTTTCTGTATTATAAATAAACCCCATTACACATACCACTCGGTGTAACTCACGTTTGTCTTTATTTCCTAAGTATTTAGGAATATAACAGGGCATATTTCATATTGACTGTTAAAACAACTCATCTGTCTATTAATGCAATTATGTTACCATTTATTGCGTTTCTGTATCTGTGTTTCTGTCCTAAATGTGACTTACACATTAATATTTTGGTACATAAACAATGAAGGCTTAAACCCTTATTCCTTTATATATATATATCGTGCTAAAAATATGTAAACAAAAAGATAAACTACACACTACTGGCCCTGTCGGTGGGGCATTAGAATACGCCGACTGCCCCCCCCCCTGCAGAAGGTAAAAGTCCCTCAAGGGGGGTCCTGGATATGACCTTAAACTATATCCAGTGGTGAGGCTCCAGCTTGTGGGCTTTGGGGAGTGTGGAGCCACCCTTTAATTACCATTGCTCCCAGGTCTACTCTGACCCGGATTGGTAGTACCTGTTAGGGTCCCAACTATGGGTTAAATAGAAACCGACATGATAACAACAAATATATTCTATTAAAAAAAATTTTCTTCAAAATCTTTGGATTCGGCATTAAATAACCTGAAAAGGGTTGATATGCTGTAAAACAAAAACAACCAACCAACAACACTACTAGCAACATATATAGCCCATAAATGTAACAAAAAATATTTTATAAAATTCAAATGAATTCTAATGGGAATAAATTTCCAAAGAAAAATGAAATCAAAATTTTTTTTTTTAATTGCAATAGTTCTGAAGATGTTTATATGATAGCTTCGATTTTGTTCAAGAATGCTGTGAATTTTCTCAAAAAACAACGGTAAGATATTTATGCTCAGAAACCGACATTAAATTAGTGTATGATGTAGATATCTCTATGATTAGTGAGAGAAATCCTCAGCAGAGTGCTCAATTATTTTAAAAACATTACAAAACAATTTTTCATATTCTTAACCAAAAATTTACTTATTAAATTCTGGTATCATTCATATACCAATTAAACCAGAGTCAATATTAATTGACCCAGTTAGTTAAACTCAATGATTTTCAGTATTAATAATCAGGCATATATTCTATAATTTTATTCTACAATGTATTTCTTTGGTGCTACAATCGTTTCACAACCATTTGGGTAGGTTTCAACATTATTTCACTAAAAGATATTCCAAAATGACAACTCTTCAGACACAAAATATGACTGTCTGAAGATTAGCCATTTTGGAATATCTTAACAAAATAAGGTTGAAGCTTATCCAAATGGTTATGAAACAATTGCAACACCAAAGAAATACATTGGTTAAAACACATGTTGTGATAAACGGTTGTCTTGGTTATTATGGAATTATAATATATATATTACAGAAGTCTAGATAAAGATTGGTACTGTTGGTTTCAAATCAAACAAGAGGAAACTGCATAGGAGTTCATAAAGGCATAATGTACTGTTCCCTCCTGTTGGATTTGAAACCGATAGTACCAATCTTAATCTGCACTTCTATAATATATATATACAGTAGAACCCCGGGAAATGGTGGCCCTAAGATAGAGTTTTTTTTTTTTTTTTCAGGCTACGTTGTGGAATACGATATTTATCTGTCCGCCTTGTGATGTTATGTTTTTGATTATATACATGTGTATTATATACTGTACTGTATTTTGTCACTACATTTTAATGTCATATCCCGCAGTTCTATTATATATATAATTTGTTTTATTTATAAGTTTTCAATATCGGTAATAGATCATAAAATGACATTTCCTCTAAAATATGAAGAGGCCAAGGAAAATGACATTTCAAGTGTAAGCTGACAGATCGATGGACAGAGTCTCTTCTAGTGATGCTTCGTTGCATCTAAAAGATCAAGTAGTTAGAGAGAGGAGGGGGGGGTAGACTTGTTGTTTGGCCAGAAACGGAAAGCAC
The DNA here is from genome assembly GCF_053919585.1 of Euprymna scolopes. Taxonomy (NCBI): domain Eukaryota; kingdom Metazoa; phylum Mollusca; class Cephalopoda; order Sepiida; family Sepiolidae; genus Euprymna; species Euprymna scolopes. The sequence goes on from NC_136500.1 coordinate 113,352,693, forward strand.
CCAAACATATTGCCATTCTTGAGAAGTACAATACCTCATTAAGAGATGAGGATGGATAAAATAAATGCAGAAAAGTCCATAAAATAAAAATAAAAAACGACTTTTACCAAAATAGGTAAATGCATGTATTCATTGCTTATAAAAAAAAAAAAAAAAACGAACGTTAGAAACGAGGGGAGTGGGGGGGGGGGGAGTATATCGGTTTGAAAAAATTGAAATAACAGGGATGGATTGGGAGGGGTTGTGATTTTATTTTTTTTTTTTTTCCATTTTTGTTTACTTTCCATTTTAGAGTGAATAAAAATTGTTAGATTGACTTGTTTTGTCTGTTAAATCAGTTACAAGATACAAAAAGAAGCGATGGGGATGAGGAAAGAAATGATGGGGGCGAAATAGCTTGAACTTCTTAGAGAGGCTGGGAAAAGAAGCTTAAAGAAAGAGAAAGTAGAAATAAGAAACATAATGTACAGAATAGGAACGGAATAAAAACTGGATAAAACTCGAAGAAATAAGCAAATCAACCGGAAGTGTGAAAAGAGAGAAATGTGTTGGTTTCTTAGGAGATGGAGGAAGTGAAATAAAATAAAAATAGAAGAATGGTTGCAGAGAGGACAAGACAAAAAAAAAAAATGCCTAGAAAATAAAAAAGAAAGATGGGTGGAAGGTAAATTAAAAAACGAAAAATGGCTGGAGACGAGAGTTCATATGGAGAACCGGTCTACAAAATCAATATTTGATCTGATATGTTCGTTTTCTTTTTGTTTTGTTCGTTTTTTTTTTCATGTGGATCATTGCAACAGGTTACGAAAAATAAAATTTAATTCAATTTAATTGTTCCCAGAAAATACTTTGTTCAGATCATAATTATTTTCAAAACGCCAGATTTGTTAATAAAAAAAAGATAAAGACAAATCTGTATTTGTCCAGACAAAGTTATTTTTCTTTGATCAGAACAAAAAATATTTAAAAGAAAAACAGTAACTCTTTGTAGACAATTCAATTGCACAAATGCCAATTGCCTTGCATTACCACTGGATAAAGAATAACATTTAGCATATGCATCAATGACTGTTGGGCTGTAATTGTTGCACATGGCAAAACAGTATGCCAGTACACTAATATCTTTCATTTTAAATATTACATGAGTAACTGGCAGATACTACATGTTGATCCTAATCCGAAAATAGCCCTGTTTATCAAACTTAGTATACTGAACTCAAAATTGTTTAATCTTTATTTTTTAGTTTTGATTTTTTTTAGTTTAAAGTCATAACACCAAAGTACTATATATACATTTACAAACTAATGACTCAAAAATTCATAATCTTCTATTTTATAAAAAAAAAAAAAAAAAAAAAAAAAAGCAGGCTTTTATCCATTATTGGTTGCCCGACAAGGAGGGTGGAACTGTTAACTCACCCTTCTTCAGTTGTCTGTCTGTACTTTTCTCAATAACTATGCCTTGGAATTTTTGGAAATTTTGCACAAACATTAAACATGATAGGAGTAAAATGTAACAGAACGAATTTTCCGAGAAAACTCCGGTTGCTCCCCTAGGGGTGCTTTTTGGGTTAAAAATGGCTAAAATTGACACTTTTGTGCTTATTAAAAAAAATTGATGCCTTGCATTTTTATAAAACTTTCTGAAAAATTGCAAATAACTGATTTCTATATAATTTTGCCTGTCTATACTTCGCGATAACTCTTGGGTGTGCCCCAGGAATTCTTTTAGGGCAAATAAAATCACTCCATTTTTGGGACTATTTTACCATATCTGTCCAAAACTTTCTGTGTATGTCTGTTTAGCAGTTTTGCATGGTGCTGAACTCAAATTTAAATATGTTAAGGCCTTGGGGACTTTTGGAGCTAAATGGGGGCAGGGCAAATGATGGACTTAGTCATTTATTTTTTTGCATGGTGCAGAACTCAAATTTAAATATGTTAAGGCCTAAAACTGCACCGTTTGTTAATTTTCACCAAGATTTGATGTCCCCTGGGGCTAAATGGGGGGGGGGGGGCAACTAATGAACTTAGTCATCTTTTTATGCTGCATTCATTGTGCACTCATGGGGGGGGGCATGCATGCTTCACTTGTTTTTTGTTTTTTTTACAAGACTTCATGTCCTTATCCTGCTACATCATCTAAGCCAAACTTTTCCATTTTACGGTTCTAAATACAGCTACTCAAAGACACTCCAACAATGAGATATTGCAAAATACTCTTAGAAAATCACTGAACCATTCTTCATAGCAATTTTAAACTATATCTCACAAAGTGACCCCTCTTTGACATGTGCTTCGAATCCTCATATTCATAAAATTATGTGACCACTTCTCGTGTGTATAAGTGTGAAACAAAGTTTTTAAAAATCCTATTCAAAAAAAAAAAAAAAAAAAATTAGAAAAATTATTTGATTAAACATGGTATGGTTAAAAAAAATAGTGAAATGAGAATAAAAGTAAAATGACTCCATGGCAACATCCGATAGATACAGCTACTGATTTATAAAAAACATTGATTCTTCTTGTTTGGTTGTTTGATTTTTTTTCTCCTTCTTTGCAGAGAAAGCATTCAGTTTATTTCAGGCATCCACTTGTCTGGTATGGCATTTCTGCTAGGTGAGTTGAGCCAGTTTCCTCCAAGTAATGAAGTTTCCAGATAATATTAAATTAACATCCATTCACAGTAGGCAATGGGCCCCAAGGATAATATTCTAGATTTTTGATTCTATGACCTCAGTTTGGGCTGGAAGAAAAAATGATAAATGCCAATAAACTTCTGAACATTATACTGTTTGTTTTCGTAAGCATAATTTGTGAGAATGGCAGGACTTCAGAATATTTGTAGAAAAAGTAAAGATTATTTTTCCAGATATTTTATTGGCATCTACATCGCTTGACCAAGCATTACTAAAGTTGGCTAAAATATTGATCATAAAATCGATCGCTTAAAACTGATTTCATTTTGAGATCAAGATAAAAAAAAGGTGAAAATTGCATTCATGGCAATATTAATTTTATTCATTGTAGATATTACTTAGCACATACTATAGCCAATGAAGTCCCCTTCATCCATTTTATATGACACTGTCTTGAAATGTCTAAGTTGAAATTTTTACAGACTTTCGATTTTTTCATTTTTAACCGATGTTTTTCTAACCACTATGCAAAATTTTAAGTTGATCAGATAGTTTTTGAGTTATCAACATTTTCAATGGCACAATTTTGGGTATATCTCATAAAGTAAAGCTTAGATAAGAGCATGATGGGCATGGAATATGTGCCTACATTAAAGATGGCTTCCCGTGTGGCAGGGATATCTCTAGAGAAGATCCTAATTTACCTTACATGTGCTTTCGGGTTGCACTTGCTTACACCACCGCATTTATATTTGCCCTCTATCGGCTCCATAACAGCGGAGTTACTATCTTTAAGAATATATCCGAGAAAATAGACCACATCCTGTCTGCACATCCCTTGGCTAACGTTCACATCTGTGGTGACTTCAACGTCCATAACGTGGAATGGCTGACCCACTCAAATAAGACAGACGATGAGGGGAGATTCTGTCATGCTTTTGCCATTGCTTATGACCTCACTCAGATTGTTCACGAACCCACCCGTGTGCCCGATACTACAGGTCAGTATGCAAGCCTTCTAGACTTTTTTCTCTCAACTTCCCCTGAGCTGTGTTCATGTTCCATTCTTTCTCCTCTAGGATCCTCCGACCACTCTGTCATATCAGTTAAGATAAAAATGAAAAAGTCCCCAGACGTACCTCTCCACCGTACTGTATACCGACACTCCATGGCTTACTGAGATAGCTTCCGTACATTCATATCTGATTTACCTCTGCAATCCATGTTTAAAAAGGATGCGTCCTCTATAGTATCAGACCTGACCGAATGGTTAATTGTAGGCATAGACCAATTCATACCATCTAAAAAATTCCAACAAAAACCTAACAGCCAGCCATGGTTCTTCCCAGAATGTGCTGCTGCTATCGCGCACAGAAATCACTTTTTCCATAGCTACCAATGGAATAGATGCACTGAGATTAAAGTTGCTTTCAGGAACGCCAGCAACCACTGTAAAAGAGTAATAAGAAATGCAAGAGAGCTATACGCCCAGTCCGTTAAATCCAAAGTAGCTGATCAGCGGCTTGGTTCCCACCAGTTTTGGCAAATAACAAATAGGATCCTGAACAGAAGTGTGCGTTCTATCCCAACCATTATCAATGGACCAGAGGTTATCTCATCACCATCAGATAAGGCCAAACTATTTGCCAAGAACTTTGCAGCTAATTCTACCCTATGCGATGAAGGCCATCAACTCCCCATATTTCCTCCTATAACACAGAACACGCTAGGTAACATACAAATATCTGTGTATGAGGTCGCCAAGCTAATCAAAAACCTTGATTCAAGTAAAGCAAGTGGCCCTGACGGCATCTCAATTATAGTGTTGAAAAAGCTTCAACCAGAACTTGCTCCCATACTTACAAAGGTGATAAGTCATTTCCCTCTCAGTACAGACCAACAAGTCTCCTGTGTGTCATGAGTAAGTTGCTGGAATCCATATTAAATAGAGAAATAGTCAACCACCTCAGCAGAAACAAACTTCTTAGTGACACACAATATGGTTTCCGTTCTGCAAGATCTACAGCAGATGTGCTAACGGTTATATCTCATAGGATTAGTGAATCTCTTGACAAAGGTTTCCTTTCTAGGGTAATTGCTCTTGACATATCAAAGGCCTTCGACAAGGTATGGAATAAAGGCCTACTTCATAAGATTTCCAGCTACGGTATAACTGGAAATGTTTTCTCTATTATTGAATCATTTCTCTCTGATAGGCTCATAAGAGTAGTGGTCGATGGACAAAAATCAGAGGCCTGCAGTATTAATGCTGGAGTCCCTCAGGGATCCATCCTGGGCCCAACTCTCTTCCTGATTTACATCAATGATCTCCCTAAACACATACTTAAATCATTCGTTAACATCTATGCTGATGACACGCCCATCTACGGAAACACATCAAAGGCTGTAAATGACAAAGTTCTCTCTGATTCTCTCTCCTCTGATCTCGAGCGCATGGTTCAGTGGGGGAAGATGTGGCTGGTTACCTTTAATGCATCTGAAACCAAACTCCTATCTTTACATCATCAATGCTCTGATCCCCATCTGGCATCATTGAAATGGATGTCTTTCGTCTAGGAGAAGTTCCATGTTTTGACAAGCTTCTGGGCTTGACCTTTACTTCTGGTCTGAAATGGAACACGTACATCAAGTCTGTTGCCAAGGTTGCTGGATAGATGGTGGGATCCTTTTACCGCTCCAGAAGATATCTCACTACTGATGCAATTCTCTATCTATATAAAAGCCAAGTACGTCCAAGGATGGAATACTGCTGCCATATCTGGGCAGGAGCTGCAAAAAACAGTCTTATCTTGCCTTGACAGAGTACAAAATAGACTTCGTAGCTTAGTGGGGGATGCCCTTTTCTCTTCCCTGCAATCTCTCTCCCACAGAAGAGACGTTGTGAGCCTATCTTTGTTTTATCGTTATTTCCATGGCAAGTGCTCATCTGAACTCCAATCTCTCATCCCCCCTCGCCAATCTTATAAAAAACACCCGTCTAGTTGAAACCAATCAAAACTTTCCCCACTCTTTATCTGTGCCTAAATCAAAACGTAGATTGCATGAACAAGCTTCTTTCTTAGAACTGTACACCTGTGGAAATCTGTTCCGTCTGCCTGCTTCCCACCTGAATACAACCTGGATGTCTTCAAGTCCAACGTAAACAAATTCCTGATGAACCGCCCCCTTTAGTAGACACTTTATTAAATCTCCACACTAACGTACTGTACATGCAATAACCCTTATCCCTGAGTGGCTTCCGGGCCTTGATAAGTGGTGACCACCTTGTAAAAAAAGAAAAAAAGATTTTGATCATCCTTACATTGTCAGGCAGTCTCAATGACTTGTACCTGAAATGTCAGCCGTTCTTTATTGATGTAGGACAGACATGTGTTTTTTGTTTGTTTTTTTGTATAATTATACTATTTCTATTATGAACGGTTTCATATCCAGAAACGTTTTCTCGCCCAAATCATTATTTTTCCATATCATGTCCAGACCGATTGTATACAACCATATTAAGTGATAAATAAATTGGCATTAATGTCCATCCATTAAAAGCCAAGAAAATAATGCCCTGTGAAATGGACAAAAGCTTTTTGTGGACAAACGTGAATATGCCCACCATTTTTTCTGTACCTAACTATTCAGATGCCCCAACTATTCATAAAAAAAGCTACATAAAATGTAAAGTACTGTGTTTTCAGCCTCTTGTAAATTTAATATTTCTGCTCATGGGAGCCATAACACAGAAGGTTTAACTTGTTTAATAACGTTTCTCAGATCCATAACAGTTATGCATAAATTAGATTTCAATCTGTATGACAGGTTTGCTGTTGTGATAGCAAGTCAATGTTATTCTTTGATAAATCTGATAGACTGGAGTTGTGCTCGGTGTTTCTTGATGGAGTATTGTTTTTGTTTTTTTCTACAAGAGAAGACATTGACTATGTCATCTTGTGAGCTTATTTTAGGAGAGATGAAGCTCATTTGAGGAAATTTATTAATGTTTTTTTTTAAATCAACATTTGTTTTAAATATTCTGTTTTATATGAGCCAGCATCAGCAGAATTAAGGAGGAGATAGGCTCTCTCTATCACCCAGCGTTCATACTCCTTCTTTGCCTATTAGCCAGGCATAGAGGTAATATCACAGGGACTTGACAGAATTTTTTTTTTTTACATGGTAGTCACCACTTATCAAGGCCCGGAGGCCACTCGGGGATAAAGGGTTATTACGTGTACAGTAATTAATGGGATAATATAGTAATCGTTAGTAATGGAGATTTGATAAAGTGCCTTACTTGAGGGGGCGGTTTATCAGGAATTTGTTTACATTGGACTTGAAGACATCCAAGTTGTAGTCAGCTGGGAAACAGACAAAAGGAAGAGAGTTCTACACGCATGCACTTCTAAGAAAGAAGCTTTGTTCATGGAATCTACATTTAGGTTTAGGCACAGAAAAAATGTGGGGAAAATTATTGACAGTGATTTCAGCTAGACGGGTGTTTTTTGTGAAAGATTGGCGAGGGGGGACCAGAGATTGGAGCTCAGATGAGCACTTGCTATGGAAATAATGATAAAGACAGGCTCGCAACGTCTCTTCTGTGGGAGAGAGGTTGCAAGGAAGAGAAAAAGGCACCCCCCACTAAGCTACGAAGTCTATTTTCTACTCTATCAAGGCAGGACAAGTCCTTTCTAACAGCTCTTGCCCAGATGTGGCAGCAGTATTCCATCCTTGGACATACTTGGCTTTTATATAGATAGAGAATTGCATCAACAGTGAGATATCTACAGGAGCGGTAAAAGGATCCCACCATTTTTCCAGCGACCTAAGCAACAGATTTGATGTACGTGTTCTATTTCAGATCAGGAGTAAAGGTTAATCCCAGAAGCTTGTCAAAACATGGAGCCTTCCCAAAACGAGAGCCATTCATTTCAATTGATGCCAGATGGGGATCTGAGCATTGATGATTAAAAATAGAAGCTTGGTTTCAGATGCATTAAAAGTAACCAGCCACCTCTTCCCCTATGTGCTGAAGATTAGAGGAGAGAGAATCAGAGAGAACTTTGTCATTTACAGCCTTTGATGTGTTGCCATAGATGGTCGTGTCATTAGCATAGATGTCAACAAATGATTTAAGCATGTGCTTTGGGAGATCATTGATGTAGATCAGGAAGAGAGTTGGGCCCAGGATGGACCCTTAAGGGACACCAGCATTAATACTGTGGGATTCTGATTTCTGCCCACCAACCAATACTCTTATGACTATCATAGAGAAATGATTTAATAATTGAGAAAACATTTCCAGTTATACCATAGCTGGAAATCGTGTGAAGTAGGCCTTTATGTCATACCTTATCGAAGGCCTTTGATATGTAAAGAGTAATTGCCCTAGAAAGGAAGCCTTTGTTGAAAGATTCACTAATCCTATGAGATATAACCATTAGCACATCTGCTGTAGATTTAGCAGAACGGAAACCATATTGTATTTCACTAAAGAGATTATTTCTACTGAGGTGGTTGACTACTTTATTTAATATGGATTCCAGTAACTTACTCATAACACACAGGAGACTTATTGGTCTGTATTGAGAGGGAGATAACTGATCACCTGAATTCTTAAATACAGGGCATACTGATTAGGTTTTCCAGGGTGTTGGGAAGCACTTCTTAAGACAATGCTTAAACAGTTATATAAGTGGTCGACCTTGTTTCCTTACTATGGCAACGAACGCCATTTTCCCTGCTCCCACCACATCCCATCCCCCTAAACTGGACACTGTGGGGTGCTTCAGTACCATATATACCAGTACAATTGGACTGGGTTGACTTTTGTCTGATGGGTTGAGGGTACCAGATTGACAGTTCCTGATAGTACAGGAACCCTTACTCTTTGGTAGCGCTTGGAGCGGCTGCTCTATCAACAGTTGTATAACATCGAGATGTTTGTAGTGCCATGTCGCACATGGAAAGGGTCATTGCACTCATCCCCGGTGGGCTTTCCTGAGGCCACAATCCTGTAGGTAAAGACAGTTGATGGTCTACTTGTATTGCATGTCTGATATTCTGTACAACCACTCGTCCAGCACCCCTCACTCACCTTAACTAAAACGTTTAAATTAAATAAAATGAAATTGTTTCTGAGATGGGTATATTTGCTGATGACACCACTCTCTATAGCAGGCACGAGGGGAAAACAAATGAACACATATCTAAGAAAATGGCAGGAATACTAGAGGATGACCTCAAATTTGTAGTGGAATGAGAACAAAAATGGAGGGTCACATTCGATGCTGCCAAGACTAAGCTTGTTTCCTTTAATAATTACAAGAAACCTTCTCTACCACCAATAGCAACGGTCAAGTACAAATTACCAGAAAGTACTTCTTTTAAACTCTTCGGCCTAACGTTTACAACGAACATGAACTGGAATAGATACATTGAGAGCATTGCCAAGGCTGCTGCAAAAAAGGTGGGCTCTCTCTACCATGCTAGAAAACTACTTATGCCTGAAAGTATCCTGTACCTCTATAAAGCCACCATTCGCCCATATATGGACTACTGTTGTCACATTTGGGCTGGTGCATCTGCTACTTGTCTCACTTCTTGACTGGGTTCAAAAGAGCCGCCAACCTGATAGGTTCTGAACTATCATCTAGACTTCAACCTCTGTCCCATCGATGAAATGTTGCATCCCTCTGCCTGTTCTACTTTAATAGTGAATGCTCTGACGAACTACAAGCACTTGTACCCCCCTGACGTGAACACCCCCGACAAGCAGCTAAATCCCACCCCTTCATAGTGATCCCTAGGTGTAAGAAAGCCTTCTACTCCAATACTTTCTTCCACAGAACTGCTAGACTTTGGAACTCGCTTTTGGGATTCTGCTTTCCCAACTGTACTGACTGTCGCGGCACGAGGGAGGAGGAGAAAGCTGAGTAATTTGTGTTAAGTGATATACACGCCAGAAATTCTTTTCAAAGTTGAACGAATCAGTTCTTTTGACTTCTGTCTTCTCGCAAACGTCGCACTCTTCACAAGTAAGTTCTTTTCAACCGTCGACCGACAGAAAAAACAAAAAAAAAAAACGACTCAATCTTTGTTTCCGCTTGACTTTTATAACCGTCAGGCGAACCCAATTGTTGCAGTAATGCAAGTATCGCTTACAAACGTTTTTTTTTTTTTTGTAATCTAACGGTCCCAGGTTCGCTCCCCAACACAGGCACGCACAACTCATACTTTTTGTGCGCTTTTGCACATGCTCGTCACACTGACATGCAGAAGTTCAAGTGTAATGTGAACAGAGATTTTGCCACTCATCTTCCTTCATAATACCCCTGCAACTTATGTTTCTGATAGTAGCCCCCTACATCAAAGTGGCACTGTGCCTTGTTTGGGGTGGAAAAAAAAAAAGAAAGGTGCATTTCTTGTAATCTGCTTGATAAACAGTGCTTTCAACTTTTTCATTATTTCCTTCTTTTCAATAATTTGGATGTGAACGAATTCACCCAAAATCTCAAACTCTTCACTGTATGCAGTTTGTCCTGTCCAGTTTTGTTTAGTTTTGTCAAGTACTAGGTGAAACTGATGGTACATCATATTGCCATACAATCTTGATTTTTTTTTGCATGAAGAATACTTTTTCTTCTTTTTAATTAACAGCCTTTATTGTGGAACATTCTACAAACTGTTTCTTTTTTACCTTTTGGCACTCTCTGGTAGAAGATGGTTTCATATAAATGACAAACTTGACACATCAAAATTATGATGAAGAATCTGTCATTTTTTTTTTTTTTTTTTAGCTGATGGTTCATCTTTTTCACAAATAACTTGAGCCTGGTGAAAATAAAAAATGAGCTCAAATTCAATGGCTAACAAGCAATGAGTCAGATTTAAGCCTAATTTTTTTTTTCCACTGGGCTCAGGTTATTCATGAAATCATCTTTGTCAGAAATTCTTCTACTGTTGTTATCTTCATATGGTAACTGTATAAATAAATAGATTCATAGGTTTTCGAAGTCAATAACTTATACACACACAAAAAATATATGCAACAGTTAAATTTAAAATAATATCTAACAATTATTTGATAAATCAAGAACATTTCATTAAACTTTTAATAATTATTTTTGCATAATAAAAGAACATCCAGTTTAATTTGTGAAAAAAAAAAGGTGGAATAAAATTGGATATGCTTAGATTACAGTCTTTAATTAAATCGTCTAGTGAATCATTAATCAAAGGTGTTTCTCCAGAATTACCCCTATATTATAATTTTTTTTTAAATGTTGTATGATATACGTACCCATGACAAAACAAAACTGTCATCTTCCAAAAATTATGTACACTGATGAAATAGTTTTATTTTTATAAAGAAAATCATTTTTAAGCGATTAATGAGAATTTGTAGGCATTACAGTATAAATTTGGTATTAATTATTGTTGAGTTATCTCCCCTTGGTTGCATTTTTTTTTTTTTTTCTTTTTTTTTTTTAAATGGTGGACAAATCAGTCACTTCTGACTCCAAATCTGATTTTCTAAATTTAAAAATGAAACTATGTGATCACTTTACATGATTTTTAGAATATGATATTTCATTTCGCCAGATACGTACCTCATACTGATTTTTCTTTATTTTTGTTTTTTAATATAAGGGTGAATTCTGGACAAGAACACAGATGAACGAATGTTTATATAATCATGCATTATGCTTATTATTAAAATTATCAACAAAAAATGCCATGGTCAGTGCATTATTTTACTGATAAGTAACCACTTATCAAGGCTAAAAGTTAAAATGAATAGATTGTTAGTTGAAATATGAATATTTTATGAGGATTATTTTTGGATGAAAGGTGCTGCCGTTCTCCGACATATAGCAACTGCTATCCTCAAATGGTCACCCATTTATTACTGATGAAGCTCAACATTGCTTAACTCGGATGATCTAACAAGACCGGTGCATCAACGGGTGGTTATGCAACAACAAGTGAGGGGCAAGAGTAAATAAGATTATGACAGGACAAAAAAAGAAAGAAAGAAAAACGTTTTTCAAAAATAAATTTAAAAAAAAAAAATTTTATTTAAAAATTAAATAAAAATAAGAAAATTTATCTAGCAAAAACAAGAATGTTTCCTTGGAAAGTAGAAAAATTAAAGCAGCTGAATTTGTCTTGTAGCATTTTTCAAAGCAAAAAGGCAAAACGCTTGTTGAAACAACCCTAATGTAATTAGGATGTTTCGCTTTCTCAAAATTCAAATATATTTCATAAAACAAAACAAGCAGAACAAACGCTCACAGAAAAAAAGAAAAAAAAAATTTTTTGCAGAAAAAGCAATAATTAACACGAAAAAGCTAGCGAACACAAACAGAATTAAATAGAGGAATCACATGGCAAAATTAAGTTTTTATAAATAAATGTTGATAAGTACACAATTTTAAAATAGATAAAAAATAAAAATACAAAAAGACCAGTTTCATCTTTCAAAGCAATTTCCTCACATCTTTTTTTCCCCACTAATATTCTGTTCTGTCAGCTTCATGAGCAAGATCTGAACCTCAATGAAATTAATATATACATATATATATATATTATATCGTTCACCACGTTTGTTTTTGTTTTTTCATTTTCTCAATTTATTTTTATTCTTCTACTCACCCCATGTTTCACATCTCTTCATGCTTAACACTTCAGCCTCCCGCATCTTCACTATTCACCCTCCTTTTTTCAATCCTTCACCATCTCACGTACTCAATCCATTACATAAAGCATTTATTGCTTCTCACTTTAAATTTTTTTTTTTTGCCTCCCCTGCATTTTTATCTTATTCAGCGTAGCAATGCATCCAACTATTTAAATCTTTACATCTGTGTAAACGAACATAGTTGGGATGTTTATTTTTATGCTTTCAAATTCAACCCAAAATATAATTCGGTTGGTTTTGTTTTTTGAAGTTATTGTCAAATCAAAGATACAAAATTTCAATTCCCAATTGTTTCAATTCCCATGGTGAAATTTTGTAAATTATTGATTGATGTATTGGACTAGAGTTTAATTTCAGTTTGTTTCTAGACACGTCGATATGGTAACTAAAAGGCCTAATGGCACTGTTTTTTTCTAAAAGTTTAATACAGGGTGTTTCAGAAGTCTTGGACAAAATTCAAGACTTTATATCTACTGAACTATATATGTTAAATGGAAGTGACATGATTTTAAAGCTAAATTAATCAAGTTCAGCTTGGTTTTTATATCCTTAATAGTTTTGAGATATTTAATTCCCAAATATGTTGTGTATTATATATTAAAACACACTACCATAGGCAGGATATTCTTTTAACAGTGTCACTAGTTCAGAATCACGGTTTACTGTGTCAAATGCCTTGGTTAAATTCACAGACATCTGACTAAGAAACGTGTTTTTCAATACATTTTTCTAAAAGCTGCTTCTAAAACCAGACAAGAACTTGAATATATTTTGATAAAGAGTTTAGAAAAAGCCATGCAAATACCTTTAAAACTGCTGTTAACAGTAAAATACCATGGTAATTTCCACAATCTGACCTTTTGTCCAACATAATCGGGATAGAATCTATTCAATCTTGGGCAACTGGGTCACTTGCCATACTAACAATACCAAAGTGTGGACAACACAATGGACATTCATACCAACATATTTCAACAGCTCAGCAAAAATGCCATCTAATCCAGGAGTTTCAATGGAGTTTGTTTATATGCACTTTGTTTCCTTTTGAGTTGGTTCATTTACTGTAGCAATATCTACTGTTGGACGGATTATGAAAAAGATGAAAATTTTCATGTCATCAACAAGGTTGTCCCACCTTTTACAAGGAATAGCGTAGTTGACAAAGTAGTGAATATGTCTTAACATCTATGCAATCATAGGCAGTCTACATCTCTGTGCAGAGGTTAGACCACCATTTAGTTTTTATTTGATGCATTACTGAACCATACTCTTTACAGATGAGATATGAGAAGCAAAAGCTTACCTATTCAGAGATAAGGAGTTGAAAATTTTCATTTTCTGTCAACTTGATTACACTGGAATTATCAGCAACGTCTGGGAGCCCTCAATCCAGCTATCTTAACCTCTGCTTTGTACATAGTATCTTTTGCAATATTTTTGGTGTATAATGGGGATATGATCCTTGAAAGTTGGGAGATTCTATTTATAAACGCTGCTGATAGGAACTGACGAATCAAATTAATTCACGTTCTGTTATCAACCAATCAGAAACAAGAATTGCTCCATAAAAATTTAATCTTTTAGCATTCCAGCACAAAATTTCTTCGTGTCAACACGTGAAGGATCTTTTGCTCTTTGCTTGCAAAATTATAAAGTCCAGAACCTGTATAGAACAGCGACACACTGAAAATTATTCATCTCCAAGACTAGTATAGAATGACTACTCATCAGAAACTCTTCTGAAATTAAACATGGCTTCCAATTCAAGATTTGACTTTCTCCCAATCACAATCTGTGCTAATGGCATTCAGAAGCATAGCAATAAGCGCTCATGGTTGCCCCGTGTCTGCTGCAGAGAAGCACTGGTGGATGAAACTGAAACCTTTCTGATACAAGAATAATACAAGAATGATAATTTAGGTGATGTTTGGAGGTGGCAGCATCAAAAAATCGATATTTTTGTTCAAGAGGTCCTTTTGTTTTTGGACATTGCTTCTTTGGCATGCGAGTTTATTGTTAGTTGGGAGAGGAAAAAAGAAGAAAATGACTGCTGCCGCTTAGGTGAATAAGCAAACGCTTCACCATGGGAGAAAGACAAAATAATCTGACTCGAGTATGCATTTTATTCTTAGGGAATTTCTTACAACTGTATCTTTTAGCTGAAAGGCATCTGATACAAATAAGTACTTTGACTCTATTGAAACAATTTTCCTGGCAAATAGTAGAGCATTTGAGCTTAGCTTTGACAATTGATCAATGGCAAAGATGCACCATGCGTTACTATCTGCAGATCCTCACATCTATAAACAACATAATCAGATAAGTGGCCATGTTTATATCGAGAATGGAACCAGGTTATCTTATTCCTTATCTTGCCTTTTTTTTTTTTTTTTTTTTTATTGCATTTTCATCTCAAACAAGGCACAGTGCCACTTTAATGTAGGGGGCTATTATCAAGGACATGAGTTGAGCAGCAAGATGTATGTTCACATTACATTTGAACTTCTGCATGTCAGTACAGTTGGGGGAGCGTTAACAGAGTTCAAAATAGACTTTGTAGCCTAGTGGGGGGGGGGCCCTTTTCTCTTTCCTACAACCTCTTTCCCACAGAAGATGTTGTGGGCCTTTCTCTGCTTCATCGTTATTTTCATGGCAAGTACTCGTCTGAGCTCCCATCTATTGTCTCCCCTGGCCTGACTTTCACGAAAAACACTTGTTTATTTGAAACCACTATCAATAATTCCCCCAACTCTTTATCTGTGCTTAAACCTAAACGTAGATTCCATGAACAAAGCTTCTTTCTTAGAATTATATGCCTGTGGAATTCTGTTCTGTTTGTTTGCTTTCCAGCTGACTACAATATGGTCGTCTTCAAGTCCAACATTAACAAGTTCTTGATGAACCGTTCCCTTAATCCAATTTACCAAATTTCCACTACTAACGATTACTACGATATTTTCCCATTGACTACTATACACTCATTAACCCTTTTCCTTGAGTGGCCTCTGAGCCTTGAAAAGTGGTGACTCCTTCGTAAAAAAAGAAAAAAAAATACCTAATATTAATAGAAAATACATTATGAATTACATTTTAATTATGTTAACTGATTTCCAAAGACACAAATATTTTGTACTAGATACAACTTGAATACCTACTGATTATCATTTTATTATTACTAGTAATATAACTATTATTATTTTATTATTACTAGTAATATAATGATTATTTTATTATTACTAGTAATATAACGAATGATTATTTTATTATTACTAGTAATATAATGATTATTTTATTATTACTAGTAATATAATGATTATTATTTTATTAATAGTAATATAATGATTATTATTTTATTAATAGTAATATAATGATTATTATTTTATTACTAGTAATATAACGAATGAATGATTTTATTATTACTAGTAATATAACGAATGATTATTTTATTATTACTAGTAATATAACGAATGATTATTTTATTATTACTAGTAATATAACGAATGATTATTATTTTATTATTACTAATAATATAATGATTATTTTATTAATAGTAATATAATGATTATTATTTTATTAATAATAATATAATGATTATTATTTTATTAATAGTAATATAATGATTATTTTATTAATAGTAATATGACGAATGATTATTTTATTATTACTAGTAATATAACGAATGATTATTTTATTATTACTAGTAATATAACGAATGATTATTATTTTATTATTACTAATATAATGATTATTTTATTAATAGTAATATAATGATTATTATTTTATTAATAATAATATAATGATTATTATTTTATTAATAGTAATATAATGATTATTTTATTAATAGTAATATGACGAATGATTATTTTATTATTACTAGTAATATAACGAATGATTATTTTATTATTACTAGTAATATAACGAATGATTATTTTATTATTACTAGTAATATAACGAATGATTATTTTATTATTACTAGTAATATAACGAATGATTATTTTATTATTACTAGCAATATAACGAATGGTTATTTTATTATTACTAGTAATATAACGAATGATTATTTTATTATTACTAGTAATATAACGAATGATTATTTTATTATTACTAGTAATATAATGAATGATTATTTTATTATTACTAGTAATATAACGAATGATTATTTTATTATTACTAGTAATATAACGAATGATTATTTTATTATTACTAGTAATATAATGAATGATTATTTTATTATTACTAGTAATATAATGAATGATTACTTTATTATTACTAGTAATATAACGAATGATTATTTTATTATTACTAGTAATATAATGAATGATTATTTTATTATTACTAGTAATATAATGAATGATTACTTTATTATTACTAGTAATATAATGAATTATTATTTTATTATTACTAGTAATATAATGAAAACACTAATATTCAAGGTTTCTTCATGCAAAATTTTGTGTTATGTGGTTTCCACCCGATATAAACATTAGTCAGGAACATTTTCTCAGACTACTGAATTTACACCTCACTATAAGTAAAAGGGTTTTGGAATCATTTGTGTAAAACTTTTTTGTACATAGAAATCATTCCAGACAAGGTATGCAGCTACTTGATGCAAGGAGTTAAAAGAATTATTTTAAAGAGTCAAAAACTAGCTAATTATAAGTTTTAGACGAGCAGATTCTAACATAGAAAACATCGATTATTTCCCTTTTGTCAGAAACATTGCTCATGGAATATGAGTATTAGAGGACAAAATAAAGGAAGTGAGAGTTACGAGACTGACGAATAAACTCCACATCCATTTTCTTCTCTCCTTGCCTCTTCTTTCTATTATTTTAGATATGAGCTAATAAGATACTTTAATAAGGAAAATTAACGAAAGTTCGTATTTCATATCTTGTTCAATTACTTTTATTTCCAATCATTTAAAATTAAATTTTCACGTCATCATTTTCTGAATTAATGTCAGTTTTCTTGTTGACGATTTAATTTCAGATGAGAGCCATTTTTGCTTGGATTTTTTTTTTTCTGCTTCTTTCAAATAAGTGACCTACTTTTCTAAGAAACGATTTAATGATACCTATCTGAATAATTCATGAGCTAATGACAATAAGAAAAAAAAAAATCAAAAAAATTGATCAGAGATAAAATAATTACAATATAACAAAGTGAAGTAGACGACTACGTTGGGTTTATCAAATGTGTCCATTTCTTCAACTGGAAAGGAAATATGTGCGGACTTTAAATTATTTACTTGGCTCCTCATATTCAACTTTATGTATCTATGGATTTGATAAAGGGATCTACAATTTTCAGGAATGGTTTAACTTAGTAATCTAAAGAGTTAGTGAAAAGGACACTCTTGGCTGGAATTGTAGGTTTAATTCCTAACTTGGTATGGATGCTAGTCTAGCCACAATGAAAATTTGTGATACAGTATGTCTGCAGAGGACTACATAAGCAACCTTTCTTGTGTAGAGCACTTTTTCAAACTCATCTGCTACTAAGCATAAAACAAAGCACTCTGTAAATAAACAAATGGAGCACATTAAAAGTGGCGGTCAATGTTTATATAGACATTGGAGATATAATTTTGATGAGAGCCAATCCTGGCTTAGGGAGTAGAATTGCCGATTATCAACTAGATGGTTGTAGGTTCGATTTCTGGCTTGGTATCTGTGTTAGTCTAGTTACACTGATGAGTACCCGCATTGAAGTAAAAATAAAAACATGTACAGTGAACCTTCCATATATTAATAAATAATGAAACAATTGTTTCCCCCTTTAATTAATAAACAAGCCTTTTGATGAACATGATGATTTTTTTATTCTGTGAAGAAAAAAGTTGTAGAAAATTAGGAGTATGCGTGTATGTATGTATATAATTACAAATAATGTTTTTATATACTTACAGGCACTAGTGTTTCATGCTTTTGCAATCATCAGTGTAGGAAGTGACAATTCCTACCAATCGAGAGGCATAAACCCAGTAACAAAGGCACCTTTGACTCCATTTGCTAAGTCGTTACCTCCAAGCCACTAACAATTGCCACAAGAATTAAGGGAACTTAATAACCTGTAAACACCAAATGTGGGCACAGGCAGTAAACAGTTGAGGGTTATGTCCAAGAATTTAGTATGCAAAGTTAAGACATCAGAAGTGGACTCTGCTTACCTAAATATGGAAAGGAAGTCACTAAGCATTAAATGAAAAACGAAACCATATGGAACCACTTCATGTTTTATCCAATTAATTTTTATTTTTTACATTTCTATAAATATTTTTTTTAATATTCAAAATATATTCATCTATATAAAGTAGTGGTGGTTTTGTGTGTGTGTACAACTCTCCAACAGCCAACACCAGTGGACCGATCATGACCAAACCTGACATGATGGTCTCCAACCTAGGGATGGTGCACACTATTCTTCAAGTTCCAGGTTGAGACTTAACTAGTATGGAAATATTCTATTTAAAAAAAAAAGAAAGTAATTTAAACTTTCATGGTTTACATTTCTATAAATAATTTTCTAAATGTTCAAAATATATTCATATGGAAAAAATTTTAATTTTCACAAATTTTATCACATAATTTTGTCATAAATAATGTATCATGAAACAAAATATCTACGTTCAATTGAATTATGAAACTAAAACTTATTTTGATAGCACAAGAAGCGTTAATATAAAAGAAAAAAAAACCTTCATGCGTTATTCATGACAAAATTCTATGATAAAACTTGTGGAAGTCAAATATAATTTCCACAAGACACCATTTGCAGAAATGTAAATAATAAAAATTCTTATTAGTTCTTTTTCGTGATAACACAAGTGTTAAAAAAAAAAACTGTAGAAATATAAATAATGAAAGTTTAATTTTATTGTTTCAAGATAACACAAGACGTGTTAAAACTATAATAATTTTTGGAAATAAATTATTTCCATATGTGTTAAAACTAAAAATTTTTTTTCAAATAAATTATTTCCATATGTGTTAAAACTAAAAAAATTTTTAAATAAATTATTTCCATATAGTTTTGTATTTCGTTTCATGTTTACTGACTTCCATTCCATATTTAAGCAAACCGAGTCCAGTTCCAGCGTCTTGACTTTGTGTACTGAATTTTTGGACATAACCCAGTTGAGAGGGTTCAAACCAGCGGAATCTTGAACATTGCATAAATGTTAGTTGACTGTTTTTTAGGGGGTTTTTTTCCAGACAGTGCTCAAATTTAATACTCTTTAAAGGGG
This sequence comes from Euprymna scolopes, assembly GCF_053919585.1. NCBI lineage: Eukaryota > Metazoa > Mollusca > Cephalopoda > Sepiida > Sepiolidae > Euprymna > Euprymna scolopes. The sequence continues at coordinate 113,372,293 of NC_136500.1, forward strand.
CTACAATAATTATAAATAATAATTTTTTTATACCGATTAGTGTTTCATGCTTTCGCAATCATCAGTGTAATATGTTAAAAATAATACACATCGAAGGAGAGATAAAAACATACCCCCCCCCAAAAAAAACAACAACAACAACAGTTTCATACCATTTATGCTCTCTTATAAAAATTATTAAAAAAATAAACCTATGTCTGTAATCCTTATTCCAATTTTAAATAAAATCCATTGCATGATTTTGATTTTAGAAAATGTAACACTAAAGCTTAACGAGTCTTGAAAAAAAGTGAAATAAGGGAACATTGCTTAATTGTTTTCTAGTGAACATCGATCAAACTTAATGAAAATCCGATATATTAAAATATTCAAATTGAAAGTTTTGTTCATAAGATGCCATCTAAAAAAAATCTTTTAATATTTCAGAGAAATTGAAATTTAGGGAAGATTTATTTACTCATGACTAAATACTTAGTGTTAACATTTTACAACATCAAAATTTTTATCTCCTTAACATAAAACTAAATATAGTCAACACCTGGACCGTGTACACTTAGCAACCGTGTTTCAAAATTCATAATGACAGTTAAGAGTAAATTCTGAATATAGAAATATACAAACCTAACTTAGGATCTATATTATTTGATATCATACTATAATTCTATTGGTTTCATGGAGAACAGCATTTTTTTTTTATCTACTGAGCAAAAAAAAAGTTCCACAAGTATTCAGTTCTTTAGACTAACTTGGACACTTCCATTGATGAGCTGGATACAATAAAATTTTTACAGATTTATTGACATTTCAAAATTATGATGCTCAGTTTTTCCATTATTTTTTCCAACTCATATATTATATATACAACAGCATTGTGTAAAAAATTATCTTAAAAAATCAATATAAAAAAAACTACATTTTTATAGTCATTCATGAGAACAAATGTTTGTTCATTTTTTTTTCTATTAATGTTTCTTGTTTGTTATTAGGTAACTAAAAACAAAAAAAACTTTCGACAGACACGACGAAAATTCACAAACTCGGTATCATATCGAAGCCCCATCCTTCGCTTGAAAAATATTGAAAAATTGGCCAAAAAGTTTCATTTTTTCACCCGAAATCGACAATTTTCGACAGGGGAGGGGTCAACAAAAACGGTCTTCTCGTGACGTTCGTTTTTCTGTTTTTTATTTTTACTTTGCTTATCCACCCCCGACCACACACCCAAAAACACCCGGGTACCCACCGATTATTTAAATTTTAATATCGAAACAGGCTTATGTAAGCCATTTTTCACGTGTTCGTTTTTCTGTTTTCATCGTTCGTTTGCCTTACGTTAGTTTTTTTTTGTGCCCCCCCCCCCGCTTAATTAAAACGTTTTCTTTTTTTACTTCGCTTATAACAAACAAACCTACGTCGTCGTCGTCATAACGCTCAACAACTTCCGGGCGCGTACCTGTCAATTTGGTTCTTACTTAAATAAATTCAAACATCTTTCACTAACTCATTCTGGCTGGCCGATTTTATTTTCAAACTTCGCTTCAGGGCTTCCGGTTCAATCCTACCCCGGGTTCTTTTTTATTTAACACCACACACACCTACAAACACCCGGGCAACGCCGGGTACCCCCGCTAGTAGAATATAAAATATAGATTCAAATAAGTGCTGTTAAGACAGGCGTTTATGTTGGATTGAAAAGAAAACACAATGTGTAACAATCCAACAGAAGAAGGAATGAAGAGAAAAACTATCTGAAGTGAAAAGGACTAGAAAAGTATATTGAATGCATGCGTATCTGTCATTGCAAATGCTGGATTAATATTAAACTGGGATAGAGTTTACGAGAGTTGGAAAAAGCTTCGGCATAAGGATTTTCTCTGACTAATCTGATTTACATACACACACAAAAAAAACAAACAAACATGCTTTTCAAGTTTTTTTAAAACTTTTTTATTTGTTTAGATGGTTCCAAGCATCACAGCAGATCTGCATCATGTATACTCTGAAAATGTATTTAGCTAACACTTCTGCAACTAAGCGTAAAATAGCAACTGGTGTTCAAGGAATTGTATCCAATGACTCGTTTACAATAGGTGATGCTGATTAATACAGAAAAAAAAAATACTTGTTAAGCTTTTTTTTTTCTGTTTACATAGTTTCAAGCATTGGTTAGTCTGTCAATCTGTCACACCTAAGAGTGTAAGATAATTTTAGTTGGTCTGTCACACTTAACATATCTGATTTCTGCGTTCAGTTTTTTTTTTATTTTTCTTTCTTTCTCAAATTAAAAAAAAATATTTTTTCATTTTTTTTTTTTCTTTTCACTATTATTTTTAAATGCCACTCACGTTTTTTTTTTTTGAACGCGCCTCAAACTTTTATTAAAAACATTTTCTTATTGATTTCATCCTCGTATTTGAAATTCTAAATCTGATCAAACAAGGAAAGCAAAACGAAGCCTGACCTAAAGCCAGTAACGTGTAAAATGGCTGAAGGATGTGAACGCTAACTGGTGGGACACGGAGACAGTTGAGGTTAGCATTAGTTTAACTGGCCGTGTGACTTTGTTATTGGCAAACTCAAATCCTGTTTTGCTTCAGGCCAAAGCCTATTGAGATTCCAGTGGGAGACTCTGAAGTGGCCAGTGCACACAAGGAAATGAATAAGCAAATAGGTGGTGGTGTGTAGCGGAGATTGTTGTATATTTGACTGGGAGGAGGGGGGGGGGGTAGTGCATCGGACAGGATGAGGATGGAAGATAACATGGAAAAAGTCACATCTCGAAAGAATGCCAACTCATCTTGAGATCATTATAACATTGGCACGAGATTAATATTTCAATAGCTGGTAATAAAACTACACACGCCTTGCATATTAATACATGCATACACAATATGCATACACCAACATGCCCGTGTGCATACATTTATACACAATGAATGCTATCAGAGGTTTACGGGATCTACTATGCCGAGTGGAGACCCTATTGTAAGAGGTATGAACCTTATAATTTCCCTTTTGCTATGAGTAAAATAATGACTTGCGTTCAATTAATAATAATGAAACATCTATATATATATATAAAAGGCAAACTGTGTGTTAGTGTGTGTATGCATTTTTTGTGTATGTCCGCCAAAGGCTTGGGGGGGGGCTCTCGGAGGGGGGGAGGTCACCGTTTCTTAGAACTTTTTATATGCTACCTAGATTATAATATCTCCAATTTATAAAAGAGGACGGTGTGTATCTTTTATTTGGGCAACTTTTCCACGCTATTCTTGCAGTATTTCTTAGTCTCCGCATGTTTATTTGGCTTTTCCATATATAAGCAAAACTGAATCGGGAGTAAACGAAAATCCTTGGCATTCATGCTGAAACGTCCAGAAAAACAAAGAACTTTGATCAATGCAGGGGAAACCCCTTATATCAGACAATTGCTATTCATTTGGACACTCCCCTTTTTAAGGGTAGCTGGTTTTCCCCAACATCTTGGGAAAACTGGCTTGGAGGCAAAGTTTCCCCTATCGCATGATGTTTGACCTCATTAAATTCATGCCCCTGTCACTTATCGTTTTAATCATTAAATTAAAACGCTTATCAGTTCCTGTCCTGTCGTGGCCGAGCGGCAAGATGTCAGGTTTTTTCACACTTTTTTGTCACCTTCGCATCAAGGGTTCGGGTTTGAGACTACCTCCTTACATTTTTTTTTTCTTTCGAAACACCTGGGCAACACCGGGCACCCACTCTAGTCTATAATATAAATCTCACCTATTTAATTGCATGTATGTATGTATGTGTATGTGTTTGTATGTCTGCCTAAAACTTTCGACAGAGGCAACAGATTTTCATGAGATCGGTATCGGTTTGATGCTCGACCCTTTGGACGACAAATATTGAAAAATTGGCTAAAAACATTAATTCCTTCACCCTCAACAGGGCACTATTCTACAGGGAGGGGGGGTCGCTTTTTTTTGCCGATCTTTTCCTTTCCTCTTTTTAATTGACTAGCCTTAATTTAAACCTTCGTGACTTCCAGTTTGACAATGGATGCAACGGCAAAGACGTCAGGGTTTTTTTTTTTTACACATTCTTTTCCTCCTTTGTGGTATGGGTTCAAGCCTGCCTACCTACTACAATTTTTGTTTGTTTATTTTTTTTTACTCAACACACACCTCCAAAGACCCGGGCAATGCCGGACACTCAGACTAGTTATTCAATGATTTTCAAATGCAAACATATACAAATCTCAACAGGTTCTCTTACATCCAACTCCCTAATTTATTTATTCTTCATAAATAAAAAGTAAAGAAAAACACACTACATACAAAAATTTAAAAGACAACAGTAACATAATAGTAATCAAATATACTACACCATACAAAAATTGAACACTCCACAACAAATACAAGAATACACATTAAATGGACATGTGAATATGTACACATATATCCATCCATATATTAAAAAAAAAAATTTTTTTAAATGGTAACTATTATTGTGGACCACATTATATACACTCCAGTGTCCACCATGATTCTGTATTAGGGATTTTGTTGTTTTTGACATTCAGATAGGACTTATCTAAAACTATTCGCAGATGTCAAACTACTTATTAGACAACATAAATAATAAGTCTTTATTTAATAATTTTAAAATACAAAAAATATAAAAATTTGCAAAGAAACAAATATAATTGTGATTTTACGAGATGGGAATGAAATGATAGGGAATTTGACATTTAGAAGATGCGGAAATATTGTAATTACAATATATCCACACTTTTTGGTTTATTTTAAAAAAATATATACCTAAGCCTTCAGTGGCATGTCTATCTCAGTTTATTTTTGTAAACCTCTATTTGTACAAATACTAGCTGGAATATTTGTTCTAAGATGGGTACATGATTCTGAGAGGCACTTGAAAGCTATTAAACAAGTGAACATGGTGAAGACGCACTAGATGTTTCAGAGTTATTGCCTCATTTTTCACTAATGAAATAGTATGGTCGACAAACTCACAACCCTGCTAAGGCATTAGTTATTGGGGTTTCTATGAATTACTCTACTGCTCCAGTAGATATCTCACTCCTAATGCAATTCTCTACCTATATAAAAGCCAGGTACGGCTAACGATGGAGAACTGTTGCCACATCTGGGCAGGAGCTGCTAGAAGCAGTTTATCCTGCCTTGACAGAGTTCAAAATAGATTTTGTAACTTAGTGGGGGATGCCCTCTCCTCTTCCCTACAACCTCTTTCTCACAGAAGAAACGTTGTGAGCCTGTCTCTGCTTTATCGTTATTTTCATGGCAAATGTTTCAATCTATGGCCATCCCTCGTCAAACTTTCACGAAAAACACTCGTCTAGCGAAAACCACTATCAATAATTTCCCACACTCTTTATCTGTGCCTAAATCTAAACGTAGATTCCATGAACAAAGCTTCTTTCTTAGAACTGCACACCTGTGTAACTCTCTTCCAATTGCCTGTTTTCCAACGTAAACAAGTTCTTGATGAATCGTCCCCCTAAGTAATCCAATTTACAAAATCCCCACTACTTATGTTTACTACACTATAATCACATTGACTAATGTATGCCTATTAACCCTTATCCTCGAGTGGCCTCCGGGCCTTGATAAGTGGTGATTCCTGTGTAAAAAAAAATGTTAGGTAGACTTGACATGCCGTCTTCATGTATCTTTTAGGACTGAACTTTCTTCTTAAGAAAAGCATGTAAATCTTTCCCCCCAAACACACACACATATATATATATATATATATATATATATATATATATATATATATATATATATATACACACACACTGGCAAAAACCAAAAACAACAAGGAATAAGTTCATATTTGTATTTTTTTTTTTCGGATATTACAATTGTTTCGACATAAACCAGACAATTTTAAATCTTATATTATTTAAAAATTTTCGTAGTTACACCTCATGAGATATGTTTAAAAAAAAATACAAAGTTTGTAGGTATCTTGAGACATTTTCATTCTGCTGAAACTACATCAGACAGTAAATACCACCCCCTCGTGCTTTTTAACATGTCCAGCATCTGTGTTGAAGAAATTATATATATACACACACACACACACACATGTGCGTGTGTGTACAGATCATCATATGATAAGGTCACTCTGACAGATGTTAGAAAGCATTTTAAAAATAAATGTTTAAATTCAACAGCATTTCTTGCGGTTAACGGTAGCCAAATAGATAAGGTCCTTGCTAATGAAGCCAGGGATGGCTTCTGTCACCAGGTTCAGATCTATTGACTGGTGTTAATCTTGACACCCTGCACTGATGATTTCTGAAAGGATGAAACACTAGTGTCTGTAGGTATTTAATAATTATTATAGTAAATATATATATGTACCCACACTCACACATACATACATGTATATATCATTTATAAACAATTCCAATATCACAAATATATTTATATAATGTTCAGGTTATTTTATTAGTTGTGTAGTATGTCTTATGTGTTTCATCGAAGAGTATAGACTGACCAACAACTCATCCATAAGAAAAGTACGTATTTTTCTTTTGAAAAGGACCAAAGGTGGAAAAGGAAATAGAGTTATTTTTAAGTCATAAGAGTACTCTATTTCCTTTTCCACATTTGCTCCTATTAAAAAAAAACAAAAAAACAATAAAATAACATTAACGTTATATAAATATACTTGTGGTATTGAAATTGTCTGTAAATGTTATATATGCTCTGAAAGTGCAATCCATTTTTATTGAGCTTAAATAAATCTGGCATTTGTTAAAAAAAAAACTTTATTGAATATGATTTTGTTCATGTGAAGAGTGACGCCATCTTGTTTCAGGTTTAACTCTTTGTTAAATAGCAGAAACTGATAATCCAATATTCCAAGATATGTAAATGGACAACCAATGAGAACGGCGGGAATTAACAGTTAGGGAGCGATCAGTATTTTTAGAATGAAAAGTGTGAAAGCTAATGTGAAATGTATGTCGGGTCAAACTTGTGACAAATGTAAAGAATTTCCCAGTTACGATGTGGTTTTTGGGAAGAGAATGAATAGGGAGGAAAATTTTGCTACCACGGTAATGTTAGATATAGTTTGGATTGTGGCGATCATAGGAATAATTATAAAATTTTATTATAATGGATGGATGTGATTACAAATATGTGCAAAACCTACGTAAGGTAGTGGGTAGTAGTCTGAGCATAGTGAATTTATATGTGGCGTCTGCGTTTGCCAAACTATTTTTTTTTTCTTTACAGGAATAATTGATCCTATTTTATTAATATAGATAGAAGAAGAGATATACATTTAAAGTATATATCTTTTACTATACAAAACGTGTGTGTATATATATATATATATATATATATATATATATATATATACACACACATACACACACTAGCAGTTCCTCCCGGCTTTGTTCAGGGCCTATGTACTGTTCATAACTTGACGTGCCTATGTATATAGTAAAAAGTGTGAATATGTACAGTAATGCCTTTCTATATAATAGTCTTCCTTAACTACCATAGAGAAAACTTGGTAGAGAACGCAGACGTCAATCTTTTTTAAAACTTTGACCCCAATTTTGACCCCTTAGCATTTATTGTTTTTGGCTTAAATAGAATTATAAAGTTAGATCCCTGGCCAAGTAATCTATATCTAAAATTTCAAGTGTTTAGATCCAAAATTGGCGGAGGAGTTTGGTAGAGTTCTCAAAGGTTAAATCGTCGAACTTTGACCCCTTAACAGCTAAATTTCTGGCCCAAAACTGATTAAAACGATTTTCCCAAATCTCAATACCCCTTATGCCAAATCTTGAGTCTGTAGACCGAAAATTGATAGAGTTATTTGGTAGGAAAATGTACACAGAGACATTTTCACATATACATATATATATATATATATATATATATATATATATATATATATGTCTCACTTTTTGTTTTAATTTTCTTATCACTTTGTTTTTGCTGGGGATGGAATATTCTATCGGATGCCAAACATTCTCCCATTAGTTTAATTACTCCAACCGAGAGATCTTTTAAAGATTCTATCTGTCCCTTTAAGTGCTATTGTTTGTATTTCTTTTACACTTGGCTCACCGGGTATATTCACCAGATAATTTTTGAAATTCTTTTTCATTAGCCCAGTTGCTCCTACAATGATTGGTAGGATTGCCACCTTCTTAAGATTCCAATTTCATGTCGTACATAAGTCCTTGGTATTTTATTACTTTCTCCCTCTCTGCTCTGTTAAGGCCAGCATCATTAGGGACGCTTACTTCAACTAGGGTTACTACTTTCTCCTTGTCCCATATCACTACGTCAGGCTTAATAGCCCCATTTTCTAGGTATGTAGCTGTAGCAATTTCGTAGTCATAGTGGATGGTGTATGACTTATTTCCAACTGTTATTTCTGGTAAACAGGTTCCCAAGAATTGCTGCTACATGGGATGATCAGGTTTTTACAGATTTTCCAGTGGAAATATTTACACACTGCATTGTGCCACATTGTATAATAGCTGTCCCCCAACAGGACTTTACAACTGGATGTTAGGTGGCTCACACTCTCTACTTCTGTGTGACAGAATCTGCACTTATTGCTGAGACCACTTATCTTTTTAAAAGCATTGGCCATCCAGCCTTGATCTTGAGTGGCCATTCTCTCCTGATCATAGTGAAGAGATCATTTTTTAAGCCAATCTACAGATCCTTCTTTATCTATATATTCCTGTGATAGTTCATCCAGGAAATACTTGGAATGCTGTTGATTGGCCCATTCTGGCAGTTTTCTACAATGGAAGGTCTTAGTGTATTTTTGCCGACTCTCTTGGGCTATTTCTGTTGAGGGGGTTGCTTTCTGTTTCTGTCTCATTTGTAAGACAATCTCGTGCAAAATGTTTGGCCAAATGTATGTATGTACGTGCGTACGTATGAGGTATCAAGTATCCTTACAAGTTGATATTATTTCAAATATGTGTTAGGGATCAATAAAATACTAAACAGTCGAATGTTGTTTATAAACTAAAACTAATTTTCCATCATGAATAAAGAAAAATACTTAATTCTTTCCTGATAGCCAATTGACACGTTTTATTGATTTTTTTTTTTTTTTGGAAATAGCAATTCCTACATAAAAATATTTATACAAAACAAACATGAATAAGTAAAAATGAATTAACGCAATTTAGTGTCCGTCATTGTAAACTTCAAAATAAATTATACATTTTTGAATATGTGCAGAAATCATTAATTGTGAAATTAGTCGTACAGGTAAATTAGAGTGCAATTTCATTAAAAAAAATAGCCATGTAAACATTCTCATAACTTACTTATAAATAGATTTTTTTTTCATAATTTCTAACAAAGTACCTAAAGACATGATGGTTCATGGAGTACTATTAGCTTTGTAAATGGATCTTGTGTGTGTGTGTGGGGGGGAATACTTCATGATTGTTACATAGATATACTATATTTAAATATGATTGATTAATAATCACATTTTTGATTAATTTTAATCAAGATTTGAGGCTGGCATTTATTCTAGCATTGTAGAGAAAAGAGCACTCTGGCCGACAAAAAAATGCTTGAGCAGCGTCATCAGCATTCTACATCAAAGGTGCCTCAAGCGATTAGCCTGCAACTAATCCCTTCTGAAAGGGTGAATAGGTAAAGCCTGGGAGGGTGGACCTCCTAGAACTGCACAGGACCAAAGCTATATATCTGTCAACAGGAAAAAAAGCCATTTCAAAAATGGCTGAGTTTCTGGTGATTGAGGTTGAAGGAAAAATTCTTCACTCACAACAATGACAGAATATTTCATAGATTTCTGTTGAGCTGTTTTCACATGATAAAAAAATAAAAAACACTGGTCACCGACTTTCGGTTCATTAAGTTTAACCTATTAGATCCCACTATCCTACAAATAAGACACCAAATAATTTCTTTTTAAAATCTATAAACTAATATAGAATAGTATTGCTTGTTGTATAATTACTCTGAAGAAAGGATGAAATTCATCTATATTCCTAAACAAAAATCACAACCAAACCAAACCAAACCCCAATCCAAACAAAAGCAATTCGCCTCATCCTTTGTGGCTCGCATTCACAAATATCCGTGGGCTTAAAACTAATATAGATGAAGTAGAAACATTTCTTTTAGTAAACTCCCCAGATATTCAAGCTTTAAGTGAAACTAGCCTATACTCCTCAATTCTCTCCAAATGCAACTCGATACCTTTCACTCTGCCGTACAGACTCAGACATATGTACAAACTTAAAGTGTACATTTGTAACACGTTGACTAGAGAACATAACCTAGTATCGAATGATCAAACCTTCATGTGCTTTAGACTTACCTTGCAACACTGCATTAGTAACATATTTCCTCAACCGTTCTGCTAGATTTTGCAATTCCTTTCCTGTTTCCGGCTTCCCTGATTGTACTAATATGCAGAAGTTTAAATGTGATGCAAATTTACGTCTTACTCATTTTCTCACATAGTCCCCTATAGACACTATCCTAAATAGTAGACCCTACTAAGTGGCTACGCTTTGCTTAAGGTGGAAAAAAGTTATAAAAAAGTTTTAAAATTATTAAAAAAAGACATTAAAAAAAATGTATTTTAATTATTAATTAACAGAATTCATTTGATACAGATTTTGAAATTAATTTAAAAACAAAAAAAAATAATAATGTTGTATAAGTCATGTAGAGTCGAGAAACACTACACGCATACACAAAAAACACAAAGTGGTTACAATACACAGACATTACTTTGTAATGCCTCAGAAAAGTCAACAAGTGTGTTAGGTCACACCTGGATTGATTAAACTGACAGGTGTTAGCTTCTGCCAGGAAAACTTCCAACGGTTAAATGTAAGTCACCCTGCCCCTTTCCCCTCTTATCTTGCTTAAGGGTTACGAGTTGGAATGTTATCAGAAGAGAGAGTGGTTTTTGAGAAACAGATTTTTCTGAGGTCAAAACATATCAATTGAGTGAGAATACACACAGGTTGTAACATATGCTTGCAGCCTAATGTGATAGAACACAGTGTTGACTAATAATATGTTATATATATTATTATTAATAATAATATGTTATATATTATTATTATTAATAATATGTTATATATATTATTATTAATAATATGTTATATATATTATTATTAATAATATGTTATATATATTATTATTAATAATATGTTATATATATTATTATTAATAATAATATGTTATATATATTATTATTAATAATAATATGTTATATATATTATTATTAATAATAATATGTTATATATATTATTATTAATAATAATATGTTATATATATTATTATTAATAATAATATGTTATATATATTATTATTAATAATAATGTTATATATATTATTATTAATAATAATAGTGTTGGCTAATAATATGTTATATATATTATTATTAATAATAATAGTGTTGGCTAATAATATGTTATATATATTATTATTAATAATAATAGTGTTGGCTAATAATATGTTATTATTATTATTATTAATAATAACAGTGTTGCCTAATAATATGTTATATATATTATTATTATTAATAATAGTGTTGGCTAATAATATGCTATTATATATTATTATTATTATTAATAATAATATGTTATATATATTATTAATAATAATAATAGTGTTGGCTAATAATATGTTATATATATTATTATTAATAATAATAGTGTTGGCTAATAATATGTTATATATATTATTAATAATAATAATAGTGTTGGCTAATAATATGTTATATATATTATTAATAATAATAATAGTGTTGGCTAATAATATGTTATATATTATTATTAATAATAATAGTGTTGGCTAATAATATGTTATATATTATTATTAATAATAATAGTGTTGGCTAATAATATGTTATATATATTATTATTAATAATAATAGTGTTGGCTAATAATATGTTATATATATTATTATTAATAATAATAGTGTTGGCTAATAATATGTTATATATATTATTATTAATAATAATAGTGTTGGCTAATAATATGTTATATATATTATTATTAATAATAATAGTGTTGGCTAATAATATGTTATATATTATTATTAATAATAATAGTGTTGGCTAATAATATGTTATATATATTATTATTAATAATAACAGTGTTGGCTAATAATATGTTATATATATTATTATTAATAATAATAGTGTTGGCTAATAATATGTTATATATATTATTATTAATAATAATAGTGTTGGCTAATAATATGTTATATATATTATTATTAATAATAACAGTGTTGGCTAATAATATGTTATATATATTATTATTAATAATAATAGTGTTGGCTAATAATATGTTATATATTATTATTAATAATAATAGTGTTGGCTAATAATATGTTATATATATTATTATTAATAATAATAGTGTTGGCTAATAATATGTTATATATATTATTATTAATAATAATAGTGTTGGCTAATAATATGTTATATATATTATTATTAATAATAATAGTGTTGGCTAATAATATGTTATATATATTATTATTAATAATAATAGTGTTGGCTAATAATATGTTATATATATTATTAATAATAATAATAGTGTTGGCTAATAATATGTTATATATATTATTATTAATAATAATAGTGTTGGCTAATAATATGTTATATATTATTATTATTATTAATAATAGTGTTGGCTAATAATATGTTATATATATTATTATTAATAATAATAGTGTTGGCTAATAATATGTTATATATTATTATTATTATTATTAATAGTGTTGGCTAATAATATGTTATATATATTATTATTAATAATAATAGTGTTGGCTAATAATATATTATATATTATTATTATTAATAATAATAGTGTTGGCTAATAATATGTTATATATATTATTATTAATAATAATAGTGTTGGCTAATAATATGTTATATATATTATTATTAATAATAATAGTGTTGGCTAATAATATATTATATATTATTATTATTAATAATAATAGTGTTGGCTAATAATATGTTATATATATTATTATTAATAATAATAGTGTTGGCTAATAATATGTTATATATATTATTATTAATAATAATAGTGTTGGCTAATAATATGTTATATATATTATTATTAATAATAATAGTGTTGGCTAATAATATATTATATATTATTATTATTAATAATAATAGTGTTGGCTAATAATATGTTATATATATTATTATTAATAATAATAGTGTTGGCTAATAATATGTTATATATATTATTATTAATAATAATAGTGTTGGCTAATAATATGTTATATATATTATTATTAATAATAATAGTGTTGGCTAATAATATATTATATATTATTATTATTAATAATAATAGTGTTGGCTAATAATATGTTATATATATTATTATTAATAATAATAGTGTTGGCTAATAATATGTTATATATATTATTATTAATAATAATAGTGTTGGCTAATAATATGTTATATATATTATTATTAATAATAATAGTGTTGGCTAATAATATGTTATATATATTATTATTAATAATAATAGTGTTGGCTAATAATATGTTATATATTATTATTATTAATAATAATAGTGTTGGCTAATAATATGTTATATATATTATTATTATTAATAATAGTGTTGGCTAATAATATGTTATATATATTATTATTATTAATAATAGTGTTGGCTAATAATATGTTATATATATTATTATTAATAATAATAGTGTTGGCTAATAATATATTATATATTATTATTATTAATAATAATAGTGTTGGCTAATAATATGTTATATATATTATTATTAATAATAATAGTGTTGGCTAATAATATATTATATATTATTATTATTAATAATAATAGTGTTGGCTAATAATATGTTATATATATTATTATTAATAATAATAGTGTTGGCTAATAATATGTTATATATATTATTATTAATAATAATAGTGTTGGCTAATAATATGTTATATATATTATTATTAATAATAATAGTGTTGGCTAATAATATATTATATATTATTATTATTAATAATAATAGTGTTGGCTAATAATATGTTATATATATTATTATTAATAATAATAGTGTTGGCTAATAATATGTTATATATATTATTATTAATAATAATAGTGTTGGCTAATAATATGTTATATATATTATTATTAATAATAATAGTGTTGGCTAATAATATGTTATATATATTATTATTAATAATAATAGTGTTGGCTAATAATATGTTATATATTATTATTATTAATAATAATAGTGTTGGCTAATAATATGTTATATATATTATTATTATTAATAATAGTGTTGGCTAATAATATGTTATATATATTATTATTATTAATAATAGTGTTGGCTAATAATATGTTATATATATTATTATTAATAATAATAGTGTTGGCTAATAATATATTATATATTATTATTATTAATAATAATAGTGTTGGCTAATAAAATGTTATATATATAATTATTAATAATAATAGTGTTGGCTAATAATATGTTATATATATTATTATTAATAATAATAGTGTTGGCTAATAATATGTTATATATATTATTATTAATAATAATAGTGTTGGCTAATAATATGTTATATATATTATTATTAATAATAATAGTGTTGGCTAATAATATGTTATATATATTATTATTATTAATAATAGTGTTGGCTAATAATATGTTATATATATTATTATTAATAATAATAGTGTTGGCTAATAATATGTTATATATATTATTATTAATAATAATAGTGTTGGCTAATAATATGTTATATATATTATTATTAATAATAATAGTGTTGGCTAATAATATGTTATATATATTATTAATAATAATAATAGTGTTGGCTAATAATATGTTATATATATTATTAATAATAATAATAGTGTTGGCTAATAATATGTTATATATTATTATTATTAATAATAGTGTTGGCTAATAATATGTTATATATATTATTATTAATAATAATAGTGTTGGCTAATAATATGTTATATATATTATTATTAATAATAATAGTGTTGGCTAATAATATGTTATATATATTATTATTAATAATAATAGTGTTGGCTAATAATATGTTATATATATTATTATTAATAATAATAGTGTTGGCTAATAATATGTTATATATATTATTATTAATAATAATAGTGTTGGCTAATAATATATTATATATTATTATTATTAATAATAATAGTGTTGGCTAATAATATGTTATATATATTATTATTAATAATAATAGTGTTGGCTAATAATATGTTATATATATTATTATTAATAATAATAGTGTTGGCTAATAATATGTTATATATATTATTATTAATAATAATAGTGTTGGCTAATAATATGTTATATATTATTATTAATAATAATAGTGTTGGCTAATAATATGTTATATATATTATTATTATTAATAATAGTGTTGGCTAATAATATGTTATATATATTATTATTAATAATAATAGTGTTGGCTAATAATATGTTATATATATTATTATTAATAATAATAGTGTTGGCTAATAATATGTTATATATATTATTATTAATAATAATAGTGTTGGCTAATAATATGTTATATATATTATTAATAATAATAATAGTGTTGGCTAATAATATGTTATATATATTATTAATAATAATAATAGTGTTGGCTAATAATATGTTATATATTATTATTATTAATAATAGTGTTGGCTAATAATATGTTATATATATTATTATTATTAATAATAGTGTTGGCTAATAATATGTTATATATATTATTATTAATAATAATAGTGTTGGCTAATAATATGTTATATATATTATTATTAATAATAATAGTGTTGGCTAATAATATGTTATATATATTATTATTAATAATAATAGTGTTGGCTAATAATATGTTATATATATTATTATTAATAATAATAGTGTTGGCTAATAATATGTTATATATATTATTATTAATAATAATAGTGTTGGCTAATAATATGTTATATATATTATTATTAATAATAATAGTGTTGGCTAATAATATGTTATATATATTATTATTAATAATAATAGTGTTGGCTAATAATATGTTATATATTATTATTAATAATAATAGTGTTGGCTAATAATATGTTATATATATTATTATTAATAATAATAGTGTTGGCTAATAATATGTTATATATATTATTATTAATAATAATAGTGTTGGCTAATAATATGTTATATATATTATTATTAATAATAATAGTGTTGGCTAATAATATGTTATATATTATTATTAATAATAATAGTGTTGGCTAATAATATGTTATATATATTATTATTAATAATAATAGTGTTGGCTAATAATATGTTATATATATTATTATTAATAATAATAGTGTTGGCTAATAATATGTTATATATATTATTATTAATAATAATAGTGTTGGCTAATAATATGTTATATATTATTATTAATAATAATAGTGTTGGCTAATAATATGTTATATATATTATTATTAATAATAATAGTGTTGGCTAATAATATGTTATATATATTATTATTAATAATAATAGTGTTGGCTAATAATATGTTATATATATTATTATTAATAATAATAGTGTTGGCTAATAATATGTTATTATATATTATTATTAATAATAATAGTGTTGGCTAATAATATGTTATATATATTATTATTATTAATAATAGTGTTGGCTAATAATATGTTATATATATTATTATTAATAATAATAGTGTTGGCTAATAATATGTTATATATATTATTATTATTAATAATAGTGTTGGCTAATAATATGTTATATATATTATTATTAATAATAATAGTGTTGGCTAATAATATGTTATATATATTATTATTAATAATAATAGTGTTGGCTAATAATATGTTATATATTATTATTAATAATAATAGTGTTGGCTAATAATATGTTATATATATTATTATTAATAATAATAGTGTTGGCTAATAATATGTTATATATATTATTATTAATAATAATAGTGTTGGCTAATAATATGTTATTATATATTATTATTAATAATAATAGTGTTGGCTAATAATATGTTATATATATTATTATTAATAATAATAGTGTTGGCTAATAATATGTTATATATTATTATTAATAATAATAGTGTTGGCTAATAATATGTTATATATATTATTATTAATAATAATAGTGTTGGCTAATAATATGTTATATATTATTATTAATAATAATAGTGTTGGCTAATAATATGTTATATATATTATTATTAATAATAATAGTGTTGGCTAATAATATGTTATATATATTATTATTAATAATAATAGTGTTGGCTAATAATATGTTATATATATTATTATTAATAATAATAGTGTTGGCTAATAATATGTTATATATATTATTATTAATAATAATAGTGTTGGCTAATAATATGTTATTATATATTATTATTAATAATAATAGTGTTGGCTAATAATATGTTATATATATTATTATTATTAATAATAGTGTTGGCTAATAATATGTTATATATATTATTATTAATAATAATAGTGTTGGCTAATAATATGTTATATATATTATTATTATTAATAATAGTGTTGGCTAATAATATGTTATATATATTATTATTAATAATAATAGTGTTGGCTAATAATATGTTATATATTATTATTAATAATAATAGTGTTGGCTAATAATATGTTATATATTATTATTAATAATAATAGTGTTGGCTAATAATATGTTATATATATTATTATTAATAATAATAGTGTTGGCTAATAATATGTTATATATATTATTATTAATAATAATAGTGTTGGCTAATAATATGTTATTATATATTATTATTAATAATAATAGTGTTGGCTAATAATATGTTATATATATTATTATTAATAATAATAGTGTTGGCTAATAATATGTTATATATATTATTATTAATAATAATAGTGTTGGCTAATAATATGTTATATATATTATTATTATTAATAATAGTGTTGGCTAATAATATGTTATATATATTATTATTAATAATAATAGTGTTGGCTAATAATATGTTATATATATTATTATTAATAATAATAGTGTTGGCTAATAATATGTTATATATTATTATTAATAATAATAGTGTTGACTAATAATATGTTATTATATATTATTATTATTAATAATAGTGTTGGCTAATAATATGTTATATATATTATTATTATTAATAATAGTGTTGGCTAATAATATGTTATTATATATTATTATTAATAATAATAGTGTTGGCTAATAATATGTTATATATTATTATTATTAATAATAATAGTGTTGGCTAATAATATGTTATTATATTATTATTAATAATAATAGTGTTGGCTAATAATATGTTATATATATTATTATTAATAATAATAGTGTTGGCTAATAATATGTTATTATATATTATTATTAATAATAATAGTGTTGGCTAATAATATGTTATATATATTATTATTAATAATAATAGTGTTGGCTAATAATATGTTATATATATTATTATTAATAATAATAGTGTTGGCTAATAATATGTTATATATTATTATTAATAATAATAGTGTTGGCTAATAATATGTTATTATATATTATTATTATTAATAATAGTGTTGGCTAATAATATGTTATATATATTATTATTAATAATAGTGTTGGCTAATAATATGTTATATATTATTATTAATAATAATAGTGTTGGCTAATAATATGTTATATATATTATTATTATTAATAATAGTGTTGACTAATAATATGTTATATATATTATTATTATTAATAATAGTGTTGGCTAATAATATGTTATATATTATTATTAATAATAATAGTGTTGGCTAATAATATGTTATTATATATTATTATTATTAATAATAGTGTTGGCTAATAATATGTTATATATATTATTATTATTAATAATAGTGTTGGCTAATAATATGTTATATATTATTATTAATAATAATAGTGTTGGCTAATAATATGTTATATATTGTTATTAATAATAATAGTGTTGGCTAATAATATGTTATATATATTATTATTAATAATAATAGTGTTGGCTAATAATATGTTATATATTATTATTAATAATAATAGTGTTGGCTAATAATATGTTATATATATTTGTTATTAATAATAATAGTGTTGGCTAATAATATGTTATTATATATTATTATTAATAATAATAGTGTTGGCTAATAATATGTTATATATATTATTATTAATAATAATAGTGTTGGCTAATAATATGTTATTATATATTATTATTATTAATAATAATAGTGTTGGCTAATAATATGTTATATATATTATTATTAATAATAATAGTGTTGGCTAATAATATGTTATTATATTATTATTAATAATAATAGTGTTGGCTAATAATATGTTATATATATTATTATTAATAATAATAGTGTTGGCTAATAATATGTTATTATATATTATTATTAATAATAATAGTGTTGGCTAATAATATGTTATATATATTATTATTAATAATAATAGTGTTGGCTAATAATATGTTATTATATATTATTATTAATAATAATAATAGTGTTGGCTAATAATATGTTATATATATTATTATTAATAATAATAGTGTTGGCTAATAATATGTTATTATATATTATTATTAATAATAATAGTGTTGGCTAATAATATGTTATTATATATTATTATTAATAATAATAGTGTTGGCTAATAATATGTTATATATATTATTATTAATAATAATAGTGTTGACTAATAATATGTTATATATTATTATTATTAATAATAATAGTGTTGGCTAATAATATGTTATTATATTATTATTAATAATAATAGTGTTGGCTAATAATATGTTATATATATTATTATTAATAATAATAGTGTTGGCTAATAATATGTTATTATATATTATTATTAATAATAATAGTGTTGGCTAATAATATGTTATATATATTATTATTAATAATAATAGTGTTGGCTAATAATATGTTATTATATATTATTATTAATAATAATAATAGTGTTGGCTAATAATATGTTATATATATTATTATTAATAATAATAGTGTTGGCTAATAATATGTTATATATATTATTATTAATAATAATAGTGTTGGCTAATAATATGTTATATATTATTATTAATAATAATAGTGTTGGCTAATAATATGTTATATATATTATTATTAATAATAATAGTGTTGGCTAATAATATGTTATATATATTATTATTAATAATAATAGTGTTGGCTAATAATATGTTATATATATTATTATTAATAATAATAGTGTTGGCTAATAATATGTTATATATATTATTATTAATAATAATAGTGTTGGCTAATAATATGTTATATATATTATTATTAATAATAATAGTGTTGGCTAATAATATGTTATATATTATTATTAATAATAATAGTGTTGGCTAATAATATGTTATATATATTATTATTAATAATAATAGTGTTGGCTAATAATATGTTATATATATTATTATTAATAATAATAGTGTTGGCTAATAATATGTTATATATATTATTATTAATAATAATAGTGTTGGCTAATAATATGTTATATATATTATTATTAATAATAATAGTGTTGGCTAATAATATGTTATATATATTATTATTAATAATAATAGTGTTGGCTAATAATATGTTATATATATTATTATTAATAATAATAGTGTTGGCTAATAATATGTTATATATATTATTATTAATAATAATAGTGTTGGCTAATAATATGTTATATATATTATTATTAATAATAATAGTGTTGGCTAATAATATGTTATATATATTATTATTAATAATAATAGTGTTGGCTAATAATATGTTATATATATTATTATTAATAATAATAATAGTGTTGGCTAATAATATGTTATATATTATTATTAATAATAATAGTGTTGGCTAATAATATGTTATATATATTATTATTAATAATAATAGTGTTGGCTAATAATATGTTATATATATTATTATTAATAATAATAGTGTTGGCTAATAATATGTTATATATATTATTATTAATAATAATAGTATTGGCTAATAATATGTTATATATATTATTATTAATAATAATAGTGTTGGCTAATAATATGTTATATATATTATTATTAATAATAATAGTGTTGGCTAATAATATGTTATATATATTATTATTAATAATAACAGTGTTGGCTAATAATATGTTATATATATTATTATTAATAATAATAGTGTTGGCTAATAATATGTTATTATATATTATTATTATATATTTCTAAAGAAATATTCTTATCAGTTTTATAAACAGCCATTTGTTTTCAGTTCAAAGACTCCATCGTTTGTTGGACACGATATAGATTAAGATTTTCTCAAACAAAAGCAAAGAAAAAATGAGACCAGCCACTCAACCCAAGTTCAGGACCAGTCGAATTAATACAAGAGTTTGAAGGAGACATCTTGAGTGTTATTTTCACAACGTTTCAGTCGATGTAACCTCTGACCTTCTTTAGATGTACCTAGTTGAACTTGGAAATCTTCCCATCAAACTTGGTAATCTGTATGTAGTGTCATCCAGAGTATGACAAACATTCCTTAGTTCCAGAAGATACATCTGAAGGTCGGAGGTTACATGACCGAAACGTTGCGCAAATAATACTCAAAATGAAAACAGTCGTTCAAAGAATCCAAATAATCAATCCTAATCTCAAACATTCAGAAAAAAAAAAGTCACTAGTCAGAATGCATGCGATTCTTGAGGCATTGGACTATTTTGTGCCCAGTATCTCAATATTTACGAGAACCATGATTAGTGCCAAGACTAGGAATCAAACTCAGGCTATCACAGAATAACAGATTCACATTTAGTGCAAAGTTACCCAGAATGCATTGATTAATTCCCCCGGCCACAATTTTATTACAGAAAAAAAGAGAAGGAAAAAATATGCTCAATAATGAACCAAATAATATAAAGATAAGTCATATTTAAGATGTCAAGATTTATCTCCCTTATATGTTTTGGTTCATTATTATTTGATTCCTTATTTAAAATTGTCACCATCATCAAAATTTTCCTAACCAGAATATTGTTTTCATTTTAATATTGTAAGAATGTGCTGGAAGGGGTTAAAAAAAAAAAAAAAATTTAAAAAAAAACAAAAAAACATAGATCAAAATCAAATATTAATATGTCAGATGCAATGCTATTTGGGTATAATTTCTAAAATCTAACTAGAAAACTTTGTTAGATTTATTATTAAATTGTTGAAATTGTAATAAGAATTGCAGAACTGATATTGAGCGATCATAGATTAAATGATGAACAAGTAACTTCTGTTACTTGTGAACGATGGTCTAGTGAATAAAATACTTGTGAACGATGCTGTAGTGAATAAAATACTTGGTAAACTTCAGTTGTAAGTTATACTCTTCTAGAGGTTGACGGTTCAATCCTTGGTGTGGATAATACTAAAATTATAATTGCAAATTATTTAGGGCTTCTACCAAGTCCTGGCTGACAGAACATGAGCAAACTACTTCTGTGGATTAAATGAAGGTTTCCGTTGAAATTCCATGTAAAGATGAGAATAGTAATCGAAAAATAATGTACAGAAGTAACTGAACTTATCTCTTGGTTTATTAATGAAAATTTTGTTCATTAACAATTTTTGTAAAGAGAATTTTGATGAAGAGATGATTCTCTGAAGGGAAAGCTTAGGTCAACAAAAACATCACAAAAAGAAAATACAAAAGACATTGTTCCATTAGTAAAAGGAAGTGTGTTGTTTTGATTGGAGTTAAGAAAAAGTTCTTGTTAAAATGTGAAACCAGACTGTTCGTATTATTTGGAATCTTCAGACTACTGTTCTCATCTTGAACGCCATTTCCACATTTCAGTCGATGTAATCTCCAACTTTCTTCACTTTTACTGGCTAAGAAGCATCGTGGATCCATGCCAATCATAGCATTAAACTGCATTGAATTTCGGACATCTAATAGTGAGACGCAATTTTAGAAGTTTTAAGATGTACATAATCATCTCTTAAATGCCATTACTGCTCGGTCTATTTTAACCTGAAGCTATCCAAGTTTTACTTACGACTTAAATGAAACCTATCACTTGCAAAGTGTTTATTTAAAAAATATTAATACAATGACAGCTACTACACTTTGTATTTTTAGAGGGAGGAGAAAAGTTCTCAGCTGTTTGCCTTGCTGTACATAGGGAGGGATGAATGCACTGCAGCTATGGTGTGAGGAGAGTTATCTCACTGTCACTTTACGCTATGAATACAGAGTAGTGAGGAATGGGTTACACATCTTTGTTTTGCCTTGTTCTCCATAACCCCACTACGATTATGTAGTTTGTAATTCTTTCTTATGATCCCGTTATGATTATGTAATTTGAAATTCTTATGACTCGGTTATGATTATATGGTTTGTAATTCTTTCTTATGATCTCATTAATGATTATGTAGTTCTTAATTCTTTCTTTTAACCCACTATGAATATGTGGTTTATAATTATTTTTTATGATCCCATTATGATTATATGATTTGAAATTCTTATGACCCGTTTATGATTATGTGGTTTATAATTCATTCTTATGACCCCTGCTATGATTATGTAGTTTGCAATTCTTTCTCATGAATTCACTATGATTATATAGTTTGTAATTTGTTCTTATGACCCCCGCTATGGTTATGTGGTTTGAAATTTTTATGACCATGTTATGACAAGCTTTACAAAACAAATTAATCTACAAACCATTTTTCATAAAAATGTGCCAACAAAGATTGATATGCCATAAAACCCAACAACTAACAGAGTAAGCTAAAAATTCTATGCTGA
Organism: Euprymna scolopes; assembly: GCF_053919585.1. NCBI lineage: Eukaryota > Metazoa > Mollusca > Cephalopoda > Sepiida > Sepiolidae > Euprymna > Euprymna scolopes. Next base: position 113,396,163 of record NC_136500.1, read on the forward strand.
TTTGAAACGATGTATTAAAAATATTTTGAAATAAAATTATCATAATGTTAATAAGCTTAGCAAATATGCGATGACGTACATGCATTACATAATCAACGAAATTAAAATTAATTAAGAAAATAATTTAATTATTTCAGACACAAAATTTTAGTTTCAATTCTTCTATTGATTTCGATTGATTTTATTAATAATGGAGATTGTAATTAATTATTCAACTGTCAAGAATTATAATTCTCTTCGGTATGACATTAAATTACATTCAGTGATGAGGCCTTAATTCAAGTTTTAATATTATTAAATATTATTATAGGCTGTTTAGCCCAAGTGTAACTATATAACTGAGGCTGAAAAAGTATCCTAGTAGCTTCAAAAGATAATTAAAATTTTTAGCTTTACCATCGGATGTCCAAAAATCAGATGCAATTTGATATTAAAAATGAGGTCCCTTCTTTCTGTTTCAGAAAGACCATGAGGACATTTAACCACCTGAGAACAGGAATAGGGAGATTAAAACCTGTTATGCCTAGATTAGGCTACAAAATTGACCCAGTTTATTTAAATTACATACTCTTGACCAAGCTGACAAGCACCCTGACACTGTAGAGATCCCCAGAAGCCAGATATTTCTACTGTAACAGTTTCCCTCCTCCTCGAACTGCTAGCTTTGAAATTCCATTCCTACTCCCTGCTTCCCTAACTATACTAGCATGCAGAAATTTAAATGTAAAGTAAACAAATATCTTTCTGCTCTACTCCTTACTTTAGATGTCTCTGTACATACGGTCTTCATAGTACATATCAGTGGCAATGTGCCTTGTTTGAGGTGAATTAAATTTTTTTTTTTTTTAGCTATTTTAACAACATGCACCAACGATGGGAGAGTCAGTTTGTCAGATGCATTGTTGTATAAGTCTAACTATTATTAGAGATTAGCACAAAGTTCTATGATTAAAAATTCCAATTTCAAAATAGATGCTTGTGATAACTGTTACTGTGATAATAGAGTATAGAACTCGCAAAGTGACCACAATGCTTGGATTGTTGACAAGACGTTTACAATAAAGAAGAACTGCATGCTAAGAGTTATGCGTTTTTATAGGTGTTGGGAATTAAAAGATAACAGAAAAAAGTGGTGGATGTGAGCAAACGAGAAAGATATCTATGCAGTTAGAAGAGTTTTCGGAAATTATGTTAGCGTTATTCCTGTATTGGCTAAATAAGATTTCCTCGTAAAGTTTAGACACTTATGGAAACCTTTTTGTGCTGATACCATAACGTGTGTGTGTGTGTGTGTGTATATATATATATATATATATATATATATTTAGCCAGTAGAGTTTAGTTTCCTAGAAGTACATCCAATGAAACAACATGTGTCTACCGAAGAGTGCTCAATGAGTAAACAGAGCATAACCTCTACCCATGTTACATTCTAACTTTGTAAACGAAATAAGAAAATGTTTTTGTTTGAAATATCAGTTCTCGACGATAATTCTTGGCCTGAAGACGTAATCCCCCAACGCGGGTGATTACAGAAACATGTATGCAGATATGTAGCCAAGTTTGTATAAATAAATTTCATATATATATATTTTGGGAAATATCTATATATATTTCCCAAAACCTGTGGCCTCGATGAAGGAGAGACTAAAACTTGCTGCTATGGTTTCAAATGATCTGAAATAACAGCAAGAGGATACTCGATTCCAAATATTTCTCATATGTTATATCTCTTCTCTTTTGGAAATAGGGTACGATTATGAATCGTATCAAATAATCCTTATACACTGTGAAATTTACTTTGTGTATGAAAACCAAAGAGAGGAGATATAACATATGAGAAATATTTGGAATCAAGTCTCCCCTTGCTGTTATTTCAGATTATTTGAAACCATAGCAGCAAGTTTTAGTCTCCCCTCCATCAAGGCTAGAGGATTTAGGGAAATATCAGATATTTTGTAATTCATATGCAAAACTAGGAAAACAAATGAGTATGATTGAAATATTGGTAAAGATACAGTATCTTTCCACCCACAAAAAATCCTTTAAAATTACCACTATTAATAGTTTTTGAAGGTGCTGAAAATGAAAATAACAGTTAAAATTCCAGGAAACGAGTAGTTTCCAAGATATGAATAAATTATAGTTTTAAAAAGTGTGGGATCACTTTTCTATATTAATTTAACGTAAAATGAACACCACAGCCACATTTTTTTTTTGGGGGGGGCGTATGTTATTTTTTTTAGGAGTGGTGTTTATTTGGTAATTGTGGCCTCGTAGACTAATACAAAACTTACCTTAAAAAACTTGTTTTCTATAAATGTGCTGGAAACGAATATTGCTTTTAATTTTTCTGCAAATAAGTATTTTTCTGGGTATTAAGCAATGTAATTCTTTGTTATAAGTGGTGGCTATTGTTGTATGTGCAAGCATGCACATATTTTTACTTAATACTCGGAAAAATACTTATTTACAGAAAATTTAAATGTGATATTTGTTTTAAGCACACCCGAAAACCTATCGAAAACACGTTTTTTTTAGGTTTTATGTTGATCTGCAAGACCACAATAAACACTACCCCTAAAAAAAAAATAAATAAATAAAAAATAACAGACCCGTCCAAAAGTGGGTGCTCATTTTACATTAATATAAAAACGTGATCCCCCACTTTTTAAAACAATAATGTACGACCTTAAAGGTAAATGTCACAAATCCCATTACACAATTCTGGTCATTATCTTTCCAACGAGCCTTCATTTATTAAATTCTGATTAATAGTCGCTGAGATTTGGAACTTATAAAATTGCCAAAAAGGTGGATATATCTATACTCATAGGCAAATTAAATATTGAAATGTTCATATCTTTGGCCCTATGGGACGAAACTACACGAAAATTTGCAGGCTTTTAAAAGATTATAATACTATTCTATGGTTAAAATTTTATGACAATTGGTAAAAAAAGAACCTACATTTTCAAACCAATAAAATATTCCCACATTTACCTTCGGTTTTGCTGCTTCGCTTGTTTTCCCTACATTTTTCAGTTTTGTTGCTTCGGTCATCTCTCCTACATTTGTATATATATAGTGTCCTGACAGGCAACTTCGGTTGTCTCCTTTAATCTGTTTGCTGATATCTCACCAATTGAGCTCATCAATGAAATGTCAAAACTACAACCAAATACTTTTGTTTGTTTTTTTTATATAAATCTTATCTTTAATCTTATTTTATTTCCATTTCTGAGAGGTTTTTTTTTTACTCATTTTCCCTATACAAGGTACGAATTGCCAGTGAAACGTAAAGAACTACTAGGAATTAGAGATCACACAGAGATATACTAAGTAGAAAGTCAAGTCGCGAGATGTCTGTTCACATTACATTTAAAGCACAGTCAGAGAACCATGTACAGGGATTTCCAAGTCTTGCAATTTGAAGGAAGAATCTATTAAAATAAAAGGCTTTCCAACATCTGGGAATCTCTATAAAAAAAAAAGTTAAAACTACAATCAAATACTCTTTATTTACATAAAATTGCTTATTTTAATTCTATTTCTGTATTTCTGCTTTCTTTTTTTTTTTTTTTTTTTTATAAGTCTTTTATTAAATTCAAATATATTTAATATTTTATTTCCCTAGCATCAGTTTCTAAAAAAGGTTTAAAACAGCACATTGGTATTTTGAATATGTGTTTCTCTTGATAAATGAGAAGTGTTGCAAAAGAATAAGAAATAAAATGTTTTTCCACCTTATGTCTATTATTAAAAGGAAACCTATCATCAATTCTTTTTTGTAAGAAACATGAAAACACAACATTCATTTTCTATCCACGTGAGGGTGCAGAAATACCTGGCATAGTACACAAGTGCATGATTTCCTCTTTCTGTTTGAAAGACGTGTAGATGTTGTTACATACATCGAGGAGAACGAAAACTAATATAAAACTTGTACCTACTTTCATCTTGCCACTGAACCACCAGAGAAAGAGGCCTCTTTAGTCCTGGCTGACAGTCTTCCTAGAGCTGGAGACTCCAACAAAACATCTAGCTTGCAAACCTGCATTGCTTAAAGAGTACATAGGTTCTGCCCATCACCCAACCTTTGCACTCTTATTTATTAGCCAGGCATAGAGGTACTATTAAAGGAACTTCTCAAAGACACCCAAGGATTGGCCTTGTTTCCTGACTAGGACAATGAATGTCATCTTGTTTTTTATCTAGAAAGCTTAGGGAAGATTTTTTTCTGTCACTTAATTTCACATAACTAGTTTGGACCACTCTTGTTCTAACAGGTTTGATAGCCTGTTTGGTTGATGTTTCTGACTGGTACTACAAGAGCCCTAGCTTTTTGATGATAAGAGTGATTAATCTATCAACAAGGCCTCCGTTCAGTCTCAAAAGACAAATGATACCCTCCGTAGGGGTAGCTGTGTGTGTAATTGTGAGGCAAGGGTTGCACAATCACCAACCACACCTCTCCTGAATCGGCGCTGTTTGGGTCCAGTGGCAATGAGAAGTCCAAGATGACTGAAAACAATGTCAAGATAAGCAGAGAGCACATACAGCACCTGGAAGTCCCAAATGGTCACCCATTTAGTACTGACCAGGTTCAACGTTGCTTAACTTTGATGATCCAGTGAGAACTAAAGTGTCAATGTGATTATGCTGTACTAATACTTAATCGATCAACAGTTGTATATTATCAAGGTAACCAGAGTGCCAAGTCACATAACGAAAGGGACCATGCAGATTTTCCAGAGGTCACAATTCCATAGATGGAGATTTGGTTCATAGTCATCAAATAAACATCCATTTTATGAAAAAGTAAAAATGACTATAACACAAACGAAGCCACCTTTGTTTTTTAATTGCTGATATGCCAGTGACATGGACATGCAAAACAAATGTCTGACTTGATCTTGTTGCTTTTTTGTGTCTTTATAAACAAGATCAACCAGATGTCCACGAAAAACAACACATTTGCCTCCTCCCTTGAGTCTTGCATCCACAAATATCCGACGACTCAATAAAAATGATCATATTACACATCAACAGTTTGGAAATAATTATCATTGTCACACAAACAGAATTAAATAACAAATACAACATAGACTAAGTCGGACTTAGTCTATTATTGTCATGGGACTGTTATCACTCGTTAACAGATTTATTGTTTGCATAACAACTACTATCAGAAACATCAAGTCACTTCAAAGACCCCAAAAGTACTCATAACCTGGTTTGTTGTAACTTAATATCATAAGAGATTTCTTAGTCTTTGGGCTAAGATCAAAGTGTATTAAAAACACACACACACGATATGATTTGGGAATGTTAGGTATGACGACCCCCCAGTGTGCTTGAGGTATTGTGGTGAATGAGAACTTTAGCTAGGATTAATCATAGACTAACAAAGATACAGTGACGAGGATGACCATACACACACCCTCCCCAATTTTTGAGTGGCCTTGTGCCTAATTTTTTTGTTAATTTCTGTTTTGTTGGAAACTTTTCAGAGTAAATAAAAAATATATAACTAAAAGTGTAGAATCTGTTCTGATGCTACACTTCAATTGTTTGTTCTGTCAATGGAGGAGAAATCCTTCACGACTGAGACAATTTTTCATTTTTGTTCCTTTTCTCCACATTAAAAAACGACCCTGGTGTCTAACTCTGTCCCCTGTGGAGGCATTGTAAATAGGAACTATAAAACAGATTGAGTTGAACCAGTGACAATCAATTTGATAAGATCACATACTGTTGCATATCAGATTTCATGATTCGTGGCTTCCTTGGATGTAATTGTGAGTTATCCTAAATATCCTAGCAAAAGTTGTGAATTTTGGAGGTCAACGTGTTCAAAGTTTTTTTTTATCATGGAGAGCCACAGTTTTATCTGACAGCCTTTTCTTTTGAGGTTAAAAAATTTTCAAGACTTCTGAGTTATCAGTTTGCATGTTGAGTTGTTGAATCACCTGCTTAGCAAATCAATTTGAAACCAATTTCATGAAAATCTGGCTGTAACTTATAGATTTATAATAAAATGATTTATTTTTTCTAATAACTTTCTTACAAAATTATTGTTTTTTAATTTAACATTTAAAAATGGTGTGTTTTTGGTCCCCCGACAAAATATTTGAAAATATGCAAAAATAGCTTCACTATTATAATCTATGATTCCAATTGGGTTCAAATTTTTACACATGTCATACAAATTATTTTATCAGAATTCTTCGAGATGAGAAATTTAAATATTTATTTATTTTTTTGCGGACTGTAAGTCTCATCTTCATAGTTGTTTCATGACGTGTCGGCCTACTATTCTTCTGGCCTTTGTCAGGTTGTTAACTGCGATGGGATAAGAATGCCGAGTCTCATAACTATCCCCAGTAATTACTGCCTTCCATAGTTGTTGTCTCACTACATTTTGGCCATCTAATCCTCTACCCGGTTTTGGGTAAAATTGAAATTGTAGAGATTCAACACCTTTATCCACTGTGCCATGGTTCCAGGCGAGCATTGTCTGAAGATAGCGGTTTCAATCCTACCAAAAACCAGCTAAAGGATTAGTTGGCCAAAACGTGGTGAGACAAAATTTATTGAAAGCAGTAATTACTTTGGATACAATTAAGAGACTCAGTATTCCTATCCCGTAGTGGAAGGCCACAGGAATAATTGGCCGAAACGTGAAATAACAACTATGAAGATGAGGATAACAGTTCACAAATAAATGTCATGTGAAGGTTAGTACCTTATAAACACATGGATTTTTTTTTAATTAGTTGTGTCACCTATACGTCAGGCCCAAGACTTATTGAGTGATGTGTTAAGTTGGAGAGGATTTGACCTTAGATTCACCTGCTTCCATGTGCAAATGCAGACATCTCATTGGTAGAGGGCAATCATGTGATCTTAATAGTAGAGATTTGAATTTAGATATACAGTTTAAAAGCAAGTATTGAACAGCACTAATGTGACTTTACATTAACATGACTTTACAAAGTGGGAATTATTCACAGAAACAACTCAGATCTAAGTAAATAATAAAAGGTGTTTTTAACATAACATGATCGTTCTTCTACTTCCTGTACAAACACGTGAAAGACAGCATCAAAATTGCATCAACTCCAAAGAGTTTGTTTTTACATTCTTTATTTTCATACTTTGTTTTTCTATTCACACCTGTATTTTTTTTTTTTTTTGCACTTTCTGAAGTAGCCATTAATTTGCCAGTGGCTAAACTTCACCAGGAATATCTCTTCTCTTGGAAACTGGAATAAACAAATCCAGGCTAAAATTGGGAAGTTATAACAATAAATTACGAAACCGAGCAGAATCTGATGGAAATTTATGATCATAGAATAAAAAAAAAAAAAAAAAAAAAAAAAACACTTTCTGGTCAGATAAGATGAGAGAGAAGACGATAGAGATTTAAGGTTCTTTTTTTTTTTTTTACCCCATGAATTTGAGCACATTTGATCAATAATAACTAGAGGGTAATTTATTTCTCTTTGCAGTGTCAGAAAAATGGCTTTTATGAAGAAAGTTCTATTTTTATTTCAATATATTTTTAACCGGACCATTTATCTCTACCAATAACATGAAATTTCTGTCTACTACAAACAGAGAATCTCAAACTTTGTACGTAGATATGCGTAGTCTATTAACTAGTGAGAAGTGTGAAATATTGACTATCAACTGTTTTTGTGCTGCTTAATACCTAAATCCAATACATATTGATACTATATTGAACAGAAGTTGCTCTTAAGTATAAGAGCGGCTCCTTAGAGTTGTTATCATAAAAAGTTAGTGAAATTTGTCCGTCTCCTAAACCAAAAAAAAAAAAAAAAAGATTTAAAAAAAACAAAAAAAAAAACAATAAAAACCAAAAAAAAAAATATCAACAAACAAAAAAATAAATATTTTTGAATTTTTGAAATAAGGATTGATAATTCATATTATTTGGAATTCTTTGGACTACTGTCCTCATTTTCAGTGCTGTTTTTACAACATTTCGATAGGTGTAACCTCCAACCTTCTTTAGGTGTATTTTGTTGAACTTGGCAAGGGCCCATGGCATAGTGGATAAAGTACTTGGTAAAATTTAATTGTAAGTTACATTCTTCTGGAGGTTGAAGGTTCAATCCTCAGTGTGAGCAACACTCAAAAATACAATTGCAAGCTACTTACATGGATTAAATAAAGGGTTCCATTCCAAATTTATAATATATAAGTGCAGGCTCCTGTTTTTTGACTGCAGTACATGTCCCAGGATGGGTTCAAATCATTTAATTCTTCTCAAAATGCTTCAAAGCAATGAAAAAAAAACACAGGCAAAAATAAAAAAATTAAAAAAACGTTTTCAATGAAGGTTCGCTGCTCTATCAATGTCAACGAACATTTGTCAAGCTCCTTGGGTCATCCATCACTAAATGGTGAAACATGAACAAAGTTCATGCACCATGATACTTGCTCAACCATTGCGGCCAGAAGTTCCAATCCCAAGAGGCCAATATCTTTCTTTAAAAAGAACCTTAATTGTAATAGGACTTTTAGTCCATCACTTAACCTCTGGAGACAACAGAAGTACTTTTCTAGTAGATTCATCATTGTCCAGCCAACAATCAAAGATGTTCAACAACTAATCATTAGCTTTTGCTCAACATCCACCACAAGTTGGAATCAGATGGTATTTACACAAAACATCCAGGAAAACTATGATAACCCCCCCCCACCACCACCACAAGAAGGATTGAAAACTTACTCCCACAGTAGCAAAAATTACATCATATCTGATTTAATGTCCATTTTACATGCTGGCATGCCGTTGGTCTGCTTTTAGAAATTGACTTTCAAACTAACCAAACTCTGTCCAGGCCCTTATTTATCCCAAGTTCATTATCAATTTTTCCCATATTTTCCTTAACACTCATTTATCAACCTGCTACCTCAACTGTTCTACACCTACTTACCCAAAAACTCATTCATTTTTTTTTCAATGCAAGCTATATAATCACACATCTTATACTATCCAGATTTAATCTTCCTCTGAGGTCATCAGATCTAAGCCTGTCTTAAAGAATTATATTGCACATTCATTGTGTCATTCTCATATCAGTTCTCTTCATGCAACACGTCCTCAACCCTCACTGGTTACCTCTCACCATTTTTCCACAAATATTTCAAAATATTAGTGTTTCCTTTAAGATCTAACAAACGGGATTAAACGGGTCCAAGCCATGATCTGTCCTTAACCATATCCAACTGAAAACTGTCATCAACTGGACTGTCAGAAAAACTAAACTCTGCAATCTGCTTCTAACCGTTAAAAAGCTCTTCACCAATCCTAAAGTATATCTAAATGTATCTCAGGTGCTTTTGTTCTTGCCATCATTCACACCTTGATTACAACCCCACTTCAGCTCTCCTTTGTGTGCATTGTTGAACAACTTCTTATGCTTTTGTTCTGATGATAAACCCCTACGCTTGTTCACTAATAAATGTATTTTCTCTTTTTCATATTTCTTTTTCTCTTTTTTGTTTTTACTTCATAACACATAGGGGCAGGGGGCAACATTAATAGTATCACAAAGGCTAGGAAGACAAAGATGCAATAATAAAGAGTATGGACTCATTTGCACACACAAAATATATATAATTATAAATAATTTTTTATACCTACAGACACTAGTGTTCCATACTTTCGCAATCATCAAAGCAGGAAGTGATGACTGCTACTGGTCAAAGGATCAAATGCCACAACAAACTCACCTTAACTCCATTAGTAAGAAGCATGACCTTTGAGCCACAGTCAACTGCCATGATAATCAAGAGATGTGTATGTATATATATGTGTGTGTAAAAGAGATTTAGAAGGCTGTCACAATGCGAGGAATGAATTATAATTGCTGTTGGTAAGAGGAGACGAGAACAAGTGGCGATTTACAAATCAATAAGTACATACATATATATATATATATATATTTTTTTTTTTTTTATTTATTCAGTTGTATGGTAAAATGTCTTATAACTTGTAAGCCTATGCGACGTATTCCATTATTAATTTCGGAAAAATTTTCCCTTTTCAAATGGTGTGCGTAACAGGTCGATTCAAAGCATGCTTCCAGCATGCTTTGAATCGACCTGTTACGCACACCATTTGAAAAGGGAAAATTTTTCCGAAATTAATAATGGAATACGTCGCATAGGCTTACAAGTTATAAGACATTTTACCATACAACTGAATAAATATATATATATAAAAAAAAAATTTTTTTTAAATATATATATATGTATGTACTTATTGATTTGTAAATCGCCACTTGTTCTCGTCTCCTCTTACCAACAGCGACTATAATTCATTCCTCGCATTGTGACAGCCTTCTAAATCTCTTTTACACACCTATCCCACACAATGCTTCAAGCAAACTACATATCAATCCTATATATATATATATATATATATATATATATATATTAGCCACGTGGTGTTGCCCGGTCGTAAAATATGCGTAAATATTATATTTTAATTAATGCAGACTTCTTATTCATTATGACCAGGAATACCAACGTAAAATTAAATTCCTTTAAAAGAAATGAAGTAAAAAAAAAAAAAAAACGAGACGTGCATGCGAATATTATGTTTTTTCTAAACAATGTTAGTATTAAAAATTATCACACACACAATGCTCTGATGAACTAGCTGCACTTGTGCCCCCTCAACATAAATATCCCCAATTTACATGAGTTAGCAAAATTCTACCCCTTCACTATAGATGTCCTATATGTATATACACCACTAACGAAACACCTACAAATTCTTAAAGTTGTAGATTGGCTCTCGAGCTTTATGCCTAATTAAAATTAGGCTATTTTAAATAAAGTCAACTAGTAGGCCACCCGGTGTTACCTGGTCGTAAAATATGTGCAATTAATGTTTTATTAATACAGAAAATGAGACATGTGCATGCGAGTATTATTATTAGCATTATTTTTAAACTGTTCACTTCTTGTAAGTAAAAAAAAAAAAAAAAAAAAGAAAAAATACTCTAGCGGTGATCAAAACCTAAAGCCCATCGTGACACGACCTTCAAAAGGTGTTTTCGAACTACTTATTCTTTATATGAGTAATCTGTAATGTGAACTATTCACGCATGCGCATTTGTGAAAAAATTCGCAAACAAATAAAATTCCAATGATTCCCACATTTTTTAATTTTGACCCCTTTGCTACCCATCTTTTGGGATAAAAATGGATTAAAAAGTTTTCCACGTGACTGAATATCCTGTATACTAAATTTCAAGTCTGTAGTTAAAAAAATCCTCATACACACACACACACACACACACACACACACACACACACACACATATATTATTGAATCAAACAATGTATATTTTTATGGTTAATGTGTTTGTCTATGGTGAGAGATAGTGAGCGATACTGAACATTGTATAAAGAGAGAGGTGAGGGGAGGAAGATGAGAAAAATAATATTAAAATATAAAACGAAACACAAGAGACCAGTTTTGAAAAGACTGCAAGCCACCCACACAAATCAACAATTAAAATTGATAACTATGAGCAGAAGGGAATCTTTTTTTTTGTCCATATTAAAAAAAATAAATAAATAAAAGATGAAAAAAAAAATGGCCGACAAGATGATTAGGTTAATAAGAGAACAAAATAATCAGGCAGCTAACAAAAGAAACAACCGGAAGGAATTTTAGCAAAAGAGACCGAAATGAGAATCTGCAAAAGAATTTGAAAATTAATTGGTAAAAAAAAAAATTTAAAAAAAAAAAAAAAAAATTAATTAAAAATTTTTTTTTATGCTTTTGTTTATTATATGACTAGCCTGGGTGCCCAGCGTTGCCCGGGTGTTTGTAGGTGTGTGTTGAGCAAAAAATGTTGTAGTAAGCAGGCAGGCTCGAACTCGTGACGCAAAAGCAGAAAAGAAAGTGGAGGTGTGCTTGGTTGAGCAAAAAAAAGGAAAATTGCGAGCACAAAAAAAAAAAAAAAAAAAAAAAAAAAATAGGAGTAGTAAGCAGACTCGAACCCGTAACGCACCAGAGGAAAAAGAGGTGAAAGAAAAAGTCTTACCAATGTACCTACCGTGGTTGTGACGTCACGGGCAATCGAAATAACGCCTTTAAAGCAATGTTGTGAACTCTAGTGTTGAATGACTTGCAAAAAATGTCAGTGAAAAAAAAGCGACCCTTCCCTGTACAAAAGTGCCCAGTTGAGAGGGAAGGAATTAATGTTTTTGGCCAATTTTATAATATTTGTCGTCCAAAGGGTCGAGCTTCAAAATGCTACCGATCTCGAGACAATCCGTCGCCTCTGTCAAAAGTTTTAGGCAGACATACATACATATATATATATTCATTTATACATACATTTAAACAGACAGGTGAGATTTATATTATAGATTTATTAATCATATTTCAGTTTTAAAACAGGAGTCCTCTATGCCAAGCAATCATAATAGAACAGAGGTAACAGTTGAGCCAAATATGTCCTAAGATGAAGTACTCTTGCTACATCTGAGGAAGAACTTCTGAGAATACTCTTTCCTATCTTGACAAGGTACAAAACCATCTTCGAAATTTAGTGGCCGAAGATCTTTTTGCCTCCCTACTTCTTCTTTCTCACACAGAAGAGACGTTGCAAGTCTATCTTTGCTCTATCATTAATTTTGTGGTAGGTGCTCAAGTGAACTTATGCCCCCACCCCCATAAAACTTTCACATAAAATACTAATCTAGTGACAACGATCAAAAATTTCCCTGTGCTTAAAACTAAATGAAAATTCCATGAACAGATCTTTTCCTAGAACTGTCCCTCTGTGAAACAATACGATGAGGCTGCTTCCCAGCTAACTATAACTTGATCGTTTTCAAGTCTAATGTAAATAAGTTCTTGTTGGGCCATCCTTGTATATAGTTCAATCCTATCCAAGTCACACCATTACTGATCGTCACAGTGTTGTCTCACTGCTTACCTAACCTTCATTAACCTTTAGTCTAGTGGCCTCCAGGCATTGATCAGCAGTGAACTAAAAAATATATATATATATATATATATATATTATATATATATATACACACACACACACACACACACACAGGGTGTCCCAAAATATTTGACATCATTTTAAATGGCAATATCTCGGAAACTACTCCAATATTTTGGAACACCCTGTAATATACAAGGACCCGTGGCGCAGTGGGAAAAATCAACTTTTTTTTTTTTTTTTTTTTTTTTTTTTTTTTACATAGGCATCACCACATTATCAAGGCCAAGAGGCCACTCAAGGATAAGGGTTAAAGAGTGTACAGTAGAAATTGGACATTATAGTAATCATTAGTAATGAAAATTTGGTAAAGTTGATAACTTATATGGAACGGCTCATCAAGAACTTATTTACGTTAGACTTGAAAACAACCATATTGTAGTCAGCCGGAAAGCAGGAAAACGGAAGACAATTCCACAGGCGTGCAGTTCTAAGAAAAAAGCTTTACGGAATTTATGGAATCTACGTTTAGGTTTAGGCACAGATAAAGAGTGGGGGGGAATTATTGATAGTGTTTACAGCTAGACGAGTGTTTCTTGTGAAAGTTTGGCGAGGGGGGACTGCAAAACTGATATTCTCCTGAATGTTGAAGGTTTAATCCTCAGTGTGGGCGACCGAAATATACATTTGCGAATTACTTAGAACCTCTATCCAGTCATGGCTGATGGAACAAGAGCACGCTACCCCCGTGAAGTAAATAAAGGGTTCCGCTCAAAATTTTGTCCAAATTTCTGAGTTCGACAGAAACATTCCCGAGTTCGACAAGATACACCTGAAGAAGGTCGGAGGTTATATCGACCGAAACATTGTGAAAATCACACTCAAGATGAGAACAGTAGTCCGATGAATAATAATACAAATAACCAATCCTCATCTCAAAAATTCAGAAACGTAATATATATTCTGTGGAAATATTCTTTATTCACTTATATTTCCTTTTTATATATAATAATCTTTATCTAAGAAGCCCAATGTAATTGCAGAGCATATAATGAATGAATCACAAAAGTCTATATTATATTCCAAATTTCGTGATGTTGACCATCTTACAATTTATTTGGTGGATTGATTGTTGCTATTTCTTCTGATAAGTTAAGGGCAAAATAGATTCACTGATTGATATAATAATTAAGTGAATGGTTTTGTGCTACAAAACAGATACTGTCAAAAATTGTGAATGTCAGCTGAATTAAAGAAATAAATTGTAAGATGGTCAACATGAAATTTAGAATATAGACTTTTGTCATTTATTTATATATATATATATATATATATATATATATATTTATATATATATATATCTATATATATATATACTAGCAGGGGTACCCAGTGTGTGTGTGTGTGTGTGTGTGTAAGGGGTGGGAGTAATGTAAAGAATAAGCGAAGTAATATTTAAAAAAAAAAAAAAAAACGATGTTAAACTGTTTTAAAAAAAATCGGAAAAACCAAAAAAAAAAAAAATAGCGAACAAACGTAAAACTTCTTTAATAAAGAAATCAGAAAAACAAAAAGCAAAAATAAGGGAAAAAAGTGATGAACGTGTTCTGACAAAACCCTTCGATTCAGTCAAGTTCATGGTGCGTTTCACCCAGTAGAAAGCATAGAATGAAAAGGAACGTTAAAATTACATTCCAGTTTTTTTAAGCAACTACAAAACAAAATAAAAAGGGAAATGAAAATGTTTTATATGTTTATTTTCAAAAAAAAAAAAAATGGAAAGAATCATTTTTTTTTCTAGTGTAAAAATGTTGGGAAAAAATGGTAATTATGCAACGGAAAAGTAAACGTGGGATAATTAATTAGAGTGAAAAGAAATTACTATTTCCATTGACTTTAACCGATTTTGGCAGCAAACTCTCAGCAGAAAATATAGGAATCTACGATTATCGAGGAAGTGGAGAGATAATATGCTTATAACACACCTCAGATATTGTGCTGCAGTTTGTGCATATTACATTTGCATGAAATGTCTTGATTTTTAATCCTATTAAGGTCAAAATCATAGGAGAAAAAAGAAGTTCATTTTATATATATATATATATATATATATATATATATATATATAGGGATAATATATTTGTAGTCATCGACATACAGTCCTGTTTCGTAGTATCAAAACTCAGTGCTGCTAGACTTGCATCTCTCCCAAGCCGAGGATCGAACCTATAACCATCGCGTTGATAGCCAACAATTCTAACGGTCAACCCATGGGAGCAGTGCCCGCAAATAACCCCGCCGAATGTCTATTTTAAACAAACATTCGTCCACCACTTTTATAGTGCTCAAACCGCTTATTTATAAACAAACAGCGAGCCTCGCATTTTTCAGCCAATTAAGTAGCGGGTGAGATTATTTATGACAGTGCTCTACCCAAAGAGCGGGGCTTTATATACACATATATATATATATATATATATACATACACACACACACACACATTAAAGCTTTTTCTGTTATTTCTAACTCTGAGGTGCACCTCTTCCCCACTCCCAGAGCATGGCCTTCAGAATAAGTAAAGGAGAATATATTTATTTCCTCCTCTTCCAGCTGCTTTCATTTGTAAGAGCTATTCTTGCAATTGGTCTTAGATACCTTTTTAAGCACTAGACGTCCTCTTTCATCATATCAAAATCTAACCCTATGTCATATCTTGCCCTCTTGGGGAGGAAGGTATACAACAATCTTCACCTCCCTGCTTGTCAACTCATTTAATGGATAAAAAAATCAGTAAGCATTATACAACATAATCAGATCACCGAAGTTAAGCAATGTTGAACCTGGTTTGTACCAAATGGGTGACCATTTGTGATTTCTAGGCACTGTATGTGCTTTCTGCTTATCTCGGCATTGTTTCCAGTAATCCGGTACATATACTTCACTTGCCACTGGTATTTAACAACTCAGGAGAGGTGTGGTTGGAGATTGCACACCTCCTGCAACAAAAATTTCGTGCACAGGCACCCTTACAGTGGGTATCCATAGTCTGCGAAAGACTGAAGGAGCCCTTTAAGCATTATGTTCAAACGTCAAAACGATGGATTTAATGCTGATATGATGAATACATCCTGGTTCCTCCTCATAAGAATATAATTGGCTGGTTTAAGTCATGGATGCAGAGGAGTATAACAGCTTGAGAGAGATGTTAAAAGATATGCTGAAAGCCTAAAGCTTAAGCATATTACCAGATACAACTACGAACAACTGTTCATTAAGGTGACTTACTTAATTGTATTACTTGAATAGTGTAACTAATACCACTTAGTTATTTCAAATATATACCTTTCCAGGATATATCAAATGTGTACATTTATTTCAATGAATTTTAGTAAATATTTTTAAAATGGTTAGAATTGCTTTATCTCAATATTTTAAAAAAATGTTATTGCTATCGTTTTGCCAAAAGTTAACAAAAAAGATGATTTAGTATCGGTTCCATTTAATCGTCTTTCCATTTTTGAAGTTTCTACAAAATATATGTTCCTTTTGGTCAAAGATCAACAAGAAATGATTTTTATTATTCCATTCAATATTGTTTTTCATTTTTCAGTTAAGAAGAGTTCTCCATGTCGATCCATCATACAATCGAAGTAACGGTTGCTTGAAAGCATCTCCTTTTCCATGTCTAGATAGAACGGCTTTGAATAGCACTTGAAGAGATTGTCAAACTAATGAGCAATTGTATGGGAAACTTTTCCTAGCATCTGACATCATTAAAGAGCGGAGAGACAGTTACAATGTCTTATTGGAGTGCTGAAGACAAAATTCTTAGCAAGACCGTTTTGTAAAGGACGTACATGAGGAAGGGTACACCGAGTGTAAAACCAAGACGAATATCAAAAGCAGATTTGAAATGATATTAGCTGCAACCTCTTCATCTTTACTCATAGAATTGAATGGTGATGTAGAGGAATACAAACTTTTTGGAATTATTAAATGGCAGGACGATGCTTACTAAATAGGATTTATTGAAAACAAAATACTATTTTATTGATAACTGAAGGGAGAAAGGGATCATACCTTCTGTCACATTTTTACTCGTAACAACTGGTGGTTAATACCTTTGCCAAACAATCAATCTGAGGGTTTTTTTTTTAACTTACAAAATTATATTTTTTTTTGTTAAATAATTAAAAAAGAGACATTTTATCTAGATCATTTGAATTCAACCAATCATATATTTCTCCTTGTTTGTCCGTTCCAATTTTTCTTGGAAACTACTAGGTCAATCAGGCTGAAATTTTGTATGGACCTTTGCTATAAGGCGCAATGAACTAAGTATTATTTTCGCCATTCGATGCACAGTTAAGTGATTAATAGAGATTTGTATTTAATGCAAAAATGAGCACATATTGAACCATATTCAATCATCAATTTAGCATGAAGTACTTATTCCAAGTCAACGGGCTATAAATTTTTCCAGTTTTTAATGAGCTAAAAGTCTAGTATGAATTTTCTTTTTAAATTTGCTTAATAATAAAGTTTTATGCTTGATATTAAAATACTGATAACTCTGCTTACCCCTGCTTTGCTTTAAATAATCTTAGATTTCTGCCCAACAGTGGATTGAAGTAATACTGGTTAATCTGTTACATGATAAGAGCTGTCCCCTTTTCATGTAAGTATAAAAAAAGAGAGATTTAGTTAAAATGAAAATGAAATAGAATAGACGAAATTCGAACCTCGTAATTTAGGTTTAGAAATAGATTACAAGAGAGAATTAGCAAATGGAATGTAAAACAAACCATTGTTAAGCTTAGAGATAAAATAGTTTTAAGAAAAGAATGTGCATTGTCAATTCTGTTATGAAAATTCAATTGAAGAATGCAACTATAAGAATTTAATAAACATGTTTTTAACATATTGGAAATATAGGTTACTGGGAATATAGGTTAAAATTCCTTTTGTAAACAAAGGAAAAAGTTTTGGACACGCATTTCCAGAACACGTGAAAGAAGACACATGTTTTATCATGTGTATGACGTCATGGAAAATGGGAAGTTCTCGAGATAGTTAGAAACTTTAGAGTTAAGAGGGAGAAACTGAGGGAGAGACTGAGAGAGAATCTGAGGACGACAGACGACAGTCCAGACATGGGATTCGAACGTCTAGAAGCGAGACGGTTGCCTTTGAAACTTAGAATGTGAAACTTGAATTCTTGACTATGAAAACCACAACCGGTCGGGAGAAGAAATAATCCCATCATGTGCTTTTATAAACGTCGTCTTTGTGTTGTAATTCTACCAAAAGGTAAAGTGAAAATTGTCATTATATGTCTTGTATATCATGTGGTTTAAAATGTCTTTACATACACAATGTCTCAACACTCATAGAGCTTCTACACTTCTAAGTATGAACATTTTATATATATGAATCTCATCATAACACGAACATCTCTCTCAACATCATCTCTCTAAGTCTCAACAACATCTCTCTTCATAAGACTCTCTCTCTAAGACTCTAAGACTCACTTTTAATAAGACTTAACAACGAACAATAACAATAACAACAATAATACTAATGAAACCCCTATATAGCAAATCCTTTACTGCCCAAAATTTCTTTTATGCAATAAATAAATCTTTTAATTGTGAAACCCACACGTGATGGAAGTTAGTGTGCAACTTAAACAAACATCCTCATTCACTCGTTGAACCATGCATAGATCTGTACTTTGAAGACCAGTTGGGCTGACAAGCCAAAAGAGTAAGAAATATTGTTTCTTTGAAAGGCGACTTGAAATTACAATTTTATGGTAAAAGGTTATAGAAACTTGACTGTTGGGCCTCCTGGAAAATGTGACAAGGATAACATCAACAATTCCAAGCACTCAGAAACACTAGCCAATGAAAGGCCACCCTGATATTCCACAGTGAGAAAAGTTGTAAAAATAATTGTAAACTCTGGAAAAAGTGAATAACACAAAAAGCAACCATAAAAGCATTCCAATGCATCTCATGCTAAAAGGTATAATGACTTGCATATGTTCATTCGTCCATTTAACATGTTTCGCTCATAAATGAAATTGCATGGAAACTGCTTTCATCCACCTTAATAGAATTACCCCCCCCCCCTGTAAAACGATGTAACTTTATTATAAATTAATATTATCAACTTTTTTAACATTTACAAAATGAAGGGCAAAATAAACTAGTAATAATTTAAATAATGAAATTGCGAGACGAAATTCGTGTTTACACAATTAGCGCTTTAAAATAACGTTCCCATGTAGTAGGCATTCCGAACGTGAAAACATGCCCATGTTTAATAAAATCTGCCCCAGAGTCCAGCTTAAATTTCAGTGGCACTCCATTGATGCCGATATTGGTTCGCCAAGGTTTACTCATGCTGATCTCTGATATCGTCAGAACATGAAGGTACACATTCTGATCGTTTTGACAGTCAACCGTTAAAACCGTGAAACTTGACCGTGCGTAATGAAAGAAAATAAAAATAAAAATATTTAAATAATTTTTTAAGTATTTTTTAATGAAATATTAAATAATTTTTCATTTTCATTTTATGTTTGAACACTTTAATAATTCGTAATATCGTGATTTAACGGTGTAAATACTGATTTGCCCCTTCTAGAGTTGTCGAACTTTACCGGGCTGAATTGCAAGACTGTCTTAATTTCTTGTTTCAAATCTAATCGTAATAGTAGTAGTAGATGTGGTTGAAGGACTTCACTAATGATTTTAGAAGAACAGAGTGTAATGATGTAATTTGTGACGAGGGAGGATCATAAAAAGAGCACTTAGATCACCACTGAACGAATGCAAAGAGGACTGGGACCTTGAGGAGGCTTATTACCATCCAGTGAAGAACAATGGTCACTGCCAGTGAGAAATCAATGGCAAGTGGCTGTAGCAATGACACAAAATTATTTGTACTGGTTATCGAAAGAAGTGGAGAGTATTGGAAATCTAGGAGACTCACTATCATCCAGACTCGGTTATTATCAGTGGGTGATCACTAGGCCTATGACAAGAGAATACTTTTTTTCATTATTTTGACTTTCGAGTATATATCAGTTAATATCTTATGTGTTTTAGATAGAGTGATATGGTTCTCGATTGATTAATTGTGTCGGATATATACTCGATAGTAAAAAAAAATGATAAGAATATTCTCTTGTCATAGCCCTAGTGATCACTGATAATGATCTGTGTGAGAATATCATAAGATGAAGAGGAAAAAGAATAACAAAGCAACAATTTTATAGATCACATCATCATTTGGGAATATATCTCCTACAAAGAGGATATGCAATTTATCAGCAACTTCAAATCTGACGTGAATTCTTGCAGGTTGGAATTTAAAACACACACACACACACACACACACACATTCTTAAGTTCCACCCTACCATGATTTGGTATAAGTGTAAGAATTCTTTCATTTAATTTTTTTTTATTCAGTTAAGCCCCTGGCAAGTTAAAGGGAGTAAGGATGCTCTATCAATGAATTCTAAGGAAATTATTGAAACAGATGTAGATCATGGAATTAAAAAAAATAAAAAAGAAAATGGAAAGTTTAATAAATTAAAATAAATTAAGCATGAAGACCTAGAAAAGTAAAGAAATAATAAATCGCTGCAGAAAAATGCAATTCAAATAATAATATGCATATTTACATATAGATTCTGCTGAGAAGATAGCAGATTAATTCCCTTGGGTTATGTGCGGTTTATAAATCATCTTTCTGTATATAATGAATTGTTGGACTTTTTTTATTTTTTTTTTTACTTTGTTCATCCATCCTGATGCTTTATAACCTTTTATTCCCCTACAGCATCCTTTTGGATTAAGCTGGGCTCCCTCCCCACTTCCCTTTGCTAAAAATTGCACTGGTAAATTGGTGATAAAGGACCTAACTTATTTCAGAGCACACTTAGGCAAAAAAATAATAAAAATAAAAAATAAATAGTAAAGACTTGACATTTCTGAACTTTTGAGATGAGGATTGGTTATTCGTATTATTTGGATTCATCAGACTACCATTCTCATTTTGAGTGTTATTTTCACGTTTAAGTCGATGTAACTCCAACCTTTTTCAGGTGTATTTTATTGAACTTTAGAATGTTTTTGTCGAACTTGAGAATTTGGACGGAATTTTAATTGGAACCCTTTATTTACTTCACAGGGGTAGCATGCTCTTGTTCTGTTTTACGATTGATTTTTCCAAGTACTTAATCATTTTTTCGCTTTTTATTTCCGTTTTTCCTTTTGTTTTTTTTTTGTTTTTCTTTTTACTTCTCTTCTGGGTGAGAAGATTCGGAGGGAGTAAAAAAGAAAAGCAAAAGGAAAAACAGAAATAAAAATTGAAAAAAGATCTCTATATATGATAAAAAAACAATTTATTCAATATTTAAAATTAATACACAACAAATGAACACTTTAAATATAGACTTACCAAGTGTTGATTCAACAAAATGTGCGTCTGCTTCAAAATGGGACATAACATGAAACAGAAAGAGAAAATAATCAAATTTCAGAAGAAAAGTAAAAAATACAGCAACCCAATATATGGTATCACGTCAAGTATAAAAGTGAAAATTATATTTCAAATTTAGTATGACAAATATACAAAGAAAGCTTCTTTATTTATGAAATAAAATGGTGGCATGAATTTAAATGAAGCATTAGCTTCATTTAAATTCAGAAAGATTAATTTCAAGTGCTTGTACAAACGTACAAGTAACAGAACTGGTTTGCAAGGTCATAGTGGACACACTTTTATACATATACTAGCTGTATGTGGCCGGCGTTGCCCAGTCAGAACATATAGCCAGGCAGAGGAATTAGTCATATACTATTTAAGATACACTGAATATCTTAACTTGTTACAAAAAGTGATCACATGTTAGGTTTAGGGAAGCATAAAACACATCCACCTTGATCTATGAAAATTGAACGTTAAGTAACTCTTATAGCTTTAAGGGGAAATAACTCTCCTAGCTTAAATAAATAAGCTACTTCAGGTTTTAAAGGTTACTGTTGTCAGCTATTAATAATCGGAAATAAATTAAAAATAAATTAAATAAAAAATAAATTAAATAAATCAACTTTAAATAATATTTCTGAATAGAATAATTAAAACGATTCTATTACAACAAATAATTACAAACATCAAACTGATTATTAAAATAGATTTTATTTCATGTAATATGCAAATAAGCTTACTCATTGAATGTAGATTTATTTTGAATAAATAGTATATACAGAAATCATGCTGGAATAAAAATGTATATTAAGGAGAAGAGGCAGATATAGAGAGAGAGAAAGCAGGGAGAGAGAGAAAGCGGAGAGAGAGAGAATGGTAAGAAAGAGGGTACAGAAGAACGGGAGTAGAAAGAAAGGAGAAGGGGGGGGGCAGAAGAACGGGAGTATAAAGAGAGGGGCGCAGGAGAACGGAAGTATAAGGAGAGGGGGTGGACAGAAGAATGGGAGTAGAAAGAGAAAGAAATGGGGGGTTCGGAAAGGAGGAAGAGATGAGGTAGAGGAAAGGGATGGGGAAAGAGACAGGGTAGAGAGAGGAATAGATAGGGAAAGGAGGACAAAGGAGCGAGAAGAAGGGTCAGGGAGAGAGGCACAGAAGGAGATGATGAAGAGGAAAGTGGGCACAGAGAGAGAGAGAGAACAAGAAAAGGGTGGAAAGTGAGAAAAAGGCACAGAGTGAGAGAGAGATTAGGAGTTCATTAGTATTATTATTAGCAGGCCGTCCAGTGTTATCCGGTCATAAAATATACATAAATAATATATTTTAATTCATAGAGAAACTAAGACATGTGCATGCGAGTATTATTTTTTTTTCTAAACTGTTTACTTCTTGTAAGTAAAAAAAATACTCAAGCTGAAATCAAAACCAAAACAGTGAGTTAAGTACAATAACCATTAGGCCAGCTTGACATTTTTAAAAAGTGTTCTCAAATCTATTTATTCTTAACATAAGAAATCTGTCACGTGAACCATTCATGCATGTACATTCATGAAACAATTGGCAAGCAGATAAAAATCCAATGCCCTCCCTACCATATACCAATTTTTAAATTTTGACTCCTTAGCAGCCTTTTTTTCCGGATAAAAACCAATTAAAATGTTTTCCACGTGTCTGAATACCCTAAATACCAAATTTCAAGCCTGTAGATCAAAAATCCATTGAGTATATAGGTTGAAAAGTGTCCTCACACACACACACACACACTTTTATAGATATACTAGCAGGTCACCCAGCATTGCTCGGTCATAAAATATGCGTAAATATTATATTCTAATTCATACACAATTCTTATTGAATTAGGTAGCTATAAGACATAACGTCAAATTCCTTAAAAAAAAGAAAATATGGATCGAAACAGACGTGTTTGCGAGTATTGTTTTTTCTGAACAGTTCACTTCTTGTAAGTAAAAAAAAAATACTCAAGTTGAGATCAAAACCAGAACCTAAACACAGTGAGTTAAGTACGATAACCATTACACCAGCTTGACATAACTTGAGTAGTGTTTTCAAACCAACTCATACTTAACATAAGAAATCTGTCATATTTTACGACTGCGCATGCACAGTCGTGAAACAGTTGAAAACATAAAAATCTGGTGGCTTTCCAAATACAAATTTTTCAATTTTGACCCCTTAGCAGCCATTTTTTTTTTCGGATGAAAACGGATTAAAAAGTTGTCCACATGTCTGAATACTCTATATACTAAATTTCAAGCATGTAGATCAAAAATCCGTTAAGTATATAGGTTGAGAAGAGTCCTCATGCACATTCTCACTTTTATAGATTATTCTTTTGCCGTTACTTATATCACATTTTTTTTCTGATCTAATCTATTCACAAAAATGTACTGTGCAGCATGTTTTGCTGGCACATATGAATGGTAGACATGCAGACGTTAGATATTTGGCCAAGAAGAAGGAGAGGGTGCGAAGAATTGAAAACATCTCTGGCCAGAGTCAGACCACCCAAGAAGTATTCTTTTTGTTTGAAGAAAATAAATCCTTAATTGAGTGAGAAGAGTTCTACTGGGATCAGCTTTGTGAGAAAAGCAATCCTCAGGGTTATCTGCGGGTAAGCCCCAGGAATGGAGACAGAGTCATAGATGTTTATTCTCAGTGGATGTATTGAAGAAAGAATCCAGTCAAGTGTGAAGAGATCACAAGAGAATGGAAGGAGAGGTGATCACTGGCTGCTTTCCCCTCTCCTCCTCTTCCCCGGTGGCTTCCTTTGGAGATCTCAGTAAAGAATCACATTAATGGGTCTTAGGTGCTTTTTTTATTGGTCAGGTAAGGAGCTAACACTGCAAGTATATCATTCAACTAAGCAGATGAGTAAGTTTTCCAAAGTAATGAACAAGCTGGACTTTGAGTTTTGCTTTGTATGAGGACTATTCGTTGTCATACTGACCAGATCAATGAACAACATAATGTATAGAATGATCATAGCAGTGATTGAACAGGCATCTAAAATTGCCATAGACTCTTGAAAATTCAGTATATTATTGCTGTACATCTTATGAAATGACTGACCAAATTTTATGATTTCAGGTTATAATAAACAGCTACAGCAGAACTTGGAATACACCCTACTAAAGCCCGATTCTCACAGCCAGTGAATTTCAAAAATGTAATCTGGATGTGAAGACAGTTCAGAAGAAAGATATACAGTAAAATTCTGTTTTCAACTCGGAATAAATGTCACAGAAATGTATGGAATAGTTCAGACTGCTTTTTGGACCATGTTGCATGAATTGAGCATGAGAGATTCAAGGAAGGCAGGGATTCTGAGAGAACACCAGCGTTGATTGACCAAATAAAGAATTTGATGGATAAGGATTGTCATAATGTCATATGTCTATAAAGACCATAAAGTGTACAGTTTGAGGTCAGTGTGAGAACAGTACACACAAATATTTACGAGGAACTGAAGATGACGAAGAATTGCACAAAGTTTGTCCCAAGGGTGTTCAGAGAAGATCAGAAAGAAAGATATTGTCATCTTTTTATTTATTTATTTTTTTTTTTTTTACACAGTGATTACCACTTATCAAGGCCCGGAAGCCACTCAGGGATAAGGGTTATTGAAAGTACATTACGTTAGTGTGAAGATTTGATGAAATGTTTACTTAAGGGGGCGGTTCATTAGGAATTTGTTAAGGTTGGACTTGAACACATCCAAGTTGTAGTCCGAAGAGAAGCAGGCAGATGGAACAGAGTTCCACAGGTGTGCAGTTCTAAGAAAGAAGCTTTGTTCATGGAATCCGCGTTTTGATTTAGGCACAGATATAGAGTGGGGGAAATTTTTCACAGTGGATTCAGCTAGATGGGTGTTTTTTGTGAAAGATTGGCGAGGGGGGACCAGAGATTGGAGTTCAGACGAGCACCTGCCATGGAAATAATGATAAAACAAGGATAGGCTCGCAACGTCTCTTCTGTGGGAGAGAGGTTGCAGGGTAGAGAAAAGGGCATACCCCACTAAGCCACGAAGTCTATTTTGTACTCTGTCAAGGCAGGATAGGCTGTTTTTAGCAGCTCCTGCCCAGATATGGCAACAGTATTCCATCCTTGGACGTACTTGGCTTTTATATAGATAGAGAATTGCATCAGTAGTGAGATATCTTCTGGAGCGGTAGAAGGATCCCACCATCTTTCCAGCGACCTTGGCAACAGACTTGATGTATGTGTTCCATTTCAGATCAGGAGTAAAGGTCAAACCCAGAAGCTTGTCAAAACACGGGGCCTCACCTAGACAAGGGCCATCCATCACAATTGATGCCAGATGGGGATCAGAGCGTTGCTGATGTAAGGATAGGAGTTTGGTTTTGGATACATTAAAGGTAACCAGCCACATCTTACCCCACTGAACCACGTGCTCGAGATCAGAGGAGAGAGAAGCAGAGAGAACTATGGGCATTAAGACAGTTTCTCATCCTCCTTATAGTCCACGCCTTACTCCCTGTGACTTTTGGTTATTCCCTAAGCTCAAGGAAAACCTTAGAGGTTGCAGATAATTGAAGCAATTAAAGAGGCTATGATGAGGGTCATTGACACGCTCACACAAGATGACTTCTATGGGTCCTTTCAGAAGTTATTGGAACGGTACAACAAGTGCATTGCAGCTGGAGAAGATTACTTTGAAAGGGACTAGAGTTTCATGTATGTACTATCAATAAAAGTGCCCATACGAAAGAGTCTGGAAACTTATTTAAGACATCTCGTAATTATGTATTTCCATATTTAAAATAACCAAAATGAGAATAATAGCCTAAAAAATCTACACAAGTAAAAATATCAATCTATATCTCAAAGATTCCAAAACACACACACGTATACATCCATTTACTCATAAATATGCAATACGTGTCTCTGTCCTTATAAATATACAATTATTATGTCTTTTTGACAGGACTCTTCTTTAAGAAACCGAAAATCTTGACTTCATAATGATATTTGTATATTTTTTTGTGAAAAGAGAAAAAAAAAATGAAATATGAACACAAAACCTGTCCAATATTTTGGTCAATAAATCGACATCAGAAAATTTCCAGCGAATAAATAAGCACCACTTGAAGAATTCGTTCACTTGAAAAAAAAAAAAAAAAAAAAAAAAAGAAAAGATGTTTTTGTCCTGAAAAAGAATTTCGTTCACTAATGAGTTACTATGAGAAAAAAAAAAAATTAACAAATAATTTGATCAATTTTTCTAGCAGAAACAAATCTAGTTGTGAGATTTCAGGTAATAACTAGATGACCCGTTTGGCCAATGTTGGTACATTGTTTAAAAAAAAAAAAAAAAAAGTTAGACAAGTTCAACAGTATTAAAACCATTATAACAATCAACAGATAAAAAAAAACACTTTTTGACTCCAATTGTTACAAATCAATTTTCACTCAATTCAATTCTATGCATGTAATAAACTAATGTTGCACCACTTTTATCTCTATTTACATAAATTAAAATCAAAATATGATACTAAACTTCATGTCTAGAATCCTTATTCCAATTTTAATCAAAATCCATTACAAGATTTTGATTCTAGAAAATGCTTCAAAATTAAGGCTTAAGTTTAAGAGGTCTTAAAGTAAAATTCAGGGAATCTTAATTAGTGTCTAATATTTATGGGTCTAATACAATGCAAATTGGAAATATTTTAATTTTCAAATGAGGTTGTGACCATATCATACCTTTTTTATTCTTTTAAGCACAAACTAATTTAGGAGATATTATTCATGTTTATCAAAATTTCGCAAAAATCCAAGATTTACAAAGGGCTTTTAACTCATGTTTACTCCATTTACATAAAACTAAATTAAAACTAAATATACCCCACATTTTGACTCCTTCTGCATAGCAGCTATATTTCAAAATTCATAATTATCGATTCATTAGTTTCAAACTGAATTCTTTACACACAAATATATAATCTGTTATATAACTCACTCGTCTGTTTAAATGTATGCATGTATGTATGTATGTCTGTCTGCCTAAAACTTGACAGAGGTGACGGATTTTCACGAGACCAGTATTATTTTGAAGCTCGACCCTTTGGACAACAAATATCGAAAACTTGACTAAAACCATTAATTCCTTTGCCCTTAACTATGCACTTTTCTACAGGGAGGGGGTCGCTTTTTACACCGATATTTTTGAAAATCATCCCTTCTTTTCGATTGACAAGCCTTAATTTAAACCTTCGCCACTTCCGATTTTGCGATGAACACAATGGTAAAGACGTCACGTTTTTTGTTTGTTTTTCACATTCTTTTCCTCCTTTGTGGTACGGGTTCGAGCCTGCCTAATACCACATTTTTTTTTTTTTTTTTTGCTCAGCACACACCTCCAAACACCCGGGCAACGCCAGACACTCAGGCTAGTTACATTTAAAGCTTCTGAAATATAAAATAAATAAAAACCACTATAAATATGACCCACAGATTAACAGCTAATAGTGTCAAGTACTAAGTGATCGTTTCCTGGAGGTTGAAAGTTCAATCCTTACTACAAGGGATAATAACTAAGAATAACATAGCAATTCTACCCAATATTTTTTTTTTTTTTTTTTAGTTAAATATTTCGGTACTTGTGCAATTTACAGATCATGCATTTTTTTTTTAGATAGGATTTTAAAATTAAATTCAATTTTTACAGTATCTCTTGTTTATTAAATTGTTAGGTGAAAGCATGGAATAGCTAAAGTTTCTCTTATGTTAAGAATGGCTTTCTAAATAACGTTATTTCAGCACAGTCCATAAACTGCACAACTACCAATATTTCTTACTCACAGCAAGTTTGTTATTTGCATAGCTGAAAACACTTAATAAATTCCCGTAATCTATATGTGTGCCTAAACCTAAACGTAGATTCCATGAACAAAGTTTCTTTCTTAGAATGGCATACCTGTCGAACTGTTTTCCATTTGCCTGCTTTCCAGCTGACTACAATATGGCCGTCTTCAAGTCTAATGCAAACAAGTTCTTGATGAGCCGTTCCACTTAAGTTAACACATTTACCGAATCTCCACTACTAACGATTATTAGGATTCTGATAGTGTACACTCTTTAACCCTTATCCTCGAGTGGCCTATGGGCCTTGATAAGTGGTCTCCTATGTAAAAAAAAAAAAAAAGAAAAACCCTCACAAAACATGCCACTTCAAAGTAATTTAACGGTCAAGTGAATTATTTCATAAAAGTCTAGGTCTATAGGGAAAACTTTCACATCTACCGAGATAGACACACTGCGGAAGCACCATGCAGATCGACCTTTCCAATAGTAAGAAATTAATTATGTTGGCATCTAATTTAACAGAGGTAATGCATAGAAACTGCTTATCTTTTCGGTAAAGCAGAAACGCAGTGTCTAATGTGAATAAATAATGAACATTGACTGAACATCAGTAGAGTGGGAAAGAGAGGGTCCGAACAACGAGAAAAATTAAGCTGGCTCTGGACAGAAGAGGCAACGACCATCCACCATTGGTCATGAATGGGTTGAGTGACCATTAATGGATAATAAAATGACTATTGCTCAATTAGGTTTGGACACAAATGGTTAGTAATTAACTGAGACTAGCAATTCGATTGTAACAGATGAAATAACACAGGCTCCAATTTGGTTCAAAATGGCAGCTGACTTTTGACATAAAGAGTTAAAAGAAAATCCTATCTGCATAAAATACGGTAAAAAAAAAAAAAAAAAAAAAAAAAAAAAAATAATAATTCAATATCGTGTTTCCCTGATATTGGAACATTCAAATTCCATAGTTCTTTAAAAAAAAAAAAAAATAAATCACATCAGAAAAATATATCCCACTTTGATGACAAAACGCGCGCGCGTGTGCGTGCGTGCGTGTGTGTGTGTGCGCGCGCACTCTCAACGGACACCTAGACGTACAAGAATGAACTCACCCAGGAGCGATATAAGAATGACACTCAATGACTTCGTAAGTTGCTCTTACCCTGTGTTGATGTTATTGTTAGAGTCTGTATTGGCATTACTGATTGAGTCCATGTCAATGCTATTGCTAGAGTCCACATCAGCATTTCTGTTGAGTACATGCCATCAAACCTTCAGAGTCAAATGTTTTCTCAAAGTTTTTTTTTTTTTAAATTAACAGTTATTTTTCATTTTATTTTTGTTTGTTTGCATTGTTTCCATCCACAGTAACAGAGTTGAATATTATTTCTAAAAAAATATTTATCTGTTATCAAATATTTTGCCAGTTGGTTTTATTTTACTGTTATAAGGTGGATTAAACGAAATTATATTTAGTTTTCTGTTTTTTTTTTTTTTGTTGTTAATTTATTATTGTATTAACTGTTTTTTCTTTTTATTCAAGGCTGTTTTCATGTCTTGTTTTGTGTAAATATATTGCTGAAATCTGCGAATAGTCTATAATTTTCTGATTTAGGGATTTGCTTGAAAACTGATGTTGATTGAAATGTTTAATACACCTATTTTGCTTTCTGTAAGACTTAAGTTTTGTTATTTAGAAGTTATATTTATTTAAATTTCTGTTCATCCCTAGTAAAAGCAAAATTTTTTTTAATTTGCATTTCTTCCCTTTTTATCTAAAGTTCGGCTTGTCATTCTTTTAAATACTCCACTCATCATCTCTATAAATACCAATATTTTTCTTGTGATTTATTGATGAGTGTTATATATATCTGTTAATTCACATACACCTACTCCATCATAAACCCCATTGCTATATCGAAATTTGTTGTTTGACCTTTTTTACCCATATATTATATACAGCATAATTGCGTTGACACGCCGGTTCGCACCAGATCACTGAAGTTAAGCAATGTTGAGCTTGGTTAGTAAGAGATGGGTGACCATTTGGAAGTTCTATGTGCTGTACGCGCTCTCCGCTCATCTCGGCATTTGTTTCCAGTCATCCTGTACATACACTTCACTTTCCACAGATATTTAACAATGTTGACTCAGGAGAGGTGTGGTTGGAGATTACCCACTTCCTGCCACAGAAAGTTCATGCACAAGCACCCCTACATGGGTATTCATAGTCTGTCAAAGACTGAAGGAGCCTGTTTTATTGTTGTAGTAGTATGACCATAAATTAAAATTTGATTCTGACTAGAATGAGCATTCAACTGTATACAGACATGTAAAATAAATGACGATCAAATTTACTGTGAAACTGCAGTAAAGTATTTAAATGATTATTTATTGTCATAAAGCTCTATCTGAAATGATATTGAGCCCTTTGGGCATGCACAAACCGCCCCCTTAAGACACTATCAAAACCCCCAATACTAATGATTACTAGAATACTATCTCATTGATTAATGTACACGCAATAACCCTTATCCCTGAGTGGCCTTCGGGCCTTGAAAAGTGGTGACCCCCATGTAAAAAAAAAAAAATGCAGGATCCATCTAAGATCGGATCTGATTGCCCAAATATCTTTCATATATGTGTGTATCCAAATACTATATCAGAAATAAGTAAAGATGTTATTCAAATTTTTTGCAAAGATATGACAGAGTAAGGAAGAAAAGACTTCTATGCCAATGCATAATTTTTTTTTTTAACTGTTTCTCCCACCTTTACATTTTTTCTTATCTCATGTTACTATGTACATACGTGTGTGTGTGTAGATATGGGATAAAATTTTTATGGAGAAGAGTCATTTCATACCCAAAATGGTGCGTGCGTGCGTGCGTGCGTGCGTGCGTGCGTGTGTGTGTACACACGTTTATCGACATTAACATATTGATGTATTTGTTTATGAAAGCTCCAAATAAAGAGTTATTCTCACATGTTTTACGTTGTCCATTTGCATAGCAGACGTGCCATTTCCAAAGAACGATCTCATCTAATTTTGTGTGCAATTCAGCTACTTTTTCATCAAGTCATTTCCTTGAGATGTGAACAAAAGACGTTTTGAAATTGAGCCAACACAGATTCACGCACCTCGTCGTTATATCAGTAAATACACGTTTGGAAAATTGTATTCCACTCATTCGTTTTTCCAAAGACTTTCATTCTTTAAGTATAATTTATTGCCTGCATCATTCATACAACTCTATATCCATCCGCCTGATTAAAACATTTTTTTGACAGAGAAGCTCACTCTGATGATCCGTCACGTTTTAAATTGAACGGATACATCTTATTTGAAATACATCTGAGCAACTTTATAACAAGCTCAATCTATCTCTTCGCTTTTTGTTTTTTTTAAACAAATGCGTCATCATTTATCAAAGCCAAAAGTCACTCAAAGACAAGTGTTGATACGGATTGTAAGTCAATGATGAAGAATATTGTGAGTGGATTGAAAATGGAGTGAGAAAAGTTTTATTACTTATGAAAATGGTTTATGACAAGTATTGATAGACATTAGATTAGAATGTTGTTGTCTGTACAGAAGCAGTTCTGTGATAAGAATTGCAAAGTGAATCAGCGGTTTTGGAAGATGTCAGGGTCAACCTCACAAAAATGCTAAGAGTTGGATATGTTGATCTTCGGAGAATAAACAAAGAATCTGAATATTTGAAGACTTTAAAATAAGGAGTTAGGGTCAGAGCTTATACTTCTCGGCTCTTCAAATCATTGTGGTAACGTTTTTCACAGATGTCTTTTTTTTTTGTTTACAAAGAAGTCACCACTTATCAAGGCCCGAAGGCCACTCGAGGATGAGGGTTAATGGGCATACATTAGTCAATGGGATTATAGCATAGTAATCATAAGTAGTGGAAATTTTGTAGAACTTGTTTACATTGGACTTGAAGACAATCAAATTGTAGTCAGCTGGAAAGCAGGCAAATGGAAGAGAGTTCCATAAGCGTGCAGTTCTAAGAAAGAAGCTTTGTTCATGAAATCTACATTTCGGTTTAGGCACAGATAAAGAGTGTGGGAAATTATTGATAGTGGTTTCCATAAAAGTTTGGCGAGGACGGGGACCATATACTTAAGCTCAGACGGGCACTTGCCATGAAAATCATGATAAAGCAGAAACAGGTTTGCAACGTCTCTTCTGTGGATGAGAGGTTGCAGGGAAGAGAAAAGGGCATCTCCCACTAAGCTACGAAGTCTATTTTGAACTGTCAAGGCAGGATAAGCTGCTTCTAGTAGCTCCTGCCCAGATGTACAACAGTACTCCATCATTACCTGGCTTTTATATAGGCAGAGCATTGCATCAGAAGTGATATCTACTAGAGCGGTAGAAGGTCCCTACCATTTTTCCAGCGGCCTTGGCAATGGATTTGATATAGATGTTTCATTCAGATCAGGAGTAATGGTCAAACCCAGAAGCTTGTCAAAACATGAGGCCTCTCCAAGACGAGAGCCATTCATTTCAGTTGATGCCAGATGAGGATCAGAGTGGTAATGATGTAAAGATAGGAGCTTGGTTTTAGATGCATTTAAAGTAACCAGCCACCGCTTTCCCTATTGAACCACATGCTCAAGATCAGAGAAGGGAGAGTTAGAGAGAACTTGGTCATTTATGGCCTTTGATGTGTTGCCATTGATGATAGTGGCATCAGCATAAATGTTAACGAATGATCTTAGGATGTTATTTCGAAGATCATTGATGCAGATCAGGAAGAGAGTTGGACCCCTGAGGGACTCTAGCATTAATACTGTGAGCTTCTAATTTCTGCCCATCAACTACAGGTTTGGGCTCTCACCACCGGCTCGAGTAAATCATGTCCAGAACTGAGTTGAAGTTTTAGAAGATAAGAATGCCAAACATTCTTATTTAATGGATGCCTCTTCAAAATACCAGTTCAGATATATTTTAATTTTTACTTTCATCCATATTTAGCTTTCATGATTTATATAAAAGACACGTTACATTCTTTTTCTTCTTAGACTTATTGAGACATTTTTAACTCTTTGTTTTGTCCATTATTTCTTAATCCTTTTTACCTCTCTTCTCCTCATTTTCAAGTTTATGAGTCAACTTTCCTCCTCCAATTTTTCCTACCCCTCCTCTTCTCTCTGCTTTTGCCTTTTCATGAAATTACATTAAATTATTTTGGGCAATCTCAGACAAGATATTCAACCAAAATCCATCTTTCGCAAACCTTGCTACATTTATTTTGCCTACTTCTCAATCTTACCAAATATTCAGTCTCATCAAAGCCAGTTCTGACTACGCCCTCAAACTACATGTAAGACTCCAACTTGTAACAGGGTCGCTAGTGCTGTTAGCAGCAGTAGCATATAACATAAAAATAATCAGACAGGCTATGCGATATGGCATAACAATAGCAACAAAAGGATACAAGTGTTCATTACGTGGCCGGAGGGAGTTTGGAAAAGCATGTGTCTAACATACTTGGGTGATGTCACAGCAGAGACGAGAAGTCACACGTAGCCGGCAAAAGAGTCAACTTTCCTCCTCCAATTTTTCTTTTTTTGTTAAAAACCGAAACGGTGAGTTTAATTCCTTTTCCCTCTTCTTTTCTTCTGTTTCTTTGTGACAGAGTTTACATGTTAACAATGTGTAACATTAGGTGTGTCAGAAACTGACCTTACGAATGCGTGAAAAAATATTGAATAATTCGACCCTCTGTCTTTCCACGCTTATAACTACTCGAAAAATATAATTCAAACCCTAATTTTTTTCAGTTAAAGGAGCAAGGACCAAGGTTTCATTTAAAAAAAAAAAACAAAAAAAAACATGGTTTTCAAAATAAAGATTTTAAACTTTACAGGTAAATTTCTAAAAAACACTTTTTTGTTTTAAATTTGATCTTTTATCTTCAATTTGTGATATATAAAACTTTGGTGAGTAAATCAATTATTTACTTTTTAATAGACATTTCAAAATGGGGGGGGCGTGAATTTAAAAAAAAAAAAAAGTTAAGTTTGTCTAAAATATTATATTCGGTTTATTGGAAAGAGCATAAAATTTCACATTGGCCCTGATAATATCGTAAAAATTGAATCAATATAAAAATTTTGATAGATTTTTAAAGTTTAAAAATTGAAAAATACTTAACTCATAAAATTCAATTCATTACTGTTTTTTAAAAATAAAAAATAATATTTCTATTACTTAAAATAAACAACCGACTTTTAAAAGAGAAATTACGAGTTTTTTATATTTTATTCGCAGTTTCGTGTTAGGGATGTCAAAAATTCCACAAAAATTCTCATACACCTAGTGTAACATTACATTGGGAAATTGCGAGGGGGGGGGGAATGACCTTTCAATCGTTAAAGCGATAATAACTGATAGCTTACCATTCATGGGTGAAATATAATTTATAGTTTGTAGACGATTTATTTACAAAATTTCTACAAAATAGTAATCCAAAAACTGTGCCTACCCAGCACCATTTTAGATTTACATTTTTATTCGTTTGCATAAATTCTCAACTTCTTTGCACACATTTTACATTTTTGCAGGAAAAAAAAATTTCAGTTCTACAAAACCACTGTTCGCCCATGCATAGAGTATTGTTGGTGCATCTACCACTAGCCTCTCCCTCTTGTATAGGGTCCAGAAAAGGGTCTGCAATCTAATGGGTCCCAATTTGTCAACTAGACTCCAACCCCTGTCCCATCGCCTCAATGTTGCATCCCTGTATCTGTTTTACAAGGATTTTAATGCAATGTGTTCTGATGAACTCGTTGCACTTGTGCCCCCCTCGACATGCATAACCTTGACAAACCCGCTTAGCACAAAATCACAACCCTTCACTGTCGAGGTCCCTAAATGTCAGAAAGTATTATACTCTAATAGCAGCTTCTCTAGAACAGCTAGACTTTGGGATTCTCTATCTGCTTCCCAAACTATACTGATATACAAAAGTTTAAATGTAATGTAAACCAACATCTTAATCTTTTCTAGGCATGGTCCCAATTAGTAACCCTTTAATGTCCAAGTAGAAATGGGCCTTGTTTGGTGAGTTAGAAACAAACAAAAAAAAAAAACAAAGACAATAGTTTTTATTTTCACCAACGAAAAATGTTATTCCCTTTGATTTGTTTTTCACTCATAACTGAAAATATTTCTATGTTTGAAGTTGACTGCGTCACTCATCTCTCACTAATAAATGTATTTCTCTCGCCTTTTCTCACTATCTTAATCCAACCACATTAATGTTTTTAATAACCATTTAGAGAAAGAGTGACAACCTCTTTTATAGTACTGTTTTTTTTTTGTTTTTTTTTTACATATAATTTGCACAATGTGTCTGTGCTAGTGATGGGACAATTCCAATATCTTTTATTTTTTTATTACTGATTCCGTACTAAATTCCTGATTCCGATATAATTACCGATTCCAATTCTTTATAAATCTCTAAATATGTTATTTTGTTGTTATCCCCCCACCCCGACTACCTTGTAAAAATACACGTTAAATGTGCAGATATTTTCCTAAAAATATACTTTTGGATGATGATATATCGATTTTAGCTTTGCTAGTGGTTTAAAATCAATAAATATTTACTATTTTATCATCATTACCATCAATGAAAGATTTTACTTTAAACAAAATCAAATCAAAAAAATAAGACAATTAAAAGAATCATTTTGGCATCGGAAAATAGACTCAATTTTTTCTGATTCCAATACCACAAATGTTCTGATTTTTCCAATTCTTGATTCCAATTAATCATCCAAACACTAGATGCAAATAAACATAAAATAGAAATAAACATAAAATAAAAATAAACATAAAATAAAAATAAACATAAAATAAAAATAAACATAAAATAAAAATAAACATAAAATAAAAATAAACATAAAATAGAAGCAAAGAAACTTTTTTGTTATGCAAGAAAAAACTCGCAATTTATGAATTTTCAAATAAAATCAAATTGGAATAAATAACAAATAATGGTTGCAACCTAATGAGTCACGGCTACATAGTTTCTATTGAAGTTTCATAGTTTCTGGATCTTATCGCCTAAAAGCAGTTAACAGGCATACATGCAATGCTTATAGAGCTTCGAGAAACACAAAAGTAATAAACTGGTATAAACGAATAGCTTAAATGAATAATACAGCAACAAAGCGTAAATCTATCTTAAATAAAAGTAAAGAGTGAACTATACTGAAAACGTTTTAAGGGAACTAGTCTATAAAAAGAATGCCCATAATACCTTTTCTCATCAAGTGGAGAGAATTTATCTTGTCCTTCGCAAAAAACAATGTACAGTAGACCCCCCCCCCCCGGATATTGCATTAATCTGTTCCAGGGTAAGGATCCTAAGGTGAAATCACTGTATGGCGGGGCCTAAGCAAAAGTTTATACAGTACATATTAAAAATTAGTAACAAAATACAGTACAGTATATAATACACATGTATACAATAAAATAACATTATGAATAACACTAAGGCGGGGCATATACCGTAACCAAGGGGTTAGAAAAACATTGTATTCCATATTGTAACCTGAAAAAACATATTCCCGGCCAACCATATGCTGGGGTTCTACTAAACTTTAAAATTCAAGCATTGGTGTCATTTGATAGTTTGAGACAATCATTCTCATGATAGAGGAACAGACTGTTAGTAGGAAAGGTATGAAACTACAATTTCCTTTTAATGACGCTCGTAGACAAAAAAAAATTCATTAAATAACAAAACAATTTGATATGCTGTAAAGCAGACAAACCAAATCCTTGGAATCCCCAAACTATATTCAAACGCATTCATATCTTTCACACTAATTTTATGATTTAATATTGGAAATTTATTTCCAACAATATACAGTATATTATGTATTAAATTTTTTTGTTCTGGATGCTATTATTCAAATCCACTTGGATCTTTCACATTAAAATGATTAACAAAGATATGAATCATAACTATCAGTTCTCTCCCCTACATAACTAAGCTTTCTCAAAGCCAGGGTTGATTTAGAGTTTGATAAACTGCCTCCTGCCACGTTTTTTGTAGAAAAATCTTCGCATCTTTATAAGAGACTTCATTTGATCTGCATGAAATAACATTTTTCTCATTAAATAGGCAAATTGAATAACGACATAAAGAGATTTTCATGTTTGTCTCTTTCAAAATTCCTAATTAAGATATGCATACTTTGGGTCTTTTTTTTTTCTTTTTTTCGGTTTATGGCCTATTAATACTTTGGGGTTATTTAATGTTGAGACAATATACCCGGGCATTACAAAAATAAATAGGCATCTTTATATACATTAGATATATTTCATAATTAAACTGCTGAAGATATTTTTAAAAAATCAGTTTCATATATAGGTCACTGACCTACTACTAAAGTAAATTGTTTCATCATCTCTCATCCCCCTCACCCTTTACAAGATGGATTACTTCTAGGAGCAATTAAACAGAAGAAAAAAACTTTTGTTGTTAAAAATGTCAGATGTTTTTACCAAAATTTTAAGTAAACAAAAATTAAAACTCAGGTTTCAAAAATACAGGTGAAAAAGTCATTTACAGGGAATCAACAGTAAAAATGATTGCCCTCCAACTGAAATGGTGAAATTACAGAAGTAGTATGCACTGGCTCAACCTCAAACACTTATGAATGTTTGGGATTTGAAGGACAGCAAAATGATCTTGTTAAGTTGTGGGGTTTTTTTTTTTCATCTATCATAATATGTTGTGCATATGTTCATATAGCTATCTTGTCTGTAACACTCCAGCTATGGGAATTCTCCGCTTTTTAGCAGAATTCCGCTTAAAAAGGCAGAATTCTGCTTTTTATTTTTATAATTTTATGCGGAGTACAAAATTCCATTATTGCAATCATGACAGGAAGGCCCATTTTGATGTTCATGATTAAAAGTGAGAAATAGAAAAACAAAAATTAAAAAAATTGGGGAAGACCAACTGACCAGTTTCACCTTCACTTTTCAAAAGCTGTATCGAGGATTTCCTTTTTTTTTTATTAATAAAATCGAGTGAAATGGGAGACGATATGTTTAAAATAAAATGGGAGATGATACGTAAAAAAAAAAAAAAATAAAATAATATAGTGATTAGAAAAAAACAAAAAAAAAAACGGATTATACTATATGTCTAAAATACCAAAACATATCTCCTAGAGACTGATCACATTCAAACTTAAGAGACATTCCGTTTGCTTGCAGAAAGAAGGCTTCTTCAAGCGAACATGAATTGTCTTCAAGATCTTCAGGTGATAGGTCGAATGAGCAGGACTCAATAGTGGTGGAAAATTGATCTTCCCACATTTAATTTTTTTTTTGTTTTAGACTTGGAAATTTTATAGAATAGAAACACTGTTTATGTATATTGTTATTTTATTTTTTTTACTCGCAGACTAGTTCCATTGTTGCCTAGAAAAGTAGATTAAACTCACAAAATTCCATGCCCAACTTTGAACAATCTGATGCAAACAGAGACTCCAATATTTAGAGCAGATTCCCTGATTACTGCAAATTGTTTCAATTGCTCAATATATTAACTTTTGACTGGAAATCCTAAAAGCCTGGTCTTTGTCCTAAAGTGAGTGATAAGCGGAAAATGACTCACCCTCTCAGCCACTTCAAGCTGACTACCCAGAAATTGATCACAAACTGAGACGTCCTTCTGTCTCCAAAGTTTAAAAGATTTTTTTGTCTTTTACTCATCCCACAATAAATTTTTCCTTTTCGAGTTAATTATTTCCTTACATTATCTCACTTTAGGGGGTGGGGACCAAAATGTTCTAGTGTTGAGAAAGGGTAGGAGGGCATATTAGATTCATCTGTCGTAGGTCTCTTAACACAAGCACAATTTGGTTTGATGTTTACTGTTCAATGTCGAAACAACTTTTACAACAAATAATTCATTGTCTACAATGAGTTATGCACAAGTTTCTGTATTAGCTATGGCTACAAGGGAATTTGTTAGTTCATGCCTTTCTGAAAGTATTAAATTGAAGGATTCAGTAGGATTTGAACCTTGCACCTTCAGTCACCTTTTGAAGACAGAGTGTGTGTGTGTGTGTGTGTGTGTGTGTGTGTGTGTGTGTGTGTGTGTGCGCACACACAAAGAAACACAAGTGTAAGCAGCCAATCATTGCATCTTTTACAGAGAAAAAGCCAACCACATTTTAAAAAAAAGGAAAAATCAGAACTCATACTTATTGATTTTTTTTGTTTGGCCTTAGGATTAGACATGAAAGACGAAAATGAAGCTTTCATCCAACCATGATCACTCTCCAGGGGCAAAAAATAAAATAACTCACTCTATTTGTTTATATAGATTGAAGTGAAGATATAAGGATTCCGATTTTTCCTTCTCCTGGGGATTAGCATTAAGTGTAGATTTGGGCTCGACTGAATCCTAATCACAATGGTATTTACATAATCACATATCATTACTTGTTCTCATCTGAATAAACACTTCATTTTTGTAAAGTGACTTTCTATAATTTATCATCATCACAAAAGTTGTCTATATTATTGATTGCATTTTTTTTTACTACCGTTTTTGTTTCCTTTAAGAGCAGTCTCTCTGTTTTTCTCAAATATTTTTCAAAAATTGAAATGAAAAAGTTATCAACCTAAACATTCCAGTTCCTTCAAAAATTGGAAAACGTTGGGATTAGAAAAGCGAGGGCCTACACATAATCGCCGAGAAATAAAAGCCGACAGGGAGAAAAATAAATTCTTGTAAAGAGATTAGTAACTAATATAGACAACATTTTCTTGATATAACTTTTTTATGAGAAAAGGTTTCTGGCGTCATATAGCATCTATATATAAATACTGTAGTACCTTTGATGTACATACAGGTGTCATGGTTTTCAGAATATAAATTTTTCGATAAGAAGATCCTATTTATTAAAAAACGTGATAACATACTATGAACATCGAATTAGTATACGCTAATTTAATATTCATAGTATGTTATCACCTATTCTCCTTTTTAATAAATAGGATCCCCCGATCACCTAAGACGCAATGTAAAAAAAAAATGACGTCACTTTGGGCCATACGTGAAACTAAGATATACATTTTTGATTTTCTGGCTAGGATCCGAAGACAGTCTCTGTACTGTTTAAAAATGATATAATGCTATCATGGGGTTTCTGTTCGTGCTGGGCGTCCATACAATGGAAATATGTTACAGACTCCTTTAGGGATATTGGAGATAAACTGTAACAACCAGATATATTCTGACACTACATTAACCAGATTACTCAGATAAATACTTTTATAGTTTTAACAGAATGGCTACAATAATATTGTGGGATCTCCATTCACGCTGAAGGTCCACAGAATGCCTAGTAGCAATATATTACATATGAAAGATATTACATGTGAAATTTCCACAAGTCCCACTAGTATATATATATTTCTATGGAAATATTCTTTAATCACTTATATTTCCTTTATTTATATACCAATCCTTATTTAAGCTCAATGTAATTACAGATCATATAATGAATAAGAAAATAAAATGCGTTTGGACAGGATTTTAAAAAATCCGAAAATTGGAAGAGAAGCTGCAAATACCTGATAGTTTTCTTACATTATGCCATTTTGAACCCTTTTGGTGGATTGATTGTTGCCATTTCCTCTGATGAGTTAAGGGCAAAATAGAATCACTGATTGATATAATAATTAAGTGATTGATTTTGTGCTACAAAACAGATACTGTCAAGAATTGTAAATGTCAACTGAATTAAAGGAATAAATTATAAGATGGTCAACATCATGAAATTTGGAATATAGACTTGTCATTTATTCACATATATATATATATATATATATATATATATACGTACGTACACTATAAAAAAAATCTAACTTGTTGAACGATTCAATTAAGGTTACGTTGTTTGAATAAAAAAAGAGCGAGTTTACAAAGCTATTTTATATTTTTAAAAAAGACAAAATTTTAAATAAGTTTCTCTCTGCTTGTTATCACTCTCTGCCTCTTTAACTATAGGTTAAATAGTATCACTGCCTGTGCTGATATTTCCTTAAATTTAAGATAAACTATTCAAATCTGAATCTTTTTTTTTTCTCTTTCTTTACCAACAATAAAGTAAGGAAAAGAGGGAGAAAGAAGCGAGAGTAATGAATGCTGTATAAAATAATATCAGAGGATCAAACAATACCCAGTAAGAAAAGATGAAAGCGACAAAAATAAGATTTGTAATCTACAGAGTTATTTTCAAAAAAATATTTTAGCATGTATTTAATGTGATTAAAATATACAAGGATCATTCCGGAAGTAAAGCCACATGCATACATACATAACTCAAAAAATTGATGAGCTACAAAGACAGAAGTGGTACCATTATAACAAACACCAATTTGTGCTCCAGAATTTATTTTTCTACATAGTCACCATCATTCCCAATGCACTTTGGTCAGGAATTCAATGATGCATTCCTGCTTCTGACATTCATGACAGAACTTACTTTATTAGAGTCTCATACTGTCAATATCTGCAACAAAG
This sequence comes from Euprymna scolopes, assembly GCF_053919585.1. Taxonomy (NCBI): domain Eukaryota; kingdom Metazoa; phylum Mollusca; class Cephalopoda; order Sepiida; family Sepiolidae; genus Euprymna; species Euprymna scolopes. The sequence goes on from NC_136500.1 coordinate 113,438,119, forward strand.
AGATGAAACTTTAAGATTATGAATGCAGAAGTTCAGTCATCATAACAATGCAATTTGCAATCCTCTCTGATTCATCTGAGCGGAATAATATTACTTTTGGAATGCTCCTTGTTTATAAGGAAAAAAAATTTAGGAAAGCAAACAAAAAAAAAATGAAAAAAACAGACATGTTTTGAAAATAAAATTAAACAGTAAGTTTGATCTTATATTATTTTGAATTAGTCATGTGACCTTCTACAGATTAAATTGTCCTCATTCCACACACTGGCTTGAAAAGGTCTAACTTTTTGTAGCTGTGACAGAAACATGTTTTATTTGTTTGTTGTTTTTTCTTGTTGATTGTTAATGTGTAGTCAAATTAAGCTTGCATAAATAAAACAACTTTCTATTTATGATTGAGCAAAAAACAGAGCAAAGATTCTCTGGATTTTTCTTTTTATCACCCCCCCCCCACCACACCCACACAGTAAATACAAACCGTGCCTGGATTACTAATAATTTTTCCTTCAAGTATCATTAAATATTTTATATTAATTCCTAGTATGATAGAAGTATGCTCAATATTGGAATAAAAAAAATTATTGTAATAATAAAACAAATGCAAAGTTCCATACTTTACAAGTTTGTTATAGTTTTACATTGCAAAAGTGTATTAAAACCATGGCCTTTCAAAAGAAATACGTCATCAGAAGGAAAGAAAAATAGTAAATATTAATTTGAGATATATATATTGGTGGCCCTGCGGAAAAGGCTTAGCAAATGGAGTCAAAACTCTCTGGCCAATTTTCAGTCTACAGGGTATTGAGATTTGGGGAAATCTGTGGAATCCGTTTTTGGCCAGAAATTTGGCTGAATTTTGACCATTCCTATATTTCAGATTAACAGTACCATACAAATATGGCATCGCAATAATAGCTATTTTTGCCCTCTCAGGAAATTGCTGCATTCATTTTCTTACATTTTACGGCGTCAACACCAGTTTTCATTTCCTCTCTTTCCCTTTTTACATTTCTTTTTATGCCAAAGAAAAAAAAAACATTTCACATCAATGTCGAAGAAAAACATTTCATGGTATCAACATTATCTACAAAACTTTTTATTTCCTCCGTCTCGCTTGCTTTGTACATTTCTTTCTCTCTCGTAAAAAAAAAAAAAAAAATTACAGCATCAACAACAGTTTTTATCTCCTCTCTTTCTCTCACTTGATCTTATTATTGATCGATTATTATAGGAGACGATAACAGCCCGCAAATAAATAAATACATAAACTATTTTCTTTATTAACTTACGGATATTTTTCTATGATAAAAAAAAACAGTTTGCCACACTAATTCCTTCTTAAAAAAATAAATTTTGTCTTTTAGTTTTATTTTTGGTGGGGGGGGGGCCATTTACACAAACTGAACCACAGCAATGCGTGGCCGAGTATGGCTAGTGTATGTATATATGACCTTGTAACGGGTGTTGTAACCTAACATCTGGTTTACAACTTCAGTTTACGCATGCGTACATAAACAAAGCCATAATAATCAATGCAACAATAAAATGTATTGTTTTACTGTGTACGTTTTCAGAATCCCAATTTTTTTTTTTGCATTTAAACTAACCAAATAAACAATTGTCAATACTTTCTGCTTTTTTTTTTTTTTTTTTACATCGTTCATTTCCATATTACGCTTAAGTTATTTTAACGCAATTTTCGTACAAATAAATAATCAACGCAACAATAAAACATTGTTTTACTGTGTACGTTTTCTGCGTCCCAATTGTTTTGTGTTTTTTTTTCACGTTTAAATTAAAAGATATATCAAAATTTAAATTTAACATTAAGTATTATGGTATCTGTTCAGTGCATATTTTTTCATTTTAATATACTTTCATAGAAATGTTTCTGTTATGTCACAAAAAACTATTTTCTTTACGTCACAAGTGTCACGCTCATACATTAATTCCATAGTTAATATAACATACTGACCCAATTGGTCACGGTTAGTCTAGCATATATATATATATATATATATATATATATATATAATAAAGGACTATCCACTTAAGTGGTTCCTTTTCAGATTAAATATGTTTTTAACTCTTTTTCAAAGTGTTTTTTAACACTTATATATATATATATATATATATTATATCAGCCAATGATTTTTGTATAATTTCTTAAACTATTTTTCAAGTTTATACGTGAATAATATCAGATTATTTAGAAATATTTAAATAAAATACTCTTTATGTTGTTGAATAATTGATATTTTCATTCATTAAACTCTGTATGTGTCAAACAACAATACAAGGTACCTTCAAAAAGTTTCCAAACTTTTTTTTGTACAGGCATTTAAAATTGCCATAGATTCTTGAAAATTCAGTATGTTATTGCTATAAATGTTATGAGATGACTGACCAATTTTTAGAATTTCAGGTTCAAATAAAACTTCAGCAGGAATTGGAATACACCCTACTAAAACCTGATTGTCACAGCTGGTGAATTTCAAAAATGCAATCTGTACGTGAAGACACTTTAAAGAGGGGATATGCAATAATAATATATTTTAAACTTGAAAAATAAATGCCACAGAACGTATGGAATGCTTCATTGCTTTTGGACCATCTTGCATGAATCGAGCATCAGTTTTTGAGTGGTATAAGAGACTCAAGGAAGGCATGGAGTCTGTGGGGAATGATGAGAGTAGTAGGAGGAGTAAGGAAGTCAGAACACCAGAGCTGATTGGTCAAATAAAGAATTTCATGATAAGTACTGTCGTGTGTCTATCGAAACAATAAGTGCACAGTTTGATGTCAGTGTGAGAACTGTACACACAATTATTCATGAAGAACTGAAGATGCAGAAGATTTGCAGATTTTCTATAGAAAGAAAGACGATGTCATGACCAAGATGGACATCAAGACAGTTCCTCATCTTCCTATAGTCCAGACCTTGCTCCCTGTGTGGTTATTCCCTAAACTCAAGGAAAACCTTAGAGGCTGTTATTAGGAGACAATTGAGCAGATCAAAGAGGCTGTGAAAAGGGTCACTGATATACTCACACATGGGGCCTTCCAGAAGTTGTTAGAATAGTACAAATGCATTACAGCTAGGGGAGATTACTTCACAGGGGACTAGAGTTTCATGCGTGTATTTTCAATAAAAGTGGCCATACGAAAAATGTCTCGAAACTTATTTAAGGCACCTCATAAAATAAAAATGTAAAACTATAAGAACTGCAAATAAAACTACCTGATTTTGTCCATGAACCATGAAAAAAAAAAAAAATGGCTGATGGCACCACTTCAAGTTTAAAATATTACTTGGAAAGTTAAAAAGGTATATTTGGTAAATCATTTTTTTTCTAATTTCTTTACAATCTTATTCCATCTATATATATAAAAGCGAAAATGTTTGCATGTATGTATGTATGTGTGTTTGTGTGTCTGCTAAAAACTTTCGACAGACAACGAAAATTCACAAACTTGGTATCATATTGAAGCCCTATCCTTCGTCTGAAAAATATCGAAAAATTGGCCAAAAACGTTCATTTTTCACCCCGAAATCGACAATTTTCGACATGGGGGGGGTCAACAAAAACGGTCCTCTTGTGATGACGAACGGTTCTACGCATGCATCAGATGACGTCATGGCCTGATTTACTTTAAATAGTTGAAGAACTGACTAAATTTCATGTACATCATGTTAGCTCAGTTAGTTAGCGTGTTTGGTCATTATCTAAACGTTTTGGGTTCGAATCGTGGTATGAGATGTCTTTTTTTCGATTTTTAAAATTTAAATATTGAACTAGTGTTATTTAAGCCATTTTTCACGTAACGTTCGTTTTTCTGTTTTTTTTTTGTTTTTTTTTACTTTGCTTATCCACCCCCGACCACACACCCAAAAACATCCGGGTACCCACCAATTTTTAAAATTTTGATATTGAAACGGGCTTATTTAAGCCATTTTTCACATTTTTTTTTTAACGTTCGTTTTTCTGTTTTCTTTTTTGTTTTTCAGATTTTTACATTTAACATCGTTCGTTTGCCTTACGTTAGTTTTTTTTTTGTGTTTTTTTCGATGTTTTGATTACCCCCCCCCCGCTTAAGTTTTAACGTTCGTTTTTGTTTTCTTTTTTTATTTCGCTTATAACAAACAAACCTGGTCATTGACCTCATTAAAAACAACTTCTAAATAGCTATTGCTTACGTCATTGTCGTAACGCTCGCACAAAATCTTAACTCTACGACTTCCGTGAGGGCACCTGTCAATTTTTTTCTTAAATAAATTCAAACATCTTTCAGTAACTCATTCTGGTTGGCCGAACGGTTCATGTTTTTTTCACATTTTATTTTCCAACTTCGCCTCAGGGCTTCGGTTCGATCCTACCAACTTACCAAAACTTTTTACCCCCCCTCCCTAGTTTCTTTTTTATTAAAGAGCACACACACCTCGAAACACCCGGGCCAACGCTGGTTACCCCTGCTAGTCTATATATATAAAAGCAAAAATGTGTGTATGTTTGTATGTATGTATGTGTGTTTGTATGTCTCGCAAAAACTTTCAACATGGGTCACGGATTTTCGCCAGATAGGTATCATTTTAAACTTCCAACCTTCGCCCGACAAATATGGAAAAATTGGCCAAAAACATTATTTCCTTCACCCTAAAATCATCAGTTTTCTACAGGGAGGGTGTAACAAAAAACCGTCCTCTCATGACAAGTTCGCTTCTACACATGCGCAAATGATGTCGGAACATGATTTAGTTTAAATATTAAAAAAACCGATCCAATTTCGTCAACGTTGTCTTAGCTCAGTTGTTTAGAGGGCGGCATCATTATCTAAAGGTTGTAAGTTCGAATCGTGGTGTGAGGTGTCTTTCTTTTTTTTTTTTCGATTTTTAAATTTTAATATTGAAACAGGGTTATTTAAGCCAATGTTTTTTGGAGGGGGGGTTTCATTTTTCAGATTTTTTAAAGAAGTTTTAACGTTCGTTTTTCTGTTTTCTTTTTCCATCACATTCGCGTTTTCTTTTTTTGTTTTTCCGATTTTTACATTTAACATCATTCGTTTGCCTTACGTTAGTTTTTCTTTGTTTTTTTTTCGATTTTTTAAAGTTTTAACATTTTAAAATATTTAATAATTTAATAATATTTAAAAATATTTACTTCGCTTATTCTTATGTTTTTATTACCCCCCCCCCTCTCCCGCCCGAGCACACACACCTCTAAACACCCGGGCAACGCCGGGTACCCCCCACTAATATAATAGATAAGCTAAATGGTTGTTCCAAGTCTCTAAGTACTTTTTTTTTGTAAGAAGGCCAACGTAAAATCAAAAGTCATTTTCTACTTTTTTGTGTATAATTTTTTTTTTTTTGGCTACTAAAACAATTTAAGCAAAAATAATTCCAATTTTTTGTTTGTAAAATTAGTTTGCAAAGAAACTTTAATGCTACAAAATAAATTAAAAACTTATCAAAGAGCATCAGATTCAAACAGAAAATTTAGAAAAATCAGACATTGAAATTCTGTCAAAATTTCGACCTTGTTTGAACTCTTCAAAGTCAATCAAATAAGATGCAGGATTTCATTGGTTACAAAATATGCCAAGTAGCAAACCTATGATGAATAGAACTTAAGTTATATCAAAACTGATTTTCACATTTTCTGTAACCTGGCTCTAAGTAGCCCAAAATTAAATTGATTCTAAGTTCAAACATAAGTGATATTTGAGTAAGTTTAGTGAACATTGACCACGGGATACAGACCCTAGACTTTACACAAATTCAACTGAAAAAAATAACCTCTTAGGTGGAGGTAACCACTTGAATAAAAATTTTATTAAACAATCAAATAAAAAAAAAATTTATTTATGGACATATAAGATGCATAATTCTTCCCAAAGGGAGTGCAACCTTGGTATTGGTTGGGAAGCTTGCATGTCTCAGCAACCCCAAGAGCTAAGCCGGCAGGAGATTTGTCTCCTGGTAGGGCCACCCATGCTAGACAGGTCGACGGGTAGAGGCCAGACTAAGAGCACTCCACCTACCTTCTGGGAAGATTGGGCATGGGGCAAGCACTCTCAATCCCCAAAAAGATCTCTGTGCTACAAAAGCATCCACAAAAACATGTATGAAATGCTGGGGTCAAAGTTGAAAGGATGATTCAGTGCTGACCAAAGAAGAGACCTGGAGGAGGACAAGCAAATTGGCTGTTGCGAGGGGAGGGGCGGGGGCTGGAGAAAATCGCCCAGGACTGTGGATGTTCGTGGGCTGTTGTTGATAACCTATGCCTCTCCAGGGGTTCAAAGCGATGATGATGTATAATTAGTCTGATTGAATTTCTTTAATTTTTTCAAAAATACAATCAATTAAGTAACAAATTTTCTGATTATAAAAATCATTTCAAAACACTTACCCTGTTGCAGATCTACAGGATGTTGGATCCTTTCCCTCAAGTTAATGACCGTTTGACTATTTTCAGATGCTTTGTCAATGGAGGGAGAAAGATCTTTTTTTTTATTTTCCCTGGGATGTATGGGTTAAAAATACCCATTACACACACCTCTTTCCCAGGAAGAAGAAATGAGGCATTTACATTAAAGTGGAACCCCAATCCGCTTACCTATAAAAGTAGATTTTTTTTTTTTGTTTCTTTTTTCTTTTTCTTTTTGCGCTTTTTACCCACTACTTGTATCAGTATTTTTATTAACCTTTTTTCGCTAGAAAACTCATTTTCATCTAATATTTTTACATTTTAAAGCGAAGGATCAATTTCTTATAGAAATTTAACAGAAAATAACCCAGACCTAACCAATTTGTAGACAGAACAGTGCACAAGTGATAACATTAGTACCCAAAGTTTTGGGGAGGAGGGACTAATCTTAGCCAACCTTTCTTCTAATTTTTTTTTTTTTTTTTGTATAGAACAGCAGGCAAGTTGGCTTTCAATTTTATTACATAGTTTTTTTTTTTTTTTAATTTTTTGCATTCATTTTCTTGGGGGCTTTTGTTTTGTATCATTTTTTTTTGAAGAAAAAGGTAAAGGCTAAACAAGTTAGGTGGTGACGTTAATAAACTGTGCTCATTCGTCAGTTTCTGCTGTATAGGTATTTGTGATTCATTTGAGCATCATCATGCCTGGCAGTGCTTAAACATGCAAAGGGTCTGCCAGATTGCATACAGAGGCCATGTTTCCAAATCACAAATGAAAGACATACAGTGCAAAAAAATTTTTTAAATTGCTTCAATGTTATTTAATAGATTCATTTTTTTATAAAAATTGTCAAGCACCAAAATTATATGTCACTTGCATTTGGAATTGTCGAAATAAAATTAAAGCAAAAAGGGAAAGATGTACCTTTTTTTTTGTTTTTAAGATAGAATACATTTTCAAATTAAAAAGTTTGAAGAGTTTTAATTAAATCAAAAGTTCATTTTGTAGCAGTCAAATGTTGATTAAATTGCAATACACATGAAAGAAAAAATTAAAATTGCTTAAAATATCTCAATCGCATATATAGAAAAAGCTTGATCTCAAAGAAGCTTTTTTTATTTTTCAAATTCTGAATAAAAATAAGGAAATTAAGACTATTTTTGTGCTTCATATGTTTGGATATTTTTCTTTCTTTAAGATAATGTGTTTTGTCACAATTTTTATACTACTTTTTCAGTAAAAATGCTATATCTTTGTTAAAACATTAGATTAAGTAATGAAAGTTGCCATATAAGTACTTTTGTGTAATAATGTTACTGAAAATCTTCAATAATTGTTTACAAGTAATCTACAGTAAATGCACATAAATCTGCTACAATATGTTAAAACTCCATCTATATATATATAAAAGCGATGTATGTTCACTTTTTGTGTATGTTTTCAAAAGGCTTTTTTCCGGCGGATTCTCGAGGCCGTCGCTTATTTTTAAAACTTTTTATATCACGTCTAAATGATAATACCAACGACTTAACAACGGTGGTCACCTCTCTATTTAATTTGCCCGACTTTGAAACGTTAATTATTCAACATTTTCGGATCGGCACGTGTTGCATTTGTTTTTTGGTATAAAAAAAAAAGCGAAACTCAATTCGAATTACTGGCCCACGGCTAGTGGTCTCTAGAAAGCTATGTAACGTTTGGTCAATGTCAGCTTCGTCATATCAGATGGTTGCTTTCATTTTGAGACGAGACACCACCTCCCTAATAAACAGGGAGCTGGTTTTCCCCGAAGTTAGTTAAAAACAAACAAACCTGTTTATTGACCTCATTTAAAAACTGTCCCGCAGAAAATCTTAACTGCTGAATAGCTATTGCTTACGATCGCCGCATGTGCATTAATCTTTTTCCTATAAAAAAAAAGAAGCTAACAGACTCGCACTCAAAGTTCACATCATTGACACGTCAAAAACAGACACCTGCCAGATTGCACGTTTTTTTTTTTTTGGTCATCCTCGTCACTGCACCTTTTGTTGGTCTATGGTAGTCCTAGCTAGGGTTATCATTCAACACAAAACTGCAAACACACCCGGGGGGGGGGGTCGTCCTACTAAAGATTAATCAGTTTTTTTTTTTTTTATTTTGCTTTTTTGTTTTTATTAAATATGTATATGTAGAATATATGGAAAAAAAAATAGAAATCTGTAAAATTTAATTTAAATCTCATTGGCATGAGGTGGGGGAAAAGAGTCCAAAAAATAATCAAAAAATGTTAGATGGTAAACCGCCTACTGTTTTCCAGCTTGAAGAGGGCACGAAAACAAGCAGGTTGATCTCTAAATGGGACTGAATTCTAGACAGGATCAAAGAAAATGGGGTAGGGGGTATATATGAAGTTGCTCCAAGATGAAATCACTTATTTGGGTGGCTGAGGATGAAAAAGAAAAATCGGAGTGTGGGCATCTTGGAGGTGTCCTATCGGGATGGAGGGGCCCATTCACTCAGCTAAATAAGAACCTTATCTAGACACTTAAAGGGTCTAGAGTCCAGCCGGAGTGGGAACAGTGCGCACCACGCTCAGGCAAGGAACACAAACTAACTTGGCACCTATACTTACACACACAGACTATTTTGATCCATCTTCTGTCACAGACTGTGGGATGTAATCTTTTCCTCATCTGATCTTTACCTTCAGCTGGTGCTTGAAGAAGTGGATCAGATACTGATCCGCAAAAGATTCAACTCCATGCTTCTCATTCTGTCTTGACATCTATATCACCATTCTGGCTCCAGCCAAGATCACGAGAAACAATACTGGTCTCTCCCTGCCCCCACAGCGGCTTAGCACTGTGGATGACGTAGGTGAGACTGCTTGGGATTGATGTGAGCCATCACCTCATTGACATACATTGATACGTTGATAGTATCGTCTGAGTTCGCTGCATTTGAAGAATGAGTGTTCTGGCATTTCCTCAGCTGGAGTCCTGCAACAAGTACACCCAGGGCAAACCTCTCACTCATTCCTTTCTAATAAGCCAGAAAAGGTTCCTTAGTGCAGCCCTACACTTAAAAACAGTGTCACTCCATGGCCTTCAATGCACCTCGACCGTGTGGTTCAGGAGGAGGTCAGGAAAAGCAACCTCGACCATGGGGTCCCACGCAGACTCTTCTGTCGAGGTTAGACTCAGGAAAGCCAACCTCTTGATGACACCTCAAGTCGGGCAGTCCAAAACCTCCCTCACATAGACGTTGAACACATACCTGTCTGCGAACCTAAAGTTACTCGTCTTAAAAAAGCGAGAACTTGCTCTGCAGGGATATTACATAGTTTGTAGTACAGTCAGTCGGTAAAGGAGGAGTGGAAAGAGGTAAGTGACGCACACCTCCGCTCTACCCTTCAAGGATAATTTCCTTTGAACCCACGAGTCCACAGCAGCTTCGACCTTATCTCCAATCAATTCTTTTCGAGCTGGAGACCTGATCCGAACCGGGCTAACTGTCCAGCTGAAGAGAGCAGGAAATATGTTTGTGCCTCTACAGGCCCCCAACCACAGACCGGTCGACTTTTTGCAGTTGATTTTGGCCTCTTGTGATCTTTTGATACTGTGTTAGCGTCTCTGTCACTTCCACGTTTGTCATTTTAAATGAAACCTGGTGACCATTTTTCTTCTTCTAAGATAAGCTCAGTCAGATGAATACATGTGCTACTACAGAATGGTTCTTTTAAACAAGAACCATTTTCTGCCCCAAATTCTACAAATTAAAAAGTTATGTAAACATTTTGTTATCCTCTTCTAAATGTTTCAACTGACAAGTTTAAAATGCCATTGTAGACGTATTAGAAACATCAAGATGTTCAATATTTTGCTATAATTTGAAAAAGTCACCCATCTGGGATTTACCAAGCTCATCACTGCTTCACTTTGTGTGTTATCGTCATTACACAATGTGTGTGTGTGTATTATCGCCATTACACCACAATGTGTGTGTGCGTGTGTTTGTTTTCATTTTGTAAATTGTAAACATTTGGGACCCATAAAGAACAAAAATAGTTTGTTTAAATTAAATGGCTACTAACTTTTAATTATCCCCTCCTCCACTCATTCCATCTTGATATTTGACCAGCATTTTGGCCAGTTTTAGCACCAGATTAAGCAAGGCCCAACTAGAGAGAGTAAGCCCCATTTTCCCTGATCATCATCAACAACAACAAAGTTCTAAAAAGAAAAAAAGTAAACAAAAATCTGAATCAAGCCTCTAATGCAGGCCAAGCTATAATTATTGATTATTTCTTACTTGACCAGTAACCATAATGAAATAAAAAAGAAAAAAAGCGATCGTATTATACAGAACAACCAATAAATCATAAATATGCAGATTTATTGAGATAGTGAGGGTGTTGGATGGTGGCTATTTGGGTCCATAATTAACATAACAGCCATTCATTCATTTACACCAACAATGAAGAGAGAGAAAAAAAGTAGAGTACAATAAAGAGGAACCATTGTAGTATTTCAACTTCATGAATGAAATTAAGGAATGTAGAATAATCCAGTTTGTTATGAATTATAATTGAGTTGTGAGTAACGGTGAATTGAGCACCTTTTTGAGAGGAAAATGTGGCTATTAAGGAAAATAATCAAAAATCCCCAACTTGTAATTTCGAGTGTGTAAGGGATACTCTAATAAATTAATTGGAGTTGATTATTCATTCATGAAGTCATTACATTTTTGTTTTTAACAAAGACTGAATTTGCATGCATTCCTTAAAAGGTATATCTGTGGTTGGTTCAAAAAACAAAATATATTGTGAAAATGCAAGTTAAAAGAGTCTCAACAGTATAATTTTTTTTTAAATTTCATTTAAATTACGAATTAGACTTTGATAGATCTATTGGACGCATCCAATATATATATATATATATATATATATATATATAAAATTTTAAAAAATACTAATGACTGCTCTATTTGATTTTTCAATAAGTTTTCTTAACTAAAATAACATTTACAAAACGCAAGAAATTTGAGAAAAGGAAACATTAAACTGCTTAACTGAAAATGGCTCTTACAAATAAAACTAAGTTTAAAAAAAACAAGTGAAGCATGCATAGTCCCCCGTAAATGCACAGCGAACGAGGCATAAAAAAAATTGACTAAATTCAGCATTTGCTCCCGCCCCCATTTATCCCCAAAAGTCCCCAGGGGACGTCAAATTCTGGTGAAAATGAACAAACGGTGCAGCTTTAGGCTTTAACATATGTAGATTTGAGTTCTGCATCATGCAAAAAAAAAATAAATAAATAATGACCAAGTCCATCATTTGCCCCCTGCCATTTAGCCCCAAAAATTGGAGTTCAGCACCATGCAAAACTGCTAAATAGACATACACAGAAAATTTTGGACAAATATGGTAAAATAGTCCCAAAAATGGAGTGTTTTTATTAGCTCTAAAAGAGCCCCTGGGACACACCCAAGAGTTATCACAAAGTATAGAAAAACAAAATTATATAGAAATCAGTTCGTTACAACTTTTCAGAAAGTTTTATGAAAATCCAAGGCATCAATTTTTCTTTAATATGAACAAAAGTGTCAATTTTAGCCACTTTAACCCGAAATAAAATCCCTCAGGGATCAACCGGAGTTTTCCCGGAAAATCCATTCCGTTACTTTTTTACTCATTGTGTTTAATGTTTGTGCAAAATTTAAAAAAAAAAAAAAAAAAACTTGAGAAAAGTGCAGACAGATGAATGAACAAACGGACAAGGGTGAATTTACAGGTTTACCCTCCTATTAGGGAATTATTTTTTTGTTAAAAAAAAAAAAAAAAAATTTTTAAATAAACATGAAGGATGCAATTAACAATTATTTTTTTAATTAAAAACTTCAAAGCGACTGCTGAATAAAGTTATGTTTACAGCAGCAATTATTTCCTACAATGACAATTTTTTATGCAGTTTGAATTATCATATCAAATTTGAAAAAAATCAGTTTATTTTTGTGTTGAAGATTTGTCTAATTTTTGAATGGTAACGAAAAAAGATGTCATTTTGAACACCACGTGACAAGAGCAGAAAACTGCATTGGATTACCCACAAATCTAGCACTGGTACCAAACAATGGCAATCTAATACTGAATTTATTTCAGAAGGCATTGATATAGGTCACCTATTTGTTTAGCTACACATTTACATTTCCTCTAAGCCAGATTAGAGTCATTATTGATGAATATCTGTAAGGGTTTAAATAGAAATTAAGGTATTGTACATGCAATGTTATATTTGCATACACATGAGTGTATACACTGTGGTAGCCTTAAAAAAACTATGTTCACGCGCACTGCTTAACCTTCAAATACTCTGACCAAAGAAATGTGGTCTAACTTGTCTAGGAATAATATTTAGGAGAGTCACAGAAGAGAGGGCAGAGCAAGGGCAGTGAGCGAAAGAGAGGGGATGGGAAAGGGCAGAGCAACGGCAGTGGACGGTACAGAAGCGAGGCGAGGAGAAGGGGCAGCGGACGGTACAGAAGGGAGGAGAAGGGGCAGCGGACGGCACAGAAGGGAGGAGAAGGGGCAGCGGACGGCACAGAAGGGAGGAGAAGGGGCAGCGGACGGCACAGAAGGGAGGAGCGAGGGGCAGCGGACGGCACAGAAGGGAGGAGCGAGGGGCAGCGGACGGCACAGAAGGGAGGAGCGAGGGGCAGCGGACGGCACAGAAGGGAGGAGCGAGGGGCAGCGGACGGCACAGAAGGGAGGAGCGAGGGGCAGCGGACGGCACAGAAGGGAGGAGCGAGGGGCAGCGGACGGCACAGAAGGGAGGAGCGAGGGGCAGCGGACGGCACAGAAGGGAGGAGCGAGGGGCAGCGGACGGCACAGAAGGGAGGAGCGAGGGGCAGCGGACGGCACAGAAGGGAGGAGCGAGGGGCAGCGGACGGCACAGAAGGGAGGAGCGAGGGGCAGCGGACGGCACAGAAGGGAGGAGCGAGGGGCAGCGGACGGCACAGAAGGGAGGAGCGAGGGGCAGCGGACGGCACAGAAGGGAGGAGCGAGGGGCAGCGGACGGCACAGAAGGGAGGAGCGAGGGGCAGCGGACGGCACAGAAGGGAGGAGCGAGGGGCAGCGGACGGCACAGAAGGGAGGAGCGAGGGGCAGCGGACGGCAGAGAAGGGAAGAGCGAGGGGAGTTAACGGCAGAGAAGGGAAGAGCGAGGGGAGTTAACGGCAGAGAAGGGAAGAGCGAGGGGAGTTAACGGCAGAGAAGGGAAGAGCGAGGGGAGTTAACGGCAGAGAAGGGAAGAGCGAGGGGAGTTAACGGCAGAGAAGGGAAGAGCGAGGGGAGTTAACGGCAGAGAAGGGAAGAGCGAGGGGAGTTAACGGCAGAGAAGGGAAGAGCGAGGGGAGTTAACGGCAGAGAAGGGAAGAGCGAGGGGAGTTAACGGCAGAGAAGGGAAGAGCGAGGGGAGTTAACGGCAGAGAAGGGAAGAGCGAGGGGAGTTAACGGCAGAGAAGGGAAGAGCGAGGGGAGTTAACGGCAGAGAAGGGAAGAGCGAGGGGAGTTAACGGCAGAGAAGGGAAGAGCGAGGGGAGTTAACGGCAGAGAAGGGAAGAGCGAGGGGAGTTAACGGCAGAGAAGGGAAGAGCGAGGGGAGTTAACGGCAGAGAAGGGAAGAGCGAGGGGAGTTAACGGCAGAGAAGGGAAGAGCGAGGGGAGTTAACGGCAGAGAAGGGAAGAGCGAGGGGAGTTAACGGCAGAGAAGGGAAGAGCGAGGGGAGTTAACGGCAGAGAAGGGAAGAGCGAGGGGAGTTAACGGCAGAGAAGGGAAGAGCGAGGGGAGTTAACGGCAGAGAAGGGAAGAGCGAGGGGAGTTAACGGCAGAGAAGGGAAGAGCGAGGGGAGTTAACGGCAGAGAAGGGAAGAGCGAGGGGAGTTAACGGCAGAGAAGGGAAGAGCGAGGGGAGTTAACGGCAGAGAAGGGAAGAGCGAGGGGAGTTAACGGCAGAGAAGGGAAGAGCGAGGGGAGTTAACGGCAGAGAAGGGAAGAGCGAGGGGAGTTAACGGCAGAGAAGGGAAGAGCGAGGGGAGTTAACGGCCGAGAAGGGAAGAGCGAGGGGAGTTAACGGCCGAGAAGGGAAGAGCGAGGGGAGTTAACGGCCGAGAAGGGAAGAGCGAGGGGAGTTAACGGCCGAGAAGGGAGGAGCGAGGGGAGTTAACGGCCGAGTAGGGAGGAGCGAGGGGAGTTAACGGCCGAGAAGGGAAGAGCGAGGGGAGTTAACGGCCGAGAAGGGAAGAGCGAGGGGAGTTAACGGCCGAGAAGGGAAGAGCGAGGGGAGTTAACGGCCGAGAAGGGAAGAGCGAGGGGAGTTAACGGCCGAGAAGGGAAGAGCGAGGGGAGTTAACGGCAGAGAAGGGAAGAGCGAGGGGAGTTAACGGCAGAGAAGGGAAGAGCGAGGGGAGTTAACGGCAGAGAAGGGAAGAGCGAGGGGAGTTAACGGCAGAGAAGGGAAGAGCGAGGGGAGTTAACGGCAGAGAAGGGAAGAGCGAGGGGAGTTAACGGCAGAGAAGGGAAGAGCGAGGGGAGTTAACGGCAGAGAAGGGAAGAGCGAGGGGAGTTAACGGCAGAGAAGGGAAGAGCGAGGGGAGTTAACGGCAGAGAAGGGAAGAGCGAGGGGAGTTAACGGCAGAGAAGGGAAGAGCGAGGGGAGTTAACGGCAGAGAAGGGAAGAGCGAGGGGAGTTAACGGCAGAGAAGGGAAGAGCGAGGGGAGTTAACGGCAGAGAAGGGAAGAGCGAGGGGAGTTAACGGCAGAGAAGGGAAGAGCGAGGGGAGTTAACGGCAGAGAAGGGAAGAGCGAGGGGAGTTAACGGCAGAGAAGGGAAGAGCGAGGGGAGTTAACGGCAGAGAAGGGAAGAGCGAGGGGAGTTAACGGCAGAGAAGGGAAGAGCGAGGGGAGTTAACGGCAGAGAAGGGAAGAGCGAGGGGAGTTAACGGCAGAGAAGGGAAGAGCGAGGGGAGTTAACGGCAGAGAAGGGAAGAGCGAGGGGAGTTAACGGCAGAGAAGGGAAGAGCGAGGGGAGTTAACGGCAGAGAAGGGAAGAGCGAGGGGAGTTAACGGCAGAGAAGGGAAGAGCGAGGGGAGTTAACGGCCGAGAAGGGAAGAGCGAGGGGAGTTAACGGCCGAGAAGGGAAGAGCGAGGGGAGTTAACGGCCGAGAAGGGAAGAGCGAGGGGAGTTAACGGCCGAGAAGGGAAGAGCGAGGGGAGTTAACGGCCGAGAAGGGAAGAGCGAGGGGAGTTAACGGCCGAGAAGGGAAGAGCGAGGGGAGTTAACGGCCGAGAAGGGAAGAGCGAGGGGAGTTAACGGCCGAGAAGGGAAGAGCGAGGGGAGTTAACGGCCGAGAAGGGAAGAGCGAGGGGAGTTAACGGCCGAGAAGGGAAGAGCGAGGGGAGTTAACGGCAGAGAAGGGAAGAGCGAGGGGAGTTAACGGCAGAGAAGGGAAGAGCGAGGGGAGTTAACGGCAGAGAAGGGAAGAGCGAGGGGAGTTAACGGCAGAGAAGGGAAGAGCGAGGGGAGTTAACGGCAGAGAAGGGAAGAGCGAGGGGAGTTAACGGCAGAGAAGGGAAGAGCGAGGGGAGTTAACGGCAGAGAAGGGAAGAGCGAGGGGAGTTAACGGCAGAGAAGGGAAGAGCGAGGGGAGTTAACGGCAGAGAAGGGAAGAGCGAGGGGAGTTAACGGCAGAGAAGGGAAGAGCGAGGGGAGTTAACGGCAGAGAAGGGAAGAGCGAGGGGAGTTAACGGCAGAGAAGGGAAGAGCGAGGGGAGTTAACGGCAGAGAAGGGAAGAGCGAGGGGAGTTAACGGCAGAGAAGGGAAGAGCGAGGGGAGTTAACGGCAGAGAAGGGAAGAGCGAGGGGAGTTAACGGCAGAGAAGGGAAGAGCGAGGGGAGTTAACGGCAGAGAAGGGAAGAGCGAGGGGAGTTAACGGCAGAGAAGGGAAGAGCGAGGGGAGTTAACGGCAGAGAAGGGAAGAGCGAGGGGAGTTAACGGCAGAGAAGGGAAGAGCGAGGGGAGTTAACGGCAGAGAAGGGAAGAGCGAGGGGAGTTAACGGCAGAGAAGGGAAGAGCGAGGGGAGTTAACGGCAGAGAAGGGAAGAGCGAGGGGAGTTAACGGCAGAGAAGGGAAGAGCGAGGGGAGTTAACGGCAGAGAAGAGAAGGGAGGAGCGAGGGGAGTTAACGGCAGAGAAGAGAAGGGAGGAGCGAGGCGAGTTAACGGCAGAGAAGAGAAGGGAGGAGCGAGGCGAGTTAACGGCAGAGAAGAGAAGGGAGGAGCGAGGGGAGTGAACGGCGGAGAAGGGAGGAGCGAGGGGAGTGAACGGCGGAGAAGGGAGGAGCGAGGGGAGTGAATGGCGGAGAAGGGAGGAGCGAGGGGAGTGAATGGCGGAGAAGGGAGGAGCGAGGGGAGTGAATGGCGGAGAAGGGAGGAGCGAGGGGAGTGAACGGCGGAGAAGAGAGGAGCGAGGGGAGTGAACGGCGGAGAAGGGAGGAGCGAGGGGAGTGAACGGCGGAGAAGGGAGGAGCGAGGGGAGTGAACGGCGGAGAAGGGAGGAGCGAGGGGAGTGAACGGCGGAGAAAGGAGGAGCGAGGGGAGTGAACGGCGGAGAAGGGAGGAGCGAGGGGAGTGAACGGCGGAGAAGGGAGGAGCGAGGGGAGTGAACGGCGGAGAAGGGAGGAGCGAGGGGAGTGAACGGCGGAGAAGGGAGGAGCGAGGGGAGTGAACGGCGGAGAAAGGGAGGAGCGAGGGGAGTGAACGGCGGAGGAGGGAGCGAGGGGAGTGATCGGCGGAGGAGGGAGCGAGGGGAGTGATCGGCGGAGAAGGGAGGAGCGAGGGGAGTGAACGACGGAGAAGGGAGGAGCGAGGGGAGTGAACGACGGAGAAGGGAGGAGCGAGGGGAGTGAACGACGGAGAAGGGAGGAGCGAGGGGAGTGAACGGCGGAGAAGGGAGGAACAAGGGGAGTGAACGGTGGAGAAGGGAGAGCAACGGGCGGAATAGAAGAGAAAAGAATTAAAAGATGTTAAAGGCAAAATAGGAAAAGGAAAACATTTAAAAATCTGAACACTGTTTTAAAATGGGGACTTACTTTTCAATAACATAAAAACAAACTAGATTGGGGTTAGTTTAGGCTTATAAAACATTCAGTTTCTTGTTTAGTTCAAACGCTGCACCAATATCGAAAAATCTAATTGATTATTTAACGGGACAAAATACAAATCACCAGCTGGGCCTCTCTATGGTCTCTGAACTTATACCTGTTAAAAAACTACTAATGAGTCTACCAGCGTAATTCTAATTCTAATCCAGTATTACGAGGGTAATGAATCTTGGGTACACTCAAAAGACACTAATGTGTAGTTTCTAAATAAAATGCTTACATATGATGTTAAATAGTAAAGGGTATGTTTGCTAGTAGTTATCTGATGATATTCATATTTGCGGAGTAACACTGACACAGGTAATCAGGGTCAGGTCATGGGTCAGCATTTGCATTCAGATGTCACCTCAACCTGCCGTTGCTTGAAACTAATGTGACGTCACATGGCTCAAAGAGAGATGGAGTGAGATAAGTACAGAGTTCTATTAGGAAGCAATGAGTGTACAGTAAAGCATGATCTAAGAATCGAGAAGTTAAAGCCTCCAGATGTCCATAGCCTGGTATACCCCCACTTCACTAGCAGAAAGTGTCATCAGCAGCTAAATAAATGGTCCTTCAAAATTTAGAATATTCTCTTTTCTTTTTGAAATTTTAATTCTCTGTAAAAATGCCCATCCAATGGAAACGATTGTGGATGAAAGGTTTCGATAACAGAAGGAATGGTCAACACGAGGTAGGATTTAATTGTGCTGTTCTCATTTGCATTCACTGGCAAGCATGTATTTTTTTTAGTGTGACTTATAAGACATTAGACCTCCCCTAAGAGGAGAGGTATATGCAACAATAATAATAATTACAAAAATGTTCTGAATATGTTTAAAAAAAATAAAGACACTATACAACCAATTGTTTCTGATTAAAAAAAAAAAATCTCTATAAAAATTGAAAGAATAACATCCAAGAGGAAATCAGAAGTCCAAATAATTTATATATTTGTAGTCATCAACATACAGTCCTGTTTCATTGTATCACAACTCATCAGTGCTGCTAGACTAGCATCTCTCCCAAGCCGAGGATTTAACCTAGAACCATCGCATTGATAGTTAGCAGTTCTACCGATTGACCCACAGGAGCGATGCCTGCAAATAACCTCACAAATGTCTATTTTAAACAAACATTCGTCCACCACTTTTATAGTGCTCAAAGTGTGTGTGTGTGTGTGTGTGTGTGTGTGTGTGTGTGTGTGTGTGTGTGTGTGTGTGTGTGTGCAACTCTCCTACATCCCAAACCACTTGACCTATCAAGACCAAACGTGGCATGATGATGGTACCTCACCTAGAGATGGTACACACCATTTTTCAAGGTCAAAGGCTAAGGTCATATTTTGGAGCAACACAGCAAAGTCCCGTGCAAAGTGCAGGTATTTTTGATAATGTGTTTGTGATGCTAAACAAATTAACCATTGTGATTTTTTGTAATTGTCTCAATTTTTAAGTGTAACAATATAAGTACAATTTTGATATAATCTATTTGTTTTTAAGTTCATAGTTGGATTTCAGTCACTTAAGGAGGCCTTTTACCACCTCTGGTAATAAATACATTAAAATAACAGGCACTGTATTTGTAGACATGTCCTATGACACTGTCAACCACAGGGCATTCATACTAAAAGTAGCCCAAATGATACAAAACTCAGCATTGGTGAGCATAATTGAATGTCTACTTAATAATCGGCGTTTCCATGTTGAGATGGATGGCAAAAAGAGTAGATGGTTTATCCAAAACAATGGCCTCCCACAAGGTTCAGTTTTGGCTCAAACCCTATTCCATATCTACACTAACGACCAACCACAATACCCAAATATACAAAGATATATATATATGCCGATGATCTATGCATCGCCACCCAGACAAATAGTTTTGACATCATAGAAGAAAGACTCTGATGCCCTAGCCACTCTCTCTACGTACTACAAAAAGTGGTACTTAAATGCAAACCCTAACAAGACCCAGGTTTGCGCCTTTCATCTTAATAATCACCAAGCAAATCGGAGATTAAGAGTCATGTGGAATGACAACATGCTTACACATGAACCTTTCCCAGTCTACCGGGGAAGGGGGGTAACTCTGGACAGAACACCCTCTTTTAGAAAACACATTACCAAATTGAAAGGCAAGCTGTCATCACGAAACAGCCTTCTCAGTAAGCTTGCCACCAGCAATTGGGGTGCCGACCCCAAAACACTGAAGCAAACAGCTCTCGCACTGTGCCATTCCACAGCGGAGTATTGTGCCCCAGTATGGGCAAGATCATGCCATGCCCATAAAATTGATGTAGAGCTGAACAAGGCATACCGGACCATAACTGGTGCCCTAAGACCAACTCCCTTGCCAGCTCTATAGTGCCTAACTGGTATTCCCCACCACATATCAGGTGTAAAGTCATCACCAGAATAGAACGGTACAAATAGCTTAACGACCACAGGCACTCACTGTTTGGCCACCAATCAGTGAGACAAAGACTAAAATCTCGCAGTAGCTTCATCAATATAGAGGAAATCGATCCCAGGCAAGCTGCCTCCTATAGGATGGAACGATGGCGAGACTATAACAGTAGGAATAAAAATGAAGCCCTACCAGACCCAAAAGAAACACTCCCCCAGGGTTCAAACCTTGGTAGAAAAAACTGGGTGACTCTAAATAGAGCCAGAGCCAAAGTAGGCAAAACAAAAGATAACCTCCACAAGTGGGGCCTAGACACCTCACCTTTATGTCCATGTGGAGAGGTACAAACGATGCACCACCTTACGGAAAACTGCCGATTGGGTCCTCCTTGATCAAACCCAGACCTTAAGGAGGCAAACAGCACCAGCATGCGATGGATTGATTTCTATTGCGCTAAGATATGATGATGACTTAAGGAGGCAGTTAAAAATTTTTTTTAAACACCTTAAGTAATAGTTGCTCTTTCAATGTCCACTTATTGCATGGGTGTCCGCGAAGCGGGTACCCGGGTGTACAGCAAAGTCCTACGCGAAGCATGATTATCTTTGTGAGTAAAGTAATATTTTAAATGTTTGAATGAGAGATCTATACTGTACTGAAGTGTCACTCATTCTAGGCAAGTTGAACTGACTTCCTTTGAAGGAAAAAGTTTCATGGGGGTATGAAATTTATAAGCAATCCCCAGTCGCACGTATATCCCCGTTAAGAGAGACAATGGCATTAAGTTTTTGCGACTCTTGCAGGGAGGTGTCAGTATCCTCCTACATACAGCACCTAATATCCCCAAATGGTCACCAATCTGGTACCAACCAGGCTCAACATTGCTCAACTTTGGTGATCTAATGAGAACCGGTGTGTCAACGCAATTATGCCATATACAAGGGATCACTTTCAGATATAAACTTTATGTAAAATGATCACATACTTCTTAGCCATCAAGTAGAAATAATACCCACTTTCAAACCAGATAGCGTTTTTAAGAACAAGGTAACATCTGGGGAGGGGATCAATTTTGTGTTTGGGAGTGGAATGAGAGCTAAGAATTTTTTCTTGCTGAAAAACATTAAATTAAAACAAGTTATAACTTGAACCCACATTACTAATGAATAGGGCTATGACAAGAGAATATTCTTATCACAGTTTTGACTCTTGAGTATATATTTGACACAGTTAACCAATCCAGAAACACATCACTATCTAAAAACATAAGATATTAACCGATATATACTCGAGAGTCAAAATGATGAAAAGAATATTCTCTTGTCATAGCCCTACTAATGAATAGTGACTATGACTCTACTCATACCACCCCCTCACGCCAGGCTAGAATTATTGCTCATGATTGCATATGTTGGCTCATCTATTTGTTTGCAAGCCCCAGCATAGCAGGATTGCCCCTCACCTGTGCTAGCATCTATGAGCTATGATATTTTTTGTTGTTGTTTCTTTTTTTTTTTCTCCATATGGGTTAGATTGTTAGCTACCAGAAAACACCAGAAAGAATAATTGAAGATTATTATGAATTTATGAATTCATAATAATCGATGATTATTATTAATGCAGAAATTGCATTTCATAAATGATATTTTAGAAATGTTGAAATCTTGGTTGTTATTAAAGTCAGGGATATGGTTTATAGTTAGAGTTGAGGTTAACAAAACAATTCTGTAAGGAATTCGAAAATCTATGAACCAAGTGAGCTGGCAACAACATGAATCGATATTCATATGCTTGTGAGCGTGATGAGTGACGTCATAGCAATTGAATTAATGAAATATAGTTAAGTTTTGGGAGTCAAAGATCAGGAATGAGAGAGAGCAGATTGAGTCAGACGGTGATGGCTCCCAGTAGAGGGGATCAGAATGTGTTAGTCTATGACCAGCAGCAGCTTTCTAATGAAGAAACATCGGCAATAAAAGTTGCAGAAAAGACAACCCGAGATTTGTTGATTCATTGAGATTGAACCTTTTTTGCAGCTGTTCCTGAGAATCCGTCAAACAAGATTAGGGCTGGACAGGTATTTTTCTCTAATTGGCTCGATGTTATACAACCCCAGTGAACTGTTATTTGTTATACAACCCCAGTGAACTGTTATTTGTTACTTTTGTTGCATGTCTGTTGTTAGAATATATCTGTTGTCATAATTTTTATGCCATTAGACATTACACGAGTTAAACACAAGTATGTAATATATACACTCTCCATGTCATACAGAACCCCCAACGATACAGCATATTCCTTCTTGTGCCATATACTAGCCCCCCCCCCCGCCACCAACAACGTAACATATGGTCAATTCTGGACTATCAATGGACCGTTATGTACCGATTTTCAACAGGCTATTTCTCAATCAAATGCAATAAAAAATCAATAAAAAGATATACATTATCTTTATTTAATGCTAGTTTTTTTTTCAGTATGGAGAAATGTCCAAAATTTGGGTACCAGTGCAGCGAGTGATCCGGACGTAAATAATAACATTATTTAAAAAGCCATTCTTAACATGGGGAGGGGAGGGTGTTTTATACATATTCTATACTTCAACCTTACAACTGAATAAAAAAACATATCAAAACTTTAATTAAACTTGGAAATACGATTTAAAAAATAACGCGGATCACTCTCTGCACTAGCACCAAAATTTGTTACCTGCTCCACCAAAAAACACACAAAAAAAATTTATCTACTTTAAAAAAATATTTAGTTATATTTCCTTAAAAATGCTATCCGGTCCGGAAGTGTTAATCATTTTATGTTACATTTATATTCCACTGTAAAATATTGCTTGTTCCTTTTCTTTTCACCACTAACTTTTTCAGATTGTTTGCAAGTAATCGTCTAAAAAAGTAGAATCTCATTTAGTATGTGGAATGAGAGGGAGGAGTGGGGAGTAATCAGCTAAGGGTGTAAGGATAGTTTCAATATATGTAAATGCACCTATTATGCACATGGGTGCAATGTTACTAATTCAATTTACCTCCATTACAATAGTTTTAACGCTAATGTTTACCACAAAAATGTTCTTGGGTTTAAATTTGTCCTCATGAAGGGAAGAGACACATAAATTAAAAGTAAACTATTTTATTTATTTCATTTTTTAAAAATTTATTTGCCAAGGAAATAAGAGTAAATTTGTAGATTGATAGTCTCTGGTAAATCCCCATCTCCCCAAAAAGTGAGAGTCAATTTTTTTAAGGTGATTACATCCTGAAAGACGACAGATAAAAAGCAAATTTTTAGAATCGGGGATAAATTTTGTACATAAACTTAACATAAAATGATATCCCATTTGAAATTCATGTAAATTTAAAACTTTTAAAGCAGTTTGTTAGACAAAAAAAAAAAAATTGGACTTGGACAACATCTGCCATGAATGTATTGGAAATTGTGATATCAAGCACAAATGCCGAGTCTGTACTTACGTACGTAAATCTTATAAGTGTACGTTACTTATAAGTGTACGTTACTTATAAGTGTACGTTACTTATAAGTGTACGTTACTTATAAGTGTACGTTACTTATAAGTGTACGTTATGTTAGTCAAGGGCAGCCAAGGTTGTTTTTAATCTTTTGGTGTGGTGTTGTGCCTCCACAACTAAGCACCATGTTCTTCTAGCAGTCCGCTTGATTGTGCAATGGG
Source organism: Euprymna scolopes (assembly GCF_053919585.1). Taxonomy (NCBI): domain Eukaryota; kingdom Metazoa; phylum Mollusca; class Cephalopoda; order Sepiida; family Sepiolidae; genus Euprymna; species Euprymna scolopes. The sequence goes on from NC_136500.1 coordinate 113,461,837, forward strand.
ATCGGTCATTTCCTGATTGTACATGAGTGTACCGAAATAATTTATGCACATTCCATATCTAAGCAAACATGGAAAAATCTCTCTGCACAAAAGACTATGCCATTGTAAGCATCTCAATTTATGGCTGCCATTCATAAAATACTATTTTCAACTTTTTGATAATGTTAGCAGCGTCCTGATGAGGCAAGACATTCCGAATGGCAAAACGGCTGCAACCGCAGTCTATCAATGCCAGGTGCAACCAATTTTCAAAATGGATTAGATCTATCGCAATTCTATTCCAGTTTTCTGTGACATCAAGCCGGTCAAGCTTCCAATGCATTGGGATTGGATTAATTGACTGACATTCGCTACAATCCCCAACCATCAGTTATTCCTGGGTTGGTCAATTTCACAAAGTACAGTGTCAACTACAGATTGATGGATGACCTGTATCTGAGAAAAATTCCATTCTTTGACTACAGCACCCAGGATCTCTGAGTTCTGTCAATATACAGACTTCATGCAGCCATTGCTGTGTTACCCTTGTAAGCTGATTGGCTCAGTTATCATTAGATTTGACAAACCTTATATCAACATCTACAGCTTATATTTAGAGACCAACTCCTAGAGTGGTGTCAGTCACCATCTGATCAACATTTCAGATGTTTTGGTGCGCACTCTTGTTCGTCTGGACAACGTATCAGCTATCCAGTGATGCACACATGTAGAGTCAGTCCATAAACGTATAATTTTGACCTTCCATTACAATGCAAGGTTTACACCTTGTAGAACAGCATCGAGCGAGAGTTTGTAATTATAATCAGCTAGTGTACTTCAACTTTTAGCTGTGACAAGACAAATCAGTTTCTTCGCTTTTATTGTTCTTCAGTATTTCTATTGTGAAGCGATTATTGAAATAAAACATAAAAAAAAAGGACATTAATGAAAATATACAATAAAAATTAACAAAATTACAAGGTGCATGCAAAATGAATGCCGATGCTCAAAATGTATAAAGATTTTGACCCTTCCTTGCACTTAAAAATTCACCAAAAATCAGGAAATTATCCAATTTTAATGAAATTTTCAGTATTTATCAAATGATCATGGAAGATAATGAACAAATTTTTACTTAAATGTTAGTGGAAATTTATTTTGTTTAAACAAAAATACCTTTACTAAAATTATAGTTTTCAGTAGCAAAAATGCATGAATTTATTTTTATTTTTTTATGAAAATAAAGCATCGTAAATTGTAACAAAAAAAAAAGAAATTAATTTTTACAGGAACATTACAAAAAACGTCCCTAAAGTCCGTGTTAATGAATTCGATATAACTTGAAGAATTAATTTCTCGAACTACCGATATTATCACTGAATTAAGCAGTTTATTTAATATTTCACACAAAAAAATTATAATTGCAAAAACAAAAGTTCAACTTTTTAAAAAATTTTTTTTTTTAGATTACATGTTGAGCATAATTTTTATATGTACAATTCTAGTAATTTTCTTACTTGCCTGAATGTGAAATTTTCAGTGTAACATAATTTATATAATCTTGAAAAATAAAACTTTTGGGGGTAAAACTTGCGGAGTGTGCGCTATTTTACAGTTGTAAAAATGGAACGGAAATTTAAATTTTGTTCCATTTTAAATTCGGTACATTTTTACATTACATCCAACTCACCATTCACATTCAACATGTCAAATTTTATAGGTTTTCGGGTATGCTGACAAGGTTAAGAGTGAATTTCGAAAGCCGTTCTTAACATGAGGTTGGAGGTGTTTATTCCAAAAGCCGTTCTTAACATGAGGTTGGAGGTGTTTATTCCAAAAGCCGTTCTTAACATGAGGTTGGAGGTGTTTATTCCAAAAGCCGTTCTTAACATGAGGTTGGAGGTGTTTATTCCAAAAGCCGTTCTTAACATGAGGTTGGAGGTGTTTATTCCAAAAGCCGTTCTTAACATGAGGTTGGAGGTGTTTATTCCAAAAGCCGTTCTTAACATGAGGTTGGAGGTGTTTATTCCAAAAGCCGTTCTTAACATGGGGAGGTTGTAAACATACCCAAAAACCTATAAAAGTCGATATTTCCAATGTGAACGGTGGGTTGGACTTAATGTAAAAAAAAAAAAAAAAAAAAAAATACCAAAAAGGTATACCAAATTGACTTTTTCATTTAAAAATTAAATTTTGTTAATAAAATTTTATTTTTATAAAAAAGAAAAAATTTTTGTTTTTTTTATATACATAAAAAGTACGATTGTCGAATGTTATTCTTTCGATTATTTCCATTTTGGGGGTCACAATTAAAAAAAAAAAAATTAAAACGGAACTAAATTTAAATTTCTGTTCCATTTTTACAACAACCGTAAAACAGCGCATACACTGCAAGTTTTACCCTTTTTTTATTTCTTATTTAGAAACAGAAACAGAAAAATAATTAAATTAAAAAATGGTAAAAATTAGACAAACGTACAAATGTATGAATGTGCAACTGGGAGAGAAAAAAAAGAAAAACAGCACCCCCTGCCTCCCTTTAACTACCTGAGATCATTTTCAGACATCTTTCCGACTGTCCAAGATTTTGGACTTCCGTATAATCCATGTGACGAGGACTTTGTTTTCTTTTGGTTGAACGAAGCAAGAATCTCTCACATTCGGGAGCTAATTAAGCTATTTTTTGTACAAACAAGGTTTGTTTGTTTTTGTTTATATCTTCATTCAATATATTAGGACTTTACTAATTATCTTTGAAGTAGACCAAGAAAACTAAAATTTATCTTTTAAAGAATTTTTACAATGAATTTGTTTAACTTCCAAATTTAGCTGAATTGGTTAGCTCACCATGAAAATATTTTTCATAACTTTTTTTTCACGTGTACAAATATTTTTTCTTTTGGAAATTAACTTTAGTCTTAAGTCTTTATACAATCAAAAACTAGCTGGAAACCTACAAAACATTATGATGAATTGGCTTTCAAAACTATGTCCATCATTTTTGCCCATAGCTAAAAATTATGCAGATAAAAATAACGCAATTAGTCTTCATTTGCACTTTTAATAACAAATTTTTTAAAAAAGTGGTAAATGTGCATTTTTTTTTTTTTTTACATAGGAATCACCACTTATCAAGACCCAGAGGCCACTCGAGGATAAGGGTTAATGGGTATACATTAGTCAATGTGATTATAGAGTAGTAAACATAAGTAGTAAGAATTTTGTAAATTGGATTACTTAGGGGGACGATTCATTAAGAACTTGTTTACATTGGACTTGAAGACAATCAAATTGTAGTCAGCTGGAAAGCGGGCAAACAGAAGAGAGTTCCACAGGCGTGCATTTCTAAGAAAGAAGCTTTGTTCATGGAATCTACATTTAGGTTTAGGCACAGATAAAGAGTGTGGGAAATTATTGGTAGTGGCTTTGGCTAGACGAATATTTTTTGTGAAAGTTTACGAGGGGGACCATAGATTGGAGCTCAAATGAGCACTTGCCATGAAAATAACGATAAAGCAGAGACAGGCTCGCAATGTCTCTTCTGTGGGAAAGGGGTTGCAGGGAAGAGAAAAGGGCATCCCCCACTAAGCTACAAAGTCTATTTTGAACTCTGTCAAGGCAGGATAAGCTGCTTCTAGCAGCTCCTGCCCAGATATGGCAACAGTGTTCCATCCTTGGCCATACCTGGCTTTTATATAAGTATAGAATTGCATCAGAAAGGAGATATCTACTAGAGTGGTAGAAGGATCCCACCATTTTTCCAGCAATCTTGGCAATGGATTTGATATACGAGTTCCATTTCAGATCACGAGTAAAGGTCAGGCCCAGATGCTTGTCAAAACATGAAGCCTCCTCAAGACGAGAGCCGTTCATTTCAATTGATGCCAGATGGGCGTCAGAGCGTTGATGATGTAAAGATAAAAGTTTGGTTTTAGATGCATTAAAAGTAACCAAACACTTCTTTCCCCATTGAACCACATGTTCAAGATCAGAGGAGTGAGCATCAGAAAGAACTTGGTCATTTACGGTCTTTGATGTGCTACCATAGATTGTAGTGTCATCAGCATAAATATCTACAAATGATGTAAGGATGTGATTTGGAAGATCATTAATGTAGATCAGGAAGAGAGTTGGGCCCAGGAGTTTAGCGGCATAAATTATTTGACAGACAAAAAGTTATAAAAACTTTATTTTTGTATTAAACCTATTATTAAACCCAACGGCTGAAATAAAACCAGAAAAAAAAAATGTCACTTTATTATTTTTCCATCATTTTTATTAGAATAAATGTATGACATTCGAGAACGCCATATTGCTTGTAAAATTTGGCCTTTCTAAAGTTTGACAGATTAGCCTTTTTAAGGCTAAATTTGGCCTTTTTTATACTCTTCCCTATTTTGAGCCAGCATTTTTTTCTTTTTTTGTAATAAAAGAACGTAAAAAGGGCCAAATTTGGCATTTAAAAGGTCAATCTGTAAAACCTTAGAAAGGTCAAATTTTAAAAGCAATACAGCGGCCTCGAATGTCGTACATTTAATCGAATAAAAATGATGAAAAAAATAAAATGAAATGATTTTTCGTTTTATTTCAGCCTTTGGGTCTAATAATATTTTATATAAAATAAATGTTTTTTATAATTTTTTGTCTGTCAAATAATTTATGCCGCTAAAGTACACAAAGTACACATTTACCTAATATATATGTATATAAAATAAAAATAACAATTAAATTTACCAAAATGATCCAAGATGGTAAAACAAAAGTATATTATAAATATTAAAGAATTAATATTTATAAGGTAATCTCAACCAGATGTAAAAGCGCGATAAAACCAAATAGGAGATAGAGCAAATAGTTAATAAAACATGTTAAAAAACACTTTGAAAAAGAGTTAAAAACATATTTAATCTGAAAAGGAAACACTTGATAAGTGGATAGTCCTTAATCCGTGGAGTTTTGAAGAAATACTTTCCTTCTCATCAGAGGGTAGGAATTAGCAAAATGCGGGATCGGATTTTGCTTGCAAAAGTATTTGATGAAATTACAAGTAAGTCAAAGAGCTTACTTGATAACAAAAAGTGAAGCATAGGGAATATGGTGAAGAAAAAGGTGATTTCACGTGAATGGATAGTCTATCCATTCACGTGAAATCACCCTTTTCTTCGCCCTGTACACTACACAGATTCGAAAAAGTTGTAAAAAAAAAAAAAAAAAAAAAAAAAATATATATATATATATAACAAATAAATGTTATCAAAAGCAATATAAGTTACTTTTCTACCTAACTGGATATATTTGTAGTGTTTTTATTTGATGTAACATGTTCTTTTTTTGTAATTTTTTTAAATATTATAAATTTCACTAACATGCTAGAGAAATGTTTCATAATTTTCCATCCTATTGTCAATTTCCATATCGTACGCCTCCCTATACATTGAGACCATTCCCCCCCCCCCGAAGACATTTCCGTATTTAGAAAAGAAAAAAAAAAAGTGACCGATTTACCAGAACGTTGTAACTAAAAAGTGAGCACCCCTTTCTTTCGCATGTCGAAATAATGATTTTTTTTAATTTTTTTTTTTTTCATAATCTGGTTAATTAGTGCCCAATCAATAATAATCCAGTGAAAAATTTCAAAAAAACTATCAGTATACAAATTACGCGGGAGTGATGGTTGTACAACTCCGCCAAATAAAAAATAAAAATTAAAAAAAAAAAAAGCAAAGTTCGTAAACTGCAAAAGTATAACGTCTGGTTGTAGTCATTAATAAACTTCGCGCGATTTTCAAAGTTTAAAGAGGCAGGTGCGATACTAGGGGAGATAACTCGCACTGAAATATTCACATGCCGACACTAAACATTGTATTTATGATACACATGACCAAATCAAAATAAACTATTGTTTCGAATTAGGTGACAGATTAGATGTTTTGTCGAAGACGCGGCTTCACTTTCGTAACAAAAAATGGTTATAAAATGAAGATTCTGAGACCTGCATCGACATTTTTGACCAGCAAAATTACTTTTCTGTAATAATGGGGAGGGATCTTAACGTTTCTGCTTTTTTCCATTGTATTTCATTTATTTTGTATGCAAGATTTTTATCCTCCAATTTCCCACATCATTGTATATATAGGGATTAGGTGGGGAGGAGGGTAATTATGTTCATTGAACCTCAGCCGGGGATTTTATCCTTCGGTCCGATTTCCTGTTGATTGCGTTAGTTAGTTTATTGCTAAACTAAAGGCGCCTCTAACGGAGAATGCCGACGAGGTTACACAGGCATCTTTTGCAAAGTCAGCGTTATCCCTCCACTTTGCACTTCCATTTCTCGCTGTGGGGAAGAAGAAAACTACATGATAGAAGGGGTTGTTTTGGTGACTGCTTAATTAATGCTTGTTAGGGCCAACAACACCGTGCGCGTGTGCTTTTCGGTCTTCTGCCACATTTTATAAATATTGTATGTGAAATATTTATGAATTTATCCTGGGCCCCCAAAGTCAAAGATTAGACCATTCTGGTCCCTGTGGATTTTGCGGTGGGAGTTTAGTTCTGTGCAGTTCTAGGAGGTCCACACTCCCAGGTTTTACCCTCTCTTTTTGACAAGGGCTTATTTCATTGCTAATCACCTGAGGCGACCTTACCAGGGACTGCCGACGGGGCTGTCCAAGCATTTTTATAGGTCAGTGCCCCTTTGTTGGGGCGCTAACTTATCACACTTTCCAACCCTGGTTTCTAAGTTCTTGCAGTGAGAGAGAACTAAATAACCCCCTAGATTATTCGGACTACTATTCTCAACCTTGGTTGGTAGATTAGAAAAAAAAAAAGTTTGAGCCGACTTTATTTTCGACCTTCTTCGGTGTTCTTTTCCAACTTGTAAACCTTGCCGTCGAACTTGGAAATTTTAAATCCGAATTAAAGCATATTATTTTGCCATACGTAAACAAGTAAATATTTATTGATGAAGGTTGAGAATATATAAGCAACAAGAATGGAGAAAGGCTGAACAACACTAATAAAATTAAAGAAAAACGGAAAACAAATTACCGGGCGGGCAAAAAGCAGGCGTATGCAGTATTAAAGGTACTACTACAGTTTATGGAGACACCGTTTTTTTTTCTGTCACCTATCATTAAAATAAGAGGAAGAAATCAGTATTTTAAACTATGACCGAAACATAAATTAACAAAAAAAAAAAAAAAAAAATTAAACTAGATAAAGAACTAATTACTACGTACCCCGGCCCAGCGTAGTATAAACACCCCCAGCCTCCCCATGTTAAGAATGGCTTTCAGAATAAACACCCCCCTCCCCGAACCTCGAAGTTCTTCCCGGAAGTAATCATTACCTAGTTTAATTTTTGGGTATTACCAATTTTTGTTATTTCATGCTTCGGTGATAATTTAAAATACTAATTTCTCCCTCTTATTTTGATGACAGGTGCCCGAAAAAGAAAAAAATGGCGTTTCCATTTTCGGCGATACACTGTAGTAGCACCAATTTAAAAACAATAACATAAAAGTATTTTTTTTAACGCCTATATAACTTTTTTTTCTTTTTATCGCATTATGTTGTGTGAAGTCGGTTTATATTATAAATTAACGAGTTACGTTAAAACGTATAAACTTTATACGATTTGCGTACTCATTAATGCACATTAAATAAAGTAATAAACAGTTAAATGACGAATATTATTTCTATTTCAATAAAATTCGTTTGCTCCTCGTGTCTTCGCGATGACATGACGAACAGCATTTTGGGTTATTTTATCGAAATCAATTCAACGGAATAAAAAAAAAATACATACGAAACTTAAATAAGCCTAATACAAAAATAGGGAATTAAACCTATCAGTGTGCATTTCGGTATCTTTGAACAAGTCATTTTAATCTGGTATGGTCAGTGGTCAATATTTGGCAAGCAAAAAAAAAATGAATTAGATCGTGATTTTAGAAATTAGAAAGAATTTAAATTGTTGAATGGAAATTTGTTTTAACCGACTGGCTTAAAAATTTTCGGAATCTAAGTTATAGAGATTAAAACAACATTAATTGAACACACACACACACACACACACACACGATATGGTAGTAATTGAATCTTATTTAAAAATAAATAAATAAATAAATAAAAAGCTAAGTGTAAAAAAAAATTAAAAAAAAAACTCCCGGACAACGCCAGACGCGAATAAAATAAAACAAAAACTCTTTCTACAAACGAATTATTATTCGATGACTTACCTATAGGATTTTATTTTTTTATTTCTTGCAAAGCAGAGAATTATTTTCCTTTTTAATTATGACATTACGGAAATGTATTACTACGTGCTCTGTCGCTTTCGTTTTATACACGTGCAACTCATGTACGATACGGATGGACAGAAATGCCATAAATACTTATGTTTACCATTTAGTTTGTATACGACTTCGTTACGCAGAAAACAAAATACTACTATGCGCCGGGATATTTAATTGCATTTTTTAAAATACTGATTGCATTCATTTGTTGTAAATAAATGTTCAAAATGTTCTTTTTTATTATTTAGCATCAACGAAAACAAGTTGCTGCTTATGACATGGAAAAATAAAAGCTCAACCTCATCGAAGAAATTTCATGTTTGTTGTTGTTGTTTTGTTATTATTTTACTTTTTCCCTTTAACAACTTCAAATACTTGGATAATTGGTTTTCCTATTTAAGTCACGTTTATTTAGAGTGACGTGAGTTTCGGCATTATTCCTAAACAACTTATGCTAAGCATATTTATCAATGTTTCAGTAAATAAGATATCGAAATAAGTTTCCTTCGCACAGCACAGCTGAAACACCCAACTATAAAAACGCGACTAGAAAAATGTAGTTGTCATCTTTATAAAAAAATAAATAAATAAAAAGTCAGTGCTTTGAGCAGTTTAGTTTACGTACCATGCTATTTGTTAGATATGGTTTTCAAGTCAAATTGATTTTTTTACGGTATCTTTTGTGTATTTAATTGTTAGATGAAAGGACAGAATAGTTTTTTTTAATCACCCTTTCTATGTTAATAATGGTTTTCTAAATAATGTTATAATTTGGAGCGGTTCGTAAACAGCAGAAGCACTAGCAAGTCAATAACTCAAGATAATAAGAATCTTAAGTTAAAATAAATAAAAATTCATCAAGTTTCATCATACGCATGAAATGCCGAAATAAAAAAGTTGACCGGAAAAATATAGTCGTCATCTTTATAAACAAATTGTGAAAGAAGTTAGCTAAGGAAGAACGATAACTCAATTTTATAAGGCTTAGATTATTAGGGTTTGTATTACTGTACACATAGATTCGAAAAAGTTGTCAAAAAACAAATATATAACAAATAAATGTTATCAAAAGCAAGATAAGTTACTTTTCTACCAAACTGGATATATTTTTCGTGTTTTTATTCAATGTAACATGTTTATTCAGCTCGAAAAACATACAGTGTTTACCGATATGTATTGGAAAATTCAAGATGGCGTCTGATTCTCTCTTTAACACGGTAAGTTTGGGAAAAGGTGTTATAAATAAAAACCCAGATAAAATACTGTTAAAAACTCGCTCAATATATGTTACCGTGACATAGGTTGACATATATTCGGCGGGTTTTTAATAGTATTTTGTCTAGTTTTTTTATTTATAACACCTTTTCCCAAACTTACCGTGTTAAAGAGAGAATCAGACGCCATCTTGAATTTTCCAATACATCGGTAAACACTATGTTTTTCGAGCTGAATAAATGTTACATTGAATAAAAACCCGAAAAATATATCCAGTTTGGTAGAAAAGTAACTTATCTTGCCTTTGATAACATTTATTTGTTATATATTTGTTTTTTGACAACTTTTTCGAATCTATGTGTACAGTAATACAAACCCGATTATTACCCACTAGATTACAGATTAAAAAAAAAAAAAACTTTTAAATAAGGCAAGAGTACCATGGAATTAAAACACGAACATAAGTCAATCGCAAGACTGCATACCTCCACTTGACAACATAAGGATGGGCCAAAGTTTTATCTCGGCCCTACTTCTTCATATTGTCTGAAGTATCCCCCAAGTTATGTCATGGAAACGTCGATCACTCAAAAACTAATCATGCTGAAATCTTACATGGTGGCTACAGTTATAGAAAGTCATCAGATCTATACACCTAATTTGGAAAAGGCAGAAATTGAAATTTTGTTAACTATGACCGAACTTTACAAGGTCAAAGTCATATAAGATGCAGAACTTCATTGGCTACAATATGGGCCTTTTGGCCTTTTGGTCAAGATCAAAGTATAGTATCTGTAAAGGCTGCACTTCCATTTCTTGTTCTCTTTCGGTGGAGGAGCATTCCTTCACGACTGAGACAATTTTTTATTTTTGTACCTTTTCTCCACATTAAAAAACGACCCTGGTGTCTAACTCTGTCCCGTTGGGAGGCATAGTAAATAGGTACAATATGGAGCATGTAGTGAGTCTGTGATTACCAAAACCGAAGTTATCACAAAAATGTGATTTTTATTTTTTTTTTTTGTGACCTTTAACTTTGACCTAGAATCAGTTCTAATTTAGACCATGAATAGTATTTGTACCAGGTATGGTGACGGTTGGTCAAGTGATGTGAATATTAGACTGTGCATAAACAAATTTACTAACAAATTCGACATAATACATAACTACCTTAACAAAGGTAATAATTCGCTATTCAGAATTAAAAATGAAAAAATGTTGAGTATTTTTTTTTTTTTTTTTTTGTTTATTACATTTTCACCCCAAACAAGGCAAATTGCCACTTTGGTGTAGGGGGCTACTATCAGGGGCAACACCTACTGGGGTACTATGTAGGGATTTGGGCAGCAAGATGTCGGTTCACGTTACACTTGAACTTTTGCACGTCAGTACTGTTGGGGAAGCAGGGACCTGGAATGGAATTCCAGAGTCTAGCGGTTCTGGGGAAGAAACTATTGGAGTAAAAAGATCTTTTACATCTAGGGATCTCTACAGTGTGGGGGTGGGATTTAGCAGCCTGTCGGGTTTTTCGAGGGTGCTCACATCGTGGGGGCACAAGTGATTGCAGTTCGTCAGAGCATTCACCACTAAAATACTTGTAGAAAAGGCAGAGGGATGCAACATTTCGTCGATGGGACAGAGGCTGAAGCTTAGATGCCAGTTCAGGGCGTATCAGGTTTGCGGCTCTCTTTTGAACCTTGTCAAGGAGCGAGAGACTAGTAGCAGATGCACCAGACCAGATGTGGCAGCAATACTCCATACATGGGCGAATGGTGGCCTTATAGAGGTACAGGATACTTTCGGGTGTTAGTAGTTTTCTAGCACGGTAGAGAGAGCCCACCTTTCTTGCAGCGGCCTTCAATGTAATTGTTCCAACTCATGTTTCCTGTGAACGTTAGGCCAAGGAGTTTGAAAGATGGACTCTCAGATAAAGAGTCGTTGGCCATTGCTATGGGTGGTAGAGAGGGTTTCTTGTAATTATTGAATGAAACTAGTTTAGTCTTGGCAGCATTGAACGCGACCAACCACTTTTGTCCCCATTCTACTACAGATTGGAGGTCTTCCTCTAGTGTTTCTGCCATTTCTTTAGAAATGTGTTCATTCGTCTTCCTGTCGTGCCTGCCATAGAGTGTAGTGTCATCAGCATATATACCCATCTCAGAGGCAATTTTGTCGGGGAGGTCATTTATGAATATCAGGAACAATAGAGGTCCAAGGATAGAACCCTGGGGCACCCCCGCATTTATATCATACTGTTTAGATGTACGACCGTCGAGGACAACCTGGATTTTTCTCTTATCTAAGAAGGATTTAATTATGTTAAGTATTATGATGTAATGTATTATGTTAAGTATTATGATGTAATGTATTATGTTAAGTATATGATGTAATGTATTTGAGAAACGTGTCATAGAGTTTGGGTGACAACATAAAACAAAAAAGTAAACACATTCCCAGCAATGCGTTATCAGAACAAGGGAGAAAAACTAAAAGACTTCTGAGGACGCAAAAAAATAACAAAAGAGAATGAAGAAAAAGTAAAGAGAGACAAAAAAGACAAGAATACTGATCGTAGTTGTATTTTAATTCAGAACAAACATCTGTGGCATGGTCCCTGGCCTAGATAGCATCTTTGCCAATAACCACAGCAACATTTAATATAGATTTTTTTTTTTTTTTTACTCACGTTCGCCACTTGGATGTATAGGGTTACTATTTGGGACCATGCTTAGGGAAGATGATCAAGATGTTGGTTTACATTACATTTAAACTTTTACATATCAGTACAGTCAGGGAAGCTGGCAGCAGGAAGAGAATTCCAAGATCTAGCTGTTCGAAGGAGAAACTATTAGAGTAGAAAGCTTTCTGGTATGTAGAGATTGCAACAATGAAGGAGTGTGATTTTGTATGTTGAGGGGGCACAAGTGAATTGGGTTCATCAGAGCACATTCCATTATAATATTTGTAAAACAGGTGCAGGGATGCAACATTGCGGTGATGGGACAGGGATTGGAGCTTAGTTGACAAAACGGGACCTATTAGATTGGAGACTCTTCTTTGGACCCTATCAAGAGGGAGAGACTAGTGGTAGATGCACCAGCCCAGATGTGGCAGCAATATTCCATGCATGGGTGAATGGTGGCCTTGTAGAGGTACAGGATATTCTCAGGTGTGAATAGTCTTCTAGCATGATAAAGGAAACCCACCTTCTTTTCAGCAGCCTTCACAATGTCCTCAATGTATTTGTTCCAGTTCATATTGTCTGTGAATATTAAGCCGAGAAGTTTGAAGAAAGAATTCGCAGGTAGGGTGTTATTTGTCATGGATATCGATGGTTGGAGAGGCATCTTGTAATTGTTAAAGATAAGCAACTTAGTCTTACTAGCATTAAATGTTACCATCCGTTTCTAGACCCATTTCACTACGGTCTGGAGATCATTTTCTAAGCGTTATGGTTTCAGTGAAGGAAGAAAATGAAGTATATATATATATATATATATATATATATATATATATATATATATATATATATATATATATATATATATATATATTAAATCCCCGAAACAGTATTTCATGGTAAACAACTGATGATCCCTTAAAAAATAAATTATTACTGGTACTATAGCGAATTCGAGAGAGCAAGTTTATGCAGTGATTGCAGGTGATTGAATGACTTACTGACTAAATGGGTTTCTAACGAATGATAAAAAAATTTTTTGTATAGTTTTATACACACACACACACACATATATATATATATATATATATATATATATATATACATTTTTTTTTTTGCTCAACCCACACCTCCACACACCCGGGTAACGCCAGGCACCCAGGATAGTATAACTATAAGAAGCAACATCACGATTTGAGGAATTTTACACTTTTATATGTGGCAGCAATAAGGAAGATAGCGGTATTTTAGCTTTGAGAGTTTTTTCAACTAATTGAATGCTTGGGAGTCTAGCTTACCTCATAATGTTAAATATAGTTTACCTCATAATGTTAAACATAGTTTACCTCATAATGTTAAATATAGTTTACCTCATAATGTTAAATATAGTTTACCTCATAATGTTAAACATAATTTACCTCATAATGATGCTGCTGTGAAACCTGACATAGTTATATGGAATAAGTCAGAGAGAGTTGCAACCTTGATTGAAGTGAGTGTTCCTAATGATAGCGGTCTGAACAGAGCTGAAAGAGAGAAACAGACCAAATATCAAGGTCTCATGTATGATATGAAATAAACTGGAATCTTAGAGAGATATCAATCATACCAATTATCATAGGTGCCACACGGTTTATGAAGAAGAACCTGAAGTCCTACCTAACTAATATTCCTGGAGAACCAAGTGCAAAAGAGATTCAGACTATTGTACTTAAGGGAACAGCGAGGATACTAAAAAGAGCTCTCGGTTGGTTTCAATAAAAAAGCAGGGCAATGTTGGCAGCTGGTTTGGCTGCCCCATACCCAGCATTACAGTCTTCAAAGGAAGAAAAATAAAAAAAATAACAATTAAATATAGTTTACCTCATAATGTTAAATATAGTTTACCTCATAATGTTAAACATAGTTTACCTCATAATGTTAAACATAGTTTACCTCATAATGTTAAATATAGTTTACCTCATAATGTTAAACATAGTTTACCTCATAATGTTAAATATAGTTTACCTCATAATGTTAAACATAGTTTACCTCATAATGTTAAATATAGTTTACCTCATAATGTTAAATATAGTTTATCTCATAATGTTAAATATAGTTTACCTCATAATGTTAAACATAGTTTACCTCATAATGTTAAACATAGTTTACCTCATAATGTTAAATATAGTTTACCTCATAATGTTAAATATAGTTTACCTCATAATGTTAAACATAGTTTACCTCATAATGTTAAACATAGTTTACCTCATAATGTTAAATATAGTTTACCTCATAATGTTAAATATAGTTTACCTCATAATGTTAAATATAGTTTACCTCATAATGTTAAACATAGTTTACCTCATAATGTTAAATATAGTTTACCTCATAATGTTAAACATAGTTTACCTCATAATGTTAAACATAGTTTACCTCATAATGTTAAATATAGTTTACCTCATAATGTTAAATATAGTTTACCTCATAATGTTAAACATAGTTTACCTCATAATGTTAAACATAGTTTACCTCATAATGTTAAACATAGTTTACCTCATAATGTTAAATATAGTTTACCTCATAATGTTAAATATAGTTTACCTCATAATGTTAAACATAGTTTACCTCATAATGTTAAATATAGTTTACCTCATAATGTTAAATATAGTTTACCTCATAATGTTAAACATAGTTTACCTCATAATGTTAAATATAGTTTACCTCATAATGTTAAACATAGTTTACCTCATAATGTTAAACATAGTTTACCTCAATGTTAAATATAGTTTACCTCATAATGTTAAATATAGTTTACCTCATAATATTAAATATAGTTTACCTCATAATGTTAAATATAGTTTACCTCATAATGTTAAATATAGTTTACCTCATAATGTTAAACATAGTTTACCTCATAATGTTAAACATAGTTTACCTCATAATGTTAAACATAGTTTACCTCATAATGTTAAATATAGTTTACCTCATAATGTTAAATATAGTTTACCTCATAATGTTAAACATAGTTTACCTCATAATGTTAAACATAGTTTACCTCATAATGTTAAACATAGTTTACCTCATAATGTTAAATATAGTTTACCTCATAATGTTAAATATAGTTTACCTCATAATGTTAAACATAGTTTACCTCATAATGTTAAATATAGTTTACCTCATAATGTTAAATATAGTTTACCTCATAATGTTAAATATAGTTTACCTCATAATGTTAAACATAGTTTACCTCAATGTTAAATATAGTTTACCTCATAATGTTAAACATAGTTTACCTCATAATGTTAAATATAGTTTACCTCATAATGTTAAATATAGTTTACCTCATAATGTTAAACATAGTTTACCTCATAATGTTAAATATAGTTTACCTCATAATGTTAAATATAGTTTACCTCATAATGTTAAATATAGTTTACCTCATAATGTTAAACATAGTTTACCTCATAATGTTAAACATAGTTTACCTCATAATGTTAAACATAGTTTACCTCATAATGTTAAATATAGTTTACCTCATAATGTTAAATATAGTTTACCTCATAATGTTAAACATAGTTTACCTCATAATGTTAAACATAGTTTACCTCATAATGTTAAACATAGTTTACCTCATAATGTTAAATATAGTTTACCTCATAATGTTAAATATAGTTTACCTCATAATGTTAAACATAGTTTACCTCATAATGTTAAATATAGTTTACCTCATAATGTTAAATATAGTTTACCTCATAATGTTAAATATAGTTTACCTCATAATGTTAAACATAGTTTACCTCAATGTTAAATATAGTTTACCTCATAATGTTAAACATAGTTTACCTCATAATGTTAAATATAGTTTACCTCATAATGTTAAATATAGTTTACCTCATAATGTTAAACATAGTTTACCTCATAATGTTAAATATAGTTTACCTCATAATGTTAAATATAGTTTACCTCATAATGTTAAACATAGTTTACCTCATAATGTTAAACATAGTTTACCTCATAATGTTAAACATAGTTTACCTCATAATGTTAAATATAGTTTACCTCATAATGTTAAATATAGTTTACCTCATAATGTTAAACATAGTTTACCTCATAATGTTAAACATAGTTTACCTCATAATGTTAAACATAGTTTACCTCATAATGTTAAATATAGTTTACCTCATAATGTTAAATATAGTTTACCTCATAATGTTAAATATAGTTTACCTCATAATGTTAAATATAGTTTACCTCATAATGTTAAATATAGTTTACCTCATAATGTTAAACATAGTTTACCTCATAATGTTAAACATAGTTTACCTCATAATGTTAAACATAGTTTACCTCATAATGTTAAATATAGTTTACCTCATAATGTTAAATATAGTTTACCTCATAATGTTAAACATAGTTTACCTCATAATGTTAAATATAGTTTACCTCATAATGTTAAATATAGTTTACCTCATAATGTTAAACATAGTTTACCTCAATGTTAAATATAGTTTACCTCATAATGTTAAATATAGTTTACCTCATAATGTTAAATATAGTTTACCTCATAATGTTAAACATAGTTTACCTCATAATGTTAAATATAGTTTACCTCATAATGTTAAATATAGTTTACCTCATAATGTTAAACATAGCTAAGAAGAAGAAGGATGTATGTATATCTTACCGAATGGTTTTAGAGAAAGTTACACTTTTTACAACCACTTCCGTTTCCAAACTTAAAGAAAATGGGAGAAAAATGAACACCTAAAAAGAAGTTCACTTTTGCAATTGAAGTCTGGGAGAGAATGGACAACACCCAAGGCGCCATATGGTGGTGGCTTTTTATGAGTTTTTTCATCACCCATCAGTTCATGTGAATGGCAAGACATGTGACACCAATGAGAAAATATTTGTGTTGCTAAGCAACAAAGTGTTATCACTATCAACCAAATGAAGGGTGTATCGGGCATCTGTGTTTAGTGTGATGATATATGAAAGTGAGGCTTGGCCAGTGAGGGTTGAGGATATGTGTTGCATGGAGAGGAATGATGTGAAAATGATACAATGGATGTGTAATGTGAGTCATAAAGGTAGGTTTAGATTTGATGATCTTAAAGGAAGATTAAATCTGAACAACACAGGGAGATGCAGATATATACAGACCAGGCGGCAATCAGGCTGGTGTTGTGGGAGGTTATGTTGGTGATGTTCTTGACGTATGACCAAACGAAGTAGTCCAGCAGGTTCAGGTAGGGGGGGGGGCAGTAAGAGAAGCCGTAACACTCCTTCTAAAGCCAAGTTTAAGTCTCTTTGGACTTGTGGGCTGGCGCCAAGTCCTGCTGCCACATCTAAGGTCTGCTAGCTGCCACCTGATTGCACCAGGGGATCACCACACAATCCAGGTACACTTTGGTGTTAACTTTCAAACCGACTTCAAAGATGTGAGGTGGCATGATGTGGCTTTCACTTGAAACCACATCAAAGACCATAACCATGGCCGGAAACTTTGTTGAGCTGTGTTGAACCGTCTGGATTTGCATTTTGAGGGTGCTGGCAATGGTCCTGATGTCATAACTTGGATTAGTAGAGAGGATGAGTTGTAGAGTGGCACATCTCTGATCTCGCTCATTAAATATTGTGTCACTTTCAGACATGATAGAGGGCTCTTATCACTCTTGGGAGTTGTACACAACTGGCCAACAAAAAAAAACGGTTTTCATCAAACGGAAATGGAATCATGTCTTCTTTTCTAGGGCGACAATTTTATCATTCCACCCTGTAATAGTGGAATAACCAGCAGAGTGTTACCATTGTTGATCAATGGGTAAGTCTATCAAGGATGTGTATGCAGTATGATGATGTATGAAAGTGAAATCTGATCAGTGAGGGTTGAGGACATGTGTTGCATGGAAAGAAATGATATGATAGATGCATAATGTGATGATGACATAGAGGAAGATTAAATCTGAGAAGTATGGGGAGACATGTGTTGAACAGGAGACTTTGTTGGTATGGTCACATTCAAAAAATGGGTGAGCGTTCTTAAGTTAGATGTTGAACCGTTGAGTAGCATTGTAAGCTAGCAGAGGAGAGGACAAGGAAAACATGGGCGGAAATGATACGGATTGATTTGAAACAAAGGGAGATAGCTAACGACCTGGCCAGAGAGAGGTTGGTTTGAAAATTAATTTCTAAAAATTATTCAGTACATGACAGATCTATGACTAGATGGATATACAATTTGTAACTTGACAAACCCCAGCATATTAGGTCGGATTTATTGGAAGCACTATAGAAGTCATTCTAAGGATGAATAAGTTACATTGGTATGGCCATGTAGAATATTCATCCTCTTAGATAAACTATTGAACAAGCATGGATATCTTGAATCATAAGAAGGTTGACTGGCCAAGGTAAATTGGAAAGTAAGTGAGTAGACAAGATCGTATCGTGGAATTTGAAGACAGTTGACTCATTGAACTGTGAAACACTTGCAAAACATCAAAAAACGTCTGATCACTCAACAAGAGAAAAGTAAGGTTAGATAAGAAGAAAAAAAAGAAGAAGAAGAAGAAGAATATCGTATTTGAAAAAAATGTACATTTCTTTCACTGTTCATTTTTGTATTGATAAATACAGCTTTAGTCTCAGAATAACAGTATTTTTATAAGCTAACTAGTCTGGGTGTTTGGAGATGTGTGTTGAGCAAAAAAAAAAAAAAGTGGTAGTAGGCAGGCAGGCAGGCAGGCAGGCTCGAACCCATCCAGTGAAGGAGGAAAAGAACGTGAAAAAAAAAAAAACCTGACGTCTTTGCCGTTGCGTCCATCGCCAAACCGGAAATGGCGAAGATTTAAATTAAGCCTAGTCAATTAAAAAGAGGGGATGACTTTCGAAAATATCGGTGAAAAAAAACGACCCCTCCTTGTAGAAAAGTGCCCAGTTCAGGGTGAAGGAATTAATGTTCTTGGCCAATTTTTCGATATTTGTCATCCGAAGGGTCGAGCTTCAAAACGAAATGGATCTCATGAAAATCCGTCGTCTCTGTCGAAAGTTTTAGGTATGCATACATACATACATATATACATTTAAACAGAAAGGTGAGATCTTATAAGCTAATGGCTTGGGTGCTTTGCTTGTATTATTCTGAAACGAGTGGGTATCATTTATTCCCTATCTGCTCAAGAACTAAAACATACTTTTGCTTTTGGCATTAGAACAAAAATGGATTTGGCACACATAAGATTCGAACTCTGCCAATTCTATGGTCCGTATCACTATCCACTAAGCCATGCATCTCCTCTATTGACGATCAAATAAAGGATTGTCAAGGACAGACTTATCTACAATAACTTTTTTACTTTACTTTTTTTACATTCACCAAGGCCAAAAGCCACTTGAGGATAAGGTGTAACAAGATGGATATATTATGAGTTGTATGATAAAGAATGTTATAAGATGATTGAAATTGATGAATGGAATGAACAAAATTTGCTTGATGGCTTATGGCATGTAGTTGTTGATAATGGATATGAAGACTACCATAGTGTATCTCACAGGAAAGTAACTCCCATGGTTTATCAAAATTAGAAAAAAAAACACTTGTCCTAACAGAGGTACTAAAATATAAAATAATAATACAAATCCGAGTCCTCTGTTACCACTTTATGAGTTAAAGCAAAAATCGGTTTTTGATATCTGAATATTTGAGAGGGTGGGGAGTACAAAACATTTTGCAAGAATCGATCCCCATTTTACTACAAATACACACCTATTAGACAAGCATTAACAATATTCATCTCCCTCCCACGGCGGAATGATGAGACATAAGGGTCAGAGCCAGGAAAAGAAATACTCATGCCGGCATTTGGTGGTAATGGTGCCTTGGGCGATTAGCCTACCACTAACCACTTCTCAAAGGGTAAGAAGGCGAAGCCCGAAAGGATAGACCTCCTAGAACTGCACAGTCAATAGGGAAAAAGACATTTAAAAAATGGACGAGACTGGTGACTTTCATTCACAATATCTTTAGAATATTTTATAGATTTCTGTTGAGTTGATATGATAAAAAAAAAACACTGGTCACTGATTTTCAACCTATTAATTTTAATCCATTAGGTTCCACTATTCTCAAATAGTTGCTTTTTAAAATCTATAAGATAATATAATAAGATAATAGTACTGCTTACTGCATAATTACTCTGAAGGATAAAATTCATATATATTCATCACGTTCACTCCGAGAGTTATTGGAACCTTCTTAAATATTTTTTTTGAAATTTGCTAAGATTCAATTTGTTTGATGATGCTTTATAAAACGAGTCTTGCAATAGTAATCCATTAATTTATTGTCAAAAATGCAATGTAAATCCTTGTGTGAACTTCTTTGCTCCTTATAATAATGTGTAAATTTTATCTTGAATGTATAGCCTCTTGATTTCTAAAATATATCACATGTATCAAAAATCCTATTTATAGGAGAGCCAATATTTCACTTTATAAATGAAATAAATAACTTTTTTCCTTTCTATTTGTCTATTTTAATCATGGCTTTGATAGAAGACATCTTGGACTGACAATAGCATCTTTTCGTATAGCCAAGAACCACACCGACACTTAATATGGATTGGAGTATAAAGTTATTGTTCTAGCAAAGGAAGAACATGCAGAATATATATATATATATATATATATATATATATATATATATATATATATATATATATATATATATAAGCGAGATAAAGAATTCAGATGAAAAATTCTGATGGATATTACTTGAATACTTTCAAGGTGATCCTAGCCAAAAATGAGCTTATGCAAGCACAGGAAAAAATTCAAGTATAGCCAGCTCAAAACCACTTAAGTCACCTGAACTATTTTTGGCATGTTACCCCTATATGTATACGCATGGATTCACACTTGTATGAGTGTATATGTATGCACGCATGAGGGGGTGCATGTTGCATGCGCTGTAGCAATGTTAATGTTTACACATGTCTATATGTGTACTTATACATGTGCATGTTTTGAGCAAGTACATGTCTATATATGTATGGCTGTACATCTGTATATATATCTGTATATATGTGTATATGTGTGTATATGTGTATATATGTGTATATGCGTGCGTATATATATATATATGTGCATAATCGTGTCTCCATTAATTTCATTTCCTTATATATGTGGATGTATATATATGTGTGAGCTTGTAGGCGTGCGTTTTGTGTTGAGTGTATATACATATGATTATGAGCTGTAGTGTATATATGTATGTATGCACGTGTGTGTGTGTGTGTGTGCGTGTATATGCGTATGTATGTATGTTTATGTATATATATATATATATATATATATATATATATATGTGTGTGTGTGTGTGTGTGTGTGTTTGTGTGAGCATGGACTTTTAACGGAGTTACACACCTTAGCTGTATATTAGTACACCCTGTCTATATCTCCCTGGACCATATAAATGCGTTGGCAATTGGGGATTATCCCCCTCTCTAAAATAGAATCATTAGATAAACCCGATGTATGTATACTTTTAACGGTAGGTGCACGCTCTCTGTATTTGTATGTTAGATATATCAGTGTGCGCACCTTTATCTCTTCTTAGACATAACACTTATGTAGATGGTTATTTTCTGTATGTATACGATGGTATGCAAAAGGGGGTATGACTTGCATGCTTGCACTTGATTTTAGCGATGTTTGGCCATGCATTTGGGCGCATTTGTACACTTGAGTACACGCGCATGCATACTCGCCCGGCTGTATTAGTAGTTCCCTTCTCTAATATGCGTGTTTGCATTATGATATGTATATATGCAATTGAGTGCACATGTGCATTAGTATAAGGATGCGTGTGTATATAAGTCTGTATTTATGTATGCATGGTATGGATCAGTGTTTGTGCGTAAGTGTATACTATGTATATGTATATGTCTATATATGCATATGTACGTATGTATGTGGGTATATATGTGCTTATATCTGCACTTATGTTTAGGTTTGACAGATGGATATACAAGTAATTATTATATAAATATTTAAAATCAACCACGTTTAGGCGACCCCATACCCAACCCCACATTTAAATCAATTCTCCCCATTATAAAAACAGCTAATTAATCACAGTATATAAAACACTCACTCAAACATCAATTCCAATGCAACGAACAACAAAACAAACATATCCATAAATCGCCCCCAAACAGAAGTATATGTATTTAAATAAAATTTAAACAAACTTAATTAAACCAGATCACACTACGACAACAAGCATAATGAACTGACATATCTCAATTAATCAAGTCACCTTTAAATATACACTCAAAATTGAAAAAAATCCAACCTTGCCAACCTTAAACTCACTTAAATAAGTAACCCTCCAAACATTCCATATTTTCAGACCATAACTCGTCTCTATATCCACCTCATCTGCTCACCCATCCGCACAGCAAAAACAGCACACCCACTCCTTATCACGCACAACCCCATTGAAAATCACAAGAATATCCATTTCCCATTTGAACTTAAAATCAAGAGGTCAACCCTATTAAAGAATACTAAAATACAACCCCCCCACCACCACCAACGCACCATTCTGAATATCAACTCCAGGATAATTTTGCTATTTTGCTACCTATACCATTGATTTCGAGGTCCATTGCATACTTAACTCAATGCTCAAATTCTATTACTCACAGGGATAATTACAATGGAATGGTATATCCACCCAATATCGGATACACTTTGTCAACACCGAGAAAGCATTTGGACTACATCAACCAACACATACTCAACGCAACAACGAATAAGGCTGCCCCGTATACTTTTCGAAAAATCAATAAGGAGCAATACGCTTTCGCTATATGGGAATATTACTTTCTCCCCTGGGCTTATTTTCTGCCCACCTGGATTTATAACCCCGAGCGACATTGGACTCCTTCCGATAATGGATTACCCAGGTTATATCAACTTCTCTTTTCGTATAATTTTTTCCATATAATTATCCACAACCATTCAAAAAACTATTTTCAATAATTGTGCTGAAAAGTAAAATTAGCGACCATGCGCAGCTGAACATTTTGCTAACCACATTTCATTTCCTCTGATGATATGGGCCATTGTTGAAAATCCATGGATTAAGGAAAATAAAATAACCCTTTCTATATATTCCTTTTGTCAAACAATAAATTCTTAAATCGAATATATGTCTCTATATGTTGTTTTTTCAGAATTTAGAATTTAACCACGAAACTTATATATATATATATATATATATATATATATATATATATATATAAGGAAATTTGGGTTTAAATTTATGTAAATTAAAATTTACAACAAATTTAGGCGCTTCTACACTATTGGGACGAGATTTCGGAAATCGTAATACTGAATTTCACATGAAAACAATGGTATCTACGTATACCTCATATTTTTAAGATGATTATATCAAAAAATTAGGAATTTCGATAAGGTAGAACATAATTTATTAAAGAAAATAAGAAATAGAATTTGATGAAAACAATCGTAAGACACAGAAGAGTTCAAAAGGGAGGTAAATTTCCGTTTCGAGTTAAACAAGATGGCGACAATTTTTCACCTGTTAACAGGATTAAAGTTGGTTGTTGTTTTTTTAATAATTCAGTAATAATCAGGTAATTCCGACTACATAATTTGGAAGCTACTATTGTAACTTATTAGAATTGACAAAAAAATAATCAGTTGAAACCATTGTTTTTAGTCATAAAAACTTCATTTATCAACTACAAAATCTCGTCCCAATAGTGTAGTAGCGCCCCAAATTTATTTTTCGACAAGGAATACAATTTTTAAAACTTTTTCCTTATTGCATGAAGTTTCAATGAATGTCTCATATCCTCTGAGGAAACGTAGTTAGGGAAATGATATTCATAGTCCGTCTATAAATTTTACTGATTAGAAAATAAATTGAAAACTAAAATTTTGAAGATGCCAAAAGGAACAAATTAAAAGGATATATCAAATGAAGTCCAGGCTCGATGAAGAAAAGTTAAAAATATATCATTCAAACATGGTAGTGTTTTAATATATGGTTAAGTAGCAGTTTTAGTCATTTAGAACTGCTTTAAAGCTTCACCGCTCATTTTCTGACCAAATTTCAAACAAGTTTATAGATCACCTTCTCAGCTATATTGTGAAAAAAAAAGTTTCAATTTTTGTTTAGTAAAACAAAAGTTATGATGAATTTACTGGTGTTCAATATTGTAAAAAACGTAAGGAGGTGACTGACGTTTGTTCTGACTGGTTTTCATAGCAACTACATCGCTTCAGCAACTAGTGTTGCTACTAATTCACCGCTCTCGCGAAAAGAGAAATAACAAGTGAAATAGAGAGAATGAAAGCAGACGAGTTTCATACATTGTTTTACATATGTGTATGTTATGTTTATGGGGGTAAAAATTAAGACTGAAATTAAACAAAGAACAAGTGAATTAACTTGAAGCCTGCAAAAATCATGGATTACAATAGGAAAATGCGAGCGTGAAAAGTAATATGGTTAAGCTTAAAAATGGAAAAGAAAAGGACAAGAATAAAATATAATAAATTTATAACTTAAAATATTGCAGCATTAAGAATTTATTAAATTGAATTTTTTTTTTTTAAATCTTAATGCTGCAATATTTTAAGTTATAAATTTATTATATTTTTTACTAGAATATCTTGTTCTTTTTCCAGTTTTAACAATTAGTCGTTTACTTTTCCATATTACTTTTCATGCTCGCATTTTTCTATATATAAATACGGATAATTCAAAGCCACTGAAAAAGTTGTATATTCTGATGCATATATGTATATGATATAGTTCAAAATAAAATAAAATCCAAATAGCTGGAGGGTATGCGAAAGTAGCATCCCAAAATTTGCTGTAAGAAGAGCCTCATTGAAAAAAAAAAAACAAGTGAAAAAGTTGATATTGGCTCGTGACAATGCTAAAAAAGGATCTTCCTGACCAAGTCTTATAGAAATTTCTAAATTAGTACCCTCTTATTACTTTCACATGTATGTGTTACTTTCTGGAGCTTGGAAAAAATTGCCATTGGTTGAAAATTCTTTGAGTTAACACTTTCATGTTAAAACTTGTTAGCTTTAGAAAGTAACGAACAGAGTGGAGCGAAATGAACCTGAGTAAGAAAGAGGGTAAGCAATTACATCCGTTTGCGTTTTAAATTGCATTCCTATGTCTACATCATTATTTCTAGAAATTTCTAATAAATCCTTCGCACTTTGTTGTTTTCTACAATAAAGCAGTTCTTCTTGAGTGCGTTTATATGAAAAGAAAATCTATGGATGCTCAAAAGAAAGTCTTTAATAATGAAAGGAAGAAAAACTGTTTGTAATCTAACTTTAATAGTGATACAGCATTGGTATTCATTCTTATTATTGATCCACGTTTGTCTTCCATATTTTTCCCAGTTATTTGATGAATATCGAAAATTAATGAATTTCTGCTCAGATGCAAAAAACCTCTTATCTTTCAGATCTTTCTACATAAAACTGAATCATCCGAAATAAAGGAATCCAATGAAAAATGATTTATTAACAAAGCAGTAATCATACAATCATTGTTGATACATGATCAAAGCATGAAGTTTGCGTAATTAAATGGGAGGGAATATATTTGCCTCATAGGCCATCATCATCATCATCATCATCATCATCATCATCATCATCATCATCAGTTTAACGTCTGTTTTACATGCTGGTATGTTCTGGACGGCTTTTAGAAAGTGTCTTCTGAACTAGCCTATCTCTGGCCAGGTCTTTATTTATCCCTCTTTCTCTCAAGTCCATTCTTATCACTTCATTTCATGTTTTACTTGTCCTTCCCCCGCGCGCTGACCCTGCCACATCAAGTGTTCTACATTTACTAACCAAAGAATTCTCATTCACTCTTTCATCAAAGTCGCCTGTTCTGCAAACATCTATTAATATCGTCTAGATTTAATCTTCCTTTGAGGTCATCAGATTTAAGCCTTCACATTACACATCCATTGTATCATATCATTCCTCTCCATGCAACGCATATCCTCGACTCTCCTTAGCCAGATTTCACTTTCATACATATGTCTGATAGACTCTGCCTTTGGTTGACAGTTGTAATTAGGAATAGAACTCAGAACCTGATTTTTTTTTTTTTTTTGGTCTCTGATAAAAGGAAGGTGGGCCTGTAAATTCACCTTTGTCTTTTTATCCATTCGTCCGTTTGTCTGTCCGCACTTTTTTCAATAACTATGCGTTGGAATTTTTTGAAACATGATATGAGTAAAAAAGTAAGAGAACAGATTTTCCAGAAAAACTCCGGTTGCCCCCTCCCCCTAGGGTGCCTTTTGGGTTAAAATGGCTAAAATTGACACTTTTGTGCTTATTGAAATAAAAATGATGCCTTGGATTTTTATAAAACTTTCTGAAAAGTTGTAACTAACTGATTTCTGTATAATTTTTTGTTTGTCTATACTTTGCGATAACTCTTGGGTGTGCCTCAGGGGCTCTTTTAAAGCTAATAAAAACACTCCATTTTTGGGACTATTTTACGATATTTGTCCAAAATTTTCTGTGTATGTCTATTTAGCAGTTTTGCATGGTGCTGAACTCAAATTTAAATATGTTAAGGCCTTGGCGACTTTTAGGGCTAAATGGGAGGGGAAGGGGCTAATGATGGACTGAGTCATTTCTGTTTTTGCATGGAGAAGAACTCAAATTTACATATGTTAAGGCCTAAAAATGCACCGTTTGTTCATTTTCACCAGGATTTGACGTCCCCTGTGGACTTTTGGGGCTAAATTGGGGAGGGACATATGCTGAACTTTGTCATTTTTTTTTTTTTTATTCCTTGTTCATTATGCATTCACGGGGGACCATGTATGCTTCACTTTCTTTTTTCTTTTCTTTTTTTAAATACATCCATTGTGCGTTCTTCAAATTGCTCAGACCACTATAACCTTCTTCAGATGCATCTTTACATACTTGAAAATCTTCAAATTGAACTCTGCGACTTATGAAGAATTCAAAATTCAACCCCTTATTTCATCCATGGGAGTAAATTTTCTTACCCTACAACCATGACCAGGTAGGAGTATTTATTATGTTATTCTTAGTAATACTGAGCCTGCAACCTCTATAAGCTTATCACTTAGAACTTGATTGATAATCAGCGCTTTTATCCATTTCGCCATGATTCTAGATGTTTAACACTATGAGTAATAACAGTCACAATAATACACTTCTCAACCCTAATCTCAAAAATTCTGAAATATAAAAACTCCATTTCGTTTTGTGGAATAACATATCAAAGTTTCTTACATTTTTTGCCTTATACTTTTTGGTTTCATTTTACTTTAATCAAAGTTTTCAGAAATCAAGTGGCTCACTCCTGCGGCTAACACTTAATCTCTACATGAGATACATAAATATTTGAGTGTTCCATTAAAGTCTCCTTTACCTCTCAAATGATGAATTAATAAAAAAGTGACGAACGTTAATTTTCCTCTCCCCAATTGATGAGTAAAATGTTTTAGTATATCTCCCTAATAGATCAGTTAATTGTTTTATAATATCTTTTTTTAGAGGTTTCTGAATTTTTTAGATGAGTATCGGTTATCTGTATTATTTAGATTCATTGGGCTACTGTTCTCATCTTGAATATGATTTTCACAACGTTTCAGTCGATGTAACCTCCGACCTTCTTCAGGTGTATTTTGTCGAACTCAGGAATGTTTCTGTCAAACTCGAGAATTTGGATGGAATTTCGAGCAGAACCCTTTATTTACTTCACATGAGTAGCACCCACACTGAGGATTGAACCTTCAACCTTCAGGAGAACATCACTTTTTACAGTTGATTATTCCAAGTACTCTAACCACTGTGCCACGGGTCCTTGCAGAGAGTTCTAGTACAAATTTCAGAAGCCTTAAACCTATTTTATTTCTAGTTGTAAATATCACTATTTATTACTAATTATTACTATGTATTAACGTATACCTCTCTCTCTATATATATATTAATGTTTTTACTTATTACTTGTATATATTATCTATTGTTTAGTGTGGGTGTTACCCCCATGAAGTAAATAAAGCGTTCTGAAGTAAATAAAGCGTTCTGCTCGAAATTCTGTCCAAATTCCCGATTTTGACAGAAGCATTCCTAACTAAGTTCGACAAGATACACCTAAAGAAGGTCGGAGGTTACATCGACCGAAACGTTGTGAAAATCACTCTCAACATGAGAACAGTAGTCCGATGAATCCAAATAATACAAATCTCTTTTTAGGAGTCTTTTAGTTTTATCAGATTCCATGACAAGAATTCATCTAGTCTGGTGGAGTCTCTCGCTTCGTGCTGTTACTCAAAGAAAGTATACCATTCCTCATATAAGCCCGTGTGGAGTAACGCTACAAATTGAATATCAAGAAATGAATGTCATAAACCAACATCAAAAGTAGAACAGACATTAGTAAAGAAGAAAGAATGCATAAAAGGGTAAAAATCACAGATTCTTTTACTGCATTAATTATTTCAACACAATCAATAAAGAACATGTATTCCCAGGGTAAACAAAGAGATAAATATGAAATGAACAATGCACAAATAGATATGACTTATTTTGTTGTTGATATTCTGGGAGCCTGATACTGCAACCAGAAGAAAATCCCATGCAAAGATGGCACTTTTCTGCGAACCTGATGCTACCACAAAAAGCAAGTGGGTCTGGAAACAACTACAACCTCAAATAAGCAAAGGGCTGAAATTGACAACCTGTCGAACTGTGTCCAATTGCATGAGAATCCACGCATAAAAAGTAAAAGCTTTGTTCTCAATTTTACAAAGGTTTAGAGTGAGTGTTTATTAACTTTCAGAAAGAAGAGTGCATTCTTTTGTTATTTAGAAATGATTCAGGAAGATAATTTGTCATTTGACAAAATATGACTGTTTTGTTTTCATCTCTTCACTAAAATTTCCATCGTCTACAAGGCAACGGTGAGTTAACTATACTACATTCCATAACTGTGATAATGTGGCCCTATGTTACCAGACTAACAGTTTTAGCTAGTATATATATAACTTGAGTAATGAGCCTCATTGTTTTAATTTGAAAGTTATTGACTTTGTTGGGGGGCTAATAAGTATGTTAACCCCGCAAACTGAAGAAATATAAAAAGTGGATTAAACACAACCAAAGCAAAGATGACCACGGCGGATATTAACTTTATATAGAATTTATTTTCTCAAAATAGAAAATAAATAGAAAAATTATCTTCTGCAGAAACGCAACGTGTTTGTTGAAATTGGGTCTTTTGGTGGTAGGTCTTCATAGGCCCAGGGTCCGCAAGCAGGTTACATCTGGCTGGTCAGTAATTGGGGTACTGGCTGGGAGTCAGTTGGAAGCCAGGGAGTTTTCCTTTAGAAAAGCTGTGGCCTGCACATGATGAGACTGTCTAAGAACCAAGTCATCCTGAAAATGGTAGCTAATGAGAAGTGTCTTTAAATGGACAGTTGTGATATTGTTGGTGCGGACGATGAGTAGTGGGCATAGCAGATACATTGAGAATATCAGTGAATGTATCATTGCTGTCGAGTTGACTACTGCCTGTAGAGTCGTTTGTTGAAACGGTCATATGAGCGAGCGGGGAGCTGCTGTGTCTGCTGATTCCAAGATGCCCACTGATGAGATGGGGAAATCATTGCTTATTTATAGCGATTCTGACCTGAAAAACGGCTCAAGATTCAACTCAGAAAATACGTTTTTTGCACATTTTGATTGAGTAGAAAGTTGATTGCCTCTGTCACGTGGAGTGTTTTCACCTATATCCACCGAAGAATGGATTTGGTCGGGTCAGGGGGTCAGTGGCTGACAAAATATTTTCGTTTTTTTTATGTTAGCCAGAAGGGTGTGTAAAGGTGCATGCGTGAGAGGCGAATTTTATGCATTTCGTCTAAGGGAGTCAAGGTGTCGACATCTGGTCGGCGAGTAGATATGTGTGGCATGTTGTTATTATTTTTAGTTGAGTAGCCCACACCGTTCTTTGTTAGGGTGACAGTGAGGCTACGATAACTTCAAAAACCTGAACACAGTCACAGCTGAGTAACATGAAAAGGGTAATGGGTCGCACTAGAGTTGAAGCAGAGCATGATTTATCATTAGATTGTGACGTCACAAAACCAAGTGTATAAGAGCGAGAGTTGTGACGAGATCATGTTTTTGAGTTGAGATAGAAAGCAGAGTTTTAGTCAGTGTGTCTCAAGGAAGCGACAAGAAAACATTGGAGTTGGAGTTTCATTCTTGGATGCAAACAATGGTTTAAAATGTAGTAGTGAACTCAAGACCCCCACATTAAGATGAGGAGTCAGCAAGAAATTAGTGATGCATCTCCAAACCGATGTATGAAACATAATAAACTCAACTATCTATATAAGAGCCAGGTACGTCCAAGGATGGAATACTGTTGCCACATCTGGGCAGGAGCTGCTAGAAAGGACTTGTCCTGCCTTGATAGAGTTCAAAATAGACTTTGTAGCCTCGTAGATGTCCTTTTCTCTTCCCTGCAACCTCTATCTCACAGAAGAGATGTTGCTAGCTTGTCTCTGATGTATCGTTATTTTCATGGAAAGTGTTCGACTGAGCTTCATTCTATGGTCCCCCCCCTTGCCAAACTTTCACAAGAAACAATCATCTAGATGAAAACACGATCAATAATTCCCCCCACTCTTTATCTGTGCCTAAACCTAAACGTAGATTCCATGAATAAAGCTTCTTTCTTAGAACTGCACGCCTGTGGAATTGTCTTCCGTTTTCCTGCTTTCCGGCTGACTACAATATGGTTGTGTTCAAGTCTAATGTAAATAAGTTCTTGATGAGCCGTTCCATATAAGTTAACAAATTTACCGAATTTTCATTACTAATGATTACTATATTGTCCAATTTCTGCTGTACACTCTTTAACCCTTATCCTTGAGTGGCCTCTTGGCCTTGATAATGTGGTGATCCTTGTATAAAAAAAAAAAAACTATATATATAAAAAAAGACACAGGAAGAATTATGTGTCCATTATTCTATGCATGAAAAGGATTTCTTTGCAGAGAGAAAATCTGCAGGAAAAATAATAGTACAGCCATAATTCGATTTGAGGGCACAGAGCCCTGAGGGGAAAAGAAAGGACAGAGAGAAACACACATTGCACAATATCCAAGTCATGACAACAGGACCATTGCCAGGACCCTCAAAATACAAATCTGGATGGTTCAATGCTTAAGGGCACAGCTCCAAGTTTCTGGCCACGGTTATGGTCTTTGGTGTGGTTTCAAGTGAGGGCTACATCATGCCATCTCACATCTTTGGAGTCGGCTTGAAAGTCCACACCAAAGTATACCTGGATGTGCTGAAAAGTGTGGTGATCATCTGGTGCAATCAGGTGGATGCTGGCAAACCCTGGGTGTGGCAGCAAGACTTGGTGCAGGCCCACAAGTCCAAAGAGAACCTGGCTTGGCTTCAGGAGTACTACGACTTTGTAACCTTCTCTCACTGGCACCCCTCCTCCCACAACATGTACCTGCTGGACTACTTTGTTTGACCATACATCGAGAACATCTCCAACATGACCTCCCACAACACTAAAACCAGCCTGATCACCGCCATCTTTGTAATTAATGTAATATTCGCAAGTATTCGCCAAGCTTCTGCTGGCGCTTGTGGAAAAAGCATGCTCCCAGTTTCAGATCCGTATCAAAGCAGTGATTGAGGCTGAAGCTGGCTACATTGAATAGATATCAGCTCTACTACATAATCAAGTTACCTGAATTGATTTTTTCAGTAAAAGTTCAAAAATAAAGCTGTTGTGTTGTTGTCTGTTTGGCGGCAACTTTATCGTTTATTTATTGTTCCACCGTGTATTAAACATTATAAAGCTTGATTTGTAAATGACATCTCAAACTCAATAAAACCTTTATGTTCCGTTGGTTAGAGAAGATTTATCAAATAAAACACATTACCACTGAGATTTAAGGGGTTACTGTGATTTAGGGGCCACATTTATATGCGGCATCCCAAGGGGGGGGAGTTTTGAAAGAAGATGTTTGGTCACATTTCATTTAAATTTCTACATGTCAGTCAGAGAAACAGGGAGCAGGAACGAGATTCTAGAGGATTGTATTTCAGGAAATAAACTACTAAAGTAAAAAGCCTTTCAACATCCGAGGACTTTGACAGAATGCAAGATTTTTACGTTACTAGCATAAATACACTTGTTTTGCATTGGCAAAAAAAGTGTTGATGTTGATGGTGCTCATTTCGATCAATGATTTTATTTTTTTGAACCAAGTTATGAATTCAAAAGTTAAAAACCGCAAGAACTTTCTTGTCAACCTGATAATAAAAAATATCTTTCTAATTTTTACCATTTACTGAATTTATATAATTTCATCTTAAACTTTTCTCCACTATTGCTATGATATAAATAAACAAATATATATTTCCAAAACCGGATCTGTCATCAATTTAATATTAATCTGCCATCAACCAAACGGATTATTTGAGCTTAAAAATGAGCCTGGCTCAAAAACACTACTGAGTCAGTAATTTTTTTTTCTTTTCATTTTCTCGAAGATTGGTGCCAGTTGTAAGTATTTTTTTTTTCCGAAAACGGTTTTATTGATTTTTATTCAAAGAAAACAACTATATAAGGTCAAAGAAATGGTGCATGGAAAAAAGGAAGAAACTGAAAAAAATGGATGAATAATTGACAGCGTCATACGTCTAAATGAATTTTCGTCTAATGTGTTTTCTTTACAAAATTAGTCTTCCAATAGTGGTTCATTATTCTAAAAAAAAAAACTTAGGATAATAATATAACTATAGTCTATAAATCAGGGGTTACTAGCTGATATGTCCCGTGAACAGGATATATTCGTTTAAAGTAGCTGAGCGGTCTTTGTTACAGTTTTGGGTAATAATCTTGTGGCTCACCTTACTGAACGAGCGTTTGTGGTTGAAGTTGGTATATCTAACATAAGGCTCGTGGCATACCCTTCGACGTCTGTCCTAGGTGGCGCTACCAGCCAATCATAAACCATTTATTCATTGGCACATATTTTTAGGGTGCATTCGGTATCATCTACTCATATTTAAATAGCACAAAAGAAATCCCAAACTAATTAGAATATTGGACAAATATGTCGGCATATCCTTCTTAATATAATTTAGATGTTATATATGTTTTTCTAATTACACTGTACATGCATGGAATGCCTACGCCTAATTCAACCAACCCTATTGCTTTGCGTCCAAACTAGATTTTCTAGAATATTCCTTTCTGACATTGCTTTATGTCATAGATGACTGAAATTGTAGTCGATTCAACTTTAATTATGTACCTATTAGAAATATGAGAGAAATAAGACAGAAACAGGATACTTCAATTTATAAACCATTAATGGTTTTCTTGTCTATTTAGCATCTTAAAGAGCCCACCGGCAGAGACCAGTGCCACGCTAGTAGATGACCATTGCAATAAATGATGAGGTTTGTCACACAAGAGAGTATAACATCTCTAGATTTCTGATTAATCAGAGGATAGGTTTACTGTCTTACAAAACTATGAAGTACTGTTCTAGTTCTTCGGTTGGGGAAAATGGTCAGCAGAAAATATAACTTTACATAAAGGACTGTGGAGGTTAACTGTCTTTTATGGATGAAAGACGAATGGTTACAGTTAAAATTTCGCCCTTGTCTTTTAGTTCATGTTTCATTCAAATAAAGAAAATAGAGAAATGCTTATTTTTAGATGCGTCCAATACAAGAGACCTTCTGTGAAGCTATTTCAAATAATATTTTTCATCGCTAAATATGTTTTTTCTTTCTTTTTTTTTTCTTAAATGCATCTTACATTTTAATAAGAATTAACTTCTGCAGGATTTTGTTGATACGCCACCCGTCAGTTTAAAATAGTATTTTGTTGGCATGTCACGCTACAGTTTAGAATTACATTTTGTCGGTCTGTCATGCTTTAGTTTAATATGGTATTTTATTGATCTTTCTTGCTTCAGTTTATAACTACATTTTATTGATTTGTCATATTTTGTTAGTCTGTAACACTTTGCTTTAAAATTACATTTTGTTAGTCTGTCGTGCTTTAGTTTGAAATTTTATTTTGTTGGTCTGTCATTTTTTAGTTTGAAATTTTATTTTGTTGATCTGTCCTGCTTTATTTTGAAATTTTATTTGATTGGTCTGTCATGCTTTCGTTTAAAATTACATTTTGTTGGTCTGTCATGGTTTAGTCTAAAATTACATTTTGTTGGTCTGTCATGGTTTAGTTTAAAATTACATTCTGTTGGTCTGTCATGGTTTACTTTAAAATTACATTCTGTTGGTCTGTCATGCTTTCGTTTAAAATTACATTCTGTTGGTCTGTCATGATTTAGTCTAAAATTACATTTTGTTGGTCTGTCATGCTTTCGTTTAAAATTACATTCTGTTGGTCTGTCATGGTTTAGTTTAAAATTACATTTTGTTGGTCTGTCATGCTTTAGTTTAAAATTACATTTTGTTGGTCTGTCATACTTTCGTTTACAATTACATTTTGTTGGTCTGTCATACTTTAGTTTAAAATTACATTTTCTTGGTCTGTCATGCTTTAGTTTGAAATAGTAGGTCTGTTATGGTTCTGTTGTAAATAGTATTTTTGGTCTGTCATGATTCAATTGTAAATGCGTAGTTTATTGGTCTGTCATGATTTAGTTTAAAATAATATTTTGTTAGTCCGTCATATTTCACTTTAAAATTATATTGTGTTGCTCTGTCACATTTTGTTAGAAATAGCATTTAGTTATATGTGAAAGAGCGTTTTCATTTTGACATGAATTTTATTTTTCTATTAGCAGGCAGCTCGGCATTGCTCAGTCGTAAAATACACACAAATATTATATTTTAATTCATACAGAAACTGAGCTATGTGCATGCGAGTATTATGTTTCTTCTAAACAGTTCACTTCTTGCAAGTAAAAAATTAAAAATACTCGAGCTGAAATCGAAACCAAAACATAAAGACAGTGAATCAAGTACGATAACCATTAAGCCAGCTTGACAGGATCTTTAAAAAGTGTTTTCAAACCTACTTATTCTTAACAAGAAGAATCTATCATGTAAACGACCCCCACGTATTAATTTTTCAATTTTGACTCCTTAGCAGCCCTTTTTTTTTCAAATGTAACCCAATTAAAAAGTTTTCCATATGCTTGAATACGCTATATACCAAATTTCAAGTCTGTAGAATAAAAAATTCGTTGAGTATATAGGTTAAGAAGTGTCCTCACACACACACATTCCCACTTTTATAGATATAGAGATTAGCTACATTTACTCATTTTTAAAAGAAATTCTATCCGCCAGTCTGTCACACTTCAGTGGAAATATTTTAGTTTGTCACGCTTAAGTTTGAAATAGTATTTTCATCACTAAAAAATAAAATTGTCACGTTTTTCCGATAATTTTAAAGTGAAAAATCAGATTCCAGCTAAATTAATTTAAATAGGAACAATTCATTTCATAGAAAGATTCAGTGACAAAAAAATATTACCAAATGCTAAGAAGACAATATCACCCGAACGATATGACTAGACAAGAGTGAAAATACTCCATCATGCGATGAACAAACACATTTGGTATAATCGTTAGAGTGCTTGATAATGGATCAGCAGATCGGGGTTCAATCTCCGGTCGAGTCATACCAAAGACTCAAGAAAGGGTACTCGATGCTCCTTTGCTACACACTCAGCATTATGAGATGAAAGTCAAGAGTAAGTGGAGCAATCCAGAGAAAGTAATGGCACTCTCTGTCACCTTTCAGTGTAGTTTTTTTTTTTTTTTTTTTTTTTGCATTTTCACCCCAAACAAGGCACACTTCCCCTTTGATGTAGGGGGCTACTATCTAGGACATAAATTGCAGGGATACTATGTTGGGAGTTGAGCAGTTGAGTAATGTCTGTTTACATTACACTTGAACTTCTGCATGTCAGTACAGTCGGGGAGGCAGGAGTCCAGAAGGGAATTCAAAAATCTAGCAGTTCTGGGGAAGAAACTATTAGAGTAGAAGACTTTCTGGCATCTGGGGATCTCTACCGTGTAGGGGTGGGATTTGGCTGATTGTCAGGTTTGTCGGGGGTATTCACGTCGAGGGGGTAAAAGGGCTTGTAGTTTGTCAGAGCATCTACCATTAAAATACTTGTAAAACAGGCAGAGGGATGCAACATTTTGTAGATGGGATAGAAATTGAAGCCTAGCTGACAGGTTGGGACTTATTAGGTTGGCAATCCTCTTTTGAACCCTGTCCAGGAGTAAGAGACTAGTAGCAGGTGCACCAGCCCAAATATGACAACAATACTCCATATATGGGCGAATAGTGGCCTTATACAGATACAGGATAGTTTCAGGTGTAAATAACTTTCTAGCATGGTAGAGAGAGCCCACCTTCTTTGCAGCAGCCTTGGCAATGCCCTCGATGTATCTGTTCCAATTCATGTTTCCCGTGAACGTAAAGGTGAGGAGTTTGAACGAAGTACCATAGCTATTAGTGGTTGAGAAAGTTTCTTTTAATTATTGAAGGAAACGAGCTTAGTTTTGGCAGTATTGAACGTTACCATCCTATTTGTCTCCATTCCACTACAGACTGGAGGTTTTCCTCTAGGTTTCCACCATTGTCTTGGATATGTGTCTCAGTCGTTTCTCCCTCGTGCCTGTTATAAAGCGTAATGTTGTCAGCAAATATACCCATCTTAAAGACAATTTTATCAGAGAGGTCACTTATGAATAACAGCCATTTTGAGTTGCTCTCAGCTATGATCGATTCATTTTATCTTATAACATTATATATTATAAATGTCTCTTCTTGAAACTACGAGAAACATTCCAGAAATAATGCTTCCTATTTTTTTTATTCTGCTTGAATGGATCAGAAGAGATTGCAAATTGCATTGTTATGATGACTGAACTTATGCATTCATGGCCTGAAAGTTTCATCTCTCTGTTGCAAATATTGATGGTGTGAGACTCTAAGAAAGCAACCCCTGTCATGGATGAGTGTCAGAAGCAGAGACGCATCATTGAGTTCCTCCATGCAGAAAAAAATGAACCTAATCAACATTCACTGGCGCCTGTTAAACGTTCATGAAGTGATTCAGCTGATGTTAGCACAGTTAAGAGAAAGATCCGTCGATTTCAGTGCGCTAACAGAGATATGAGTGACAAAGTGCGCTCTGGACTTTTACGACCAAAGCATCATAAGAGGCTGGCAAAAATGCATTAAAAATGGTGCTGACAATGTTGAAAAATAAATTCTGGAGTACAAAAGGTTTCTTGACGTTTCTGAATTTTTGAGATGAGAATTGGTTGTTCATATCATTTGGATTCATCAAACTATTGTTCTCATCTTGAGTGTGATTTTCACAATGTTTCAGTCGATGTAACCTCTGACCTTCTTCAGATGTATCTTGTCGAACTCAAGAATGTTTCTGTCGAACTTGGGAATCTGGACGGAATTTCAAGCGGAACCCTTTATTGACTTCACAGGGGTAGCATGCTCTTGTTCCGTCAACCATGACTGGATAGAGGCCCTAAGTAATTTTCAATTGTATTTTTCGGTCGCCCACACTGAGGATTAAACCTTCAACCTTCAGGAGAATATCACTTTTTACAATTAGTTTTTCCAAGTACTCTAACTATTGTGTCATGAGTCCTGAAGGTTGAACGTTCAATTCTCAGTGTGGGCAACAGAAAAATACAATTGAAAATTACTTAGGACCTCTATCCAGTCATTGCTGACGGAACAAGAGCACATTACCCCCGTGAAGAAAATAAAGGGTTCCACTCGAAATTCAGTCCAAATTCCCGAGTTCGACAGAAATATTCCCCGAGTATGACAATATACACCTGAAGGTCAAAGGTTACATCGACCGAAACATTGTGAAAATCACACTCAAGATGAAAACACTAGTCTGATCCAAATGATATGAAAGGTCTCTTGTTTTTATGATACTACTCTCATCTTGAAGATTTTAGTTTTGAGTTAAAATATAGGAGGCCTTGTTTTTTGAATGACCCTCATAGTACGCAATGTTTTGACTTGGTTAGTTTGTTTTGAGGAACATAAACCCTTTC
The DNA here is from genome assembly GCF_053919585.1 of Euprymna scolopes. Classification (NCBI taxonomy): domain Eukaryota; kingdom Metazoa; phylum Mollusca; class Cephalopoda; order Sepiida; family Sepiolidae; genus Euprymna; species Euprymna scolopes. The sequence goes on from NC_136500.1 coordinate 113,500,186, forward strand.
TGGATTATTTAATACTCAAACACAATAGACATTTTAAATGATTCATTGTATACGAATAATTGAACAAAAGTTTATATTTTACTCACAGCTGAGGAAGTAACTGATTCATATCTTTTCTCATAGTATTAGTGACCATTGTAGTGTTGTAGTGATCATTCACCCTATGCGAGTTGAACCAACTAGGCAATATCAAATTAACAAGCAGTCCCCAGTTGCATGTATATCCCAGTCAGGAGAGATGGCAACGTCAGGTTTTTACAGTTCTTGCAGGGAGATGTCTGTGTCTTCCTACATACAGTGCCTGGCATTTCCAAATGATCACCCATCAGGTACTGAATAGGTTCAATGTCACTTAATCTTGATGAACTAGTGGGTTAACACGATTATTGCCGTATATTATTATATTACGAAACGTGTTCAATAAGTAATACCTCTACCTCATTTCCTGGTGTCTGATCTAGCTGAAATTTTGCATGTGCAATGATTTATATCTCTATGGGTTATGTGACAACTTACAGCTGTGAACTAATTGCGGTTTTTGATTTACAGGTGTTTGAACTGAGTCAGATGTGAAATGGAGCCTGTCAATTATTGTATTTGCAAAGATGCAAACCACAGGAGACTTTTGATAAAATGAAAAAAATGTATGGTAATTTACATATGCATAAGGTGCTTGTTAGATGGATTCTCGGGTTGCTGACACCTTTCCAAAAACGGAAATGCTGTCGAGTGCTCAAGGATGAATTTGGAAACATGGCAAGAAGATGAGTGAAAGTTTTTCAGAGTGAAACCTGGGTCTGTCACTATGACGCAGGGACCAAAGCTCAGTCAATGTAGTGGAAGCATTATAACTCACCATCTCCAAAGAAGGCAAGGGTGCAGCCCTTCACTGGTAAAGTCGTGTTCACAGGCTTCAAGGACCAGGTTGGAGTAGTGATGACAGATTTCCTTGCAAAGGGTACCACAATTACGTGAGTTTATTGTGCTTCCCTTTTGAGTAAATTAAGAGAAGTTATCAAAACTAAACAGGGGGGGGGCTCAGCAAAATTATCCTCATCCTACATAACAACACTCTTATTCACAATGCGCATGTTGCCAGATCAGAAGCACAAGCATGTGGTTAGAAAATCCTCTTCTACTTCCCTACTCTCTTGACCTTGCACTTTCTGACTTTCACCTCTGGTGAACCATGAAATTGTCTTTTGAAAGGAAAGCATTTTTAGATGCTGTAATCTTGATTTCCAAAGTTAAGTTTTGGTTAGAGGACCAACCTAGGGTGTTCTACAAAACACTCTCCAGAGCTGCATTAAACGATGGGATAAATACACAACTTCTGGTGCTTTCTATGAAGAGAAAATCTAATAACTGTACCAAGTTTCGTTGCTCTACTGCTATGAGAAGTGGGCCAGGGAAATGACTTATTATTGAATGTTCCTCGTACATTACTAAACAATTCCTATTGGATTTGATTTTGGCTTAACAAATTTAATAGGCTTCCACCGAATCGTCTTCATTTTTTCCATCGTAAAGAGGTGGATTTATTATACAACAATTCAATTAGTGACAAGAAACTTTGTTTCTACAACTTAACTTTGGACATCGATATATTGTTATGTTTACATTTCCCAACATTTCAACTGATTCATTAGTTATTGAATAAACTATATACGCCACAAGGGTACTTGTACAGTTTAATCAAGACATTAAAAAAAAATGAAAATATTGAAAAAAAAAAAAAAGAAGATATATTGTCTGTACCCGTTATGGAATGAAGTTTTCATACAAAAAATCACTTAATTTGATCAGGTAGTTTTGTTTTTGTTTTTTTGTTTTTTAAAGAGGAAAATCAAATTTTAATGAGATCGATCTATCGTGTCGTGGTCATCTTGTTTTTTGCAGTTGAGGAGGTAGGCGTCAGGGAAGATAACTCCAATCATTGCTTAAAGTTTGTCAAAATTTGACGAGATTTATTTTGAAACATGAGCAGAAAAAATACATAGATAAATATTTTAGGGTTTTTTATTCACTGTCCTTTTTTTTAAATTCCTTTTTTTTTTAAATTCCTTTTTTTTAAATTCCTTTTTTTTAAATTCCTTTTTCATTTTGTCCTTTGTTAATCCCCTTTTCGTTTAAAGGCAGCGACCACCTCGTCCTCGAAAATGGGCAAATGGCGACGATACAATCGATCTCACTAAAGTTTGATTTTTCTTTGTTAAAAAAAAAAAACTACTTGATCAAATCAAGTGAAACTTTTTGTATGAAAACTTCATTCTATAACGGGTACGTACAATATAACATTTTTTTTTTCAATATTTTCATTTTTTTCTTGATTAAACTGTACGAGTACCGTCACAAGAAATGCAGGTTTGCAAATTCAATATTAAAGCGATTTTGAGAGGAATGGAATTTTGACCGAGTTTAAGTTTGATCCAGAATAATTCACACATGCAGTAATATATAAAAAGTAAACAAAAACAAAAAAGTGACCCGATATGATTTTCCCATCAACATTTTAAATAAAAGAAAAGAAAAATTAAAACTAAAAAGTTGTCGTGGTGCGCTCACATCGTAGCTTATGTTTTTGCCATGTCGGCCATTTTCTTACCTAGTACAGGAAGCTTCAACATATTTTGACATATTAAAAAAAAAAGAAAAAAAAAAGTTTTATATCTTTTTTTCAATCTGGGGGGAGTACAGTCACTCACACATGCACACACACGCACACACTCGCCCGCGAATAACGAAACATCATTTATTCCATTTTTCCCCGCGCATTTTGAGAAAAAAAACATATTTTCTCAGCAACGGCTCACATTCAAATACGCCCACACACTTTGCTCAAAATAACAAAATTAGAAAGAACATATTTTTGGCGGACGTAGTTGGAAGCACTATCACGTGACACAACCAGCCAATGAGAAAATTTAGAATATAATTGCATTTACAAATTTCCAAAACGCCAAAGAAACAGCAGAAGCTAATGTTCTCTGGAGCTGGTCGGAGACGTATAAAAAGGGCATTTGTGCGCTTAAACGGCAGTCGACCTTTGAGTATCATGGCGTAAATATCAACATCGACCCGTCCGTGTTTGGACGTTAAACACGCGGGCCCGTCAATTAATTCCTCCACATGGATACTGGCTTGCTACCCTAATGGACTTTTTATTTTTACCCTTTTCTATCTCTCCGCTAAATAAGCGGTGGACTTTTTATATTGTTTAATTCTTCGTAAAAGTCTGGTTATTTTTAACCAAGAACTTTCACTTTTCTACATCTTCTCATTCAATCACCTCAGTCGCTGGAAGAGACTTTCAATTAAGAAGAAACTTTCTTATCTTCTCTTTTCATTCATTTACAATTAAAAAAAAAAAAAATTTGTATCTTAATTTATCCATTCGTCTCAGGCATCTTTGCTTGATTGTTTCAACTCCATTTTACACTTGATTTCTATCACTATTCTTATTATTATTTTGAATTTGCAGGATTAACATCGACACACGTTAATCCCGTAACAAGGTGACTCCAGAGCATTACTGAAATGAAATCATTCCTTCCGCCCCCCCCTCTCACAGATGTTATAACGATGGTAGAAACGTTGTTGCTGTTAATGGCTACTCTGTATAATTTTTTTATAACATTTAAGGTAAGGAAACAAAAGGCAAAACTAAAAATGCCTCCAGAGCATTACTGAAATCATTCCTTTGCCCCCCCCCTTGTATGTTATAATGACAAGATTTAAAAAACAAAACAAAATAGAAATTGTCCAAAAATTGAAGTCTGATATATATCAGTTTATTCTTATTTTATAGGATTTTGATTGGATTATTGCGTTGGTTTGTTGATTTGGTCTCTCATAGATTTCCTCCGCGTTTCTTCGATAATATTATCAATAACGAACAACAGTAAATACCTTCAGAACTAGGTTAAGCATACATTATTGGTCTCCTCGAAAGATCCGAAAGCTTTTAAGACAAAGCGATGTATCGTTGTAGATGTCGTAATATGCGTGGAAACATGCTTGATCAATACGCCAAACATGATTCGGTGAAACGTAAATTGAAAGCAAAAAACCTGACGAGTGGATCTCAGAACAAAGAAAATTATTCATTTTAGAAAATAATATATTGAATTAGGAAAGGAGAGAACTTACAAGAGGAACTAATTGAAAAAATAAAAAATCGATTTAAACACAAAAAATCAAATTGAGTTAGATAGAAATCTCTTTGTCTGTGAGTTAATTCAGTTTGGTCTGTTTTACGGCATGCCAATCATTTTTCTCATTATATAATGCGTAATTATAATACCTGTTGTAAACGATTCTTTAATTGCTTCGCTTGCATACTAGCTTCACATATCTGTTATTGTTGGGAAATCATTAATTTCTTTTTAGTTTAAATTTTTAAATTTAGAAAATATAATGGGTAAGTCATGAACACACACACACACACACACGCGCGCACACACACACACACACACACACACACACACATAATCTTCAACATGTAAGAAATATAATTCGTCTTAAAATGGGAAGTTACCTCCCTTAAATTGTGAACCACTTAGATCATTATTTAAAATTGTCTCCATTGTAATAATCTTACTTCCAGAATAATTATTCTCGAAAAGAAACTAAAGCGAATTACACTTTTTTAGTGTAAAAAACATTGATTGAGATTGTCGGACTGACTTCCTCATCTTGGTTGTTATTGTCACAACGTTTCGGCCGTTTTGCCCTCCAGCCTTCGTCAGGTGTCTTGTATCGACCTGGGGAACCGTTTGTTAGGAGTCTCGAACTCAACCCTTTATTATTATTACGGGGGTACCGTGTTCGGACTCCAGCTAGGCTTTGGGACATAATTGCTGATTCTCTGTTTTGAATGTTACTTTTTTTTTTCTCAAAAATACAGAAAAATTACTATGTAAAAAACATTATGCGAATATTAAAAAGAAATCGTTAGTAAGAATCAAATATCGATTTGTCAGATTGCTTGCTATTTAGGTCTGATTGACTTCATTTTATATACTAGATAATCTCTTTTTGTATTATTTAATGTCTGCATTAACAAGTCTTGTAAACGATTAATAAATTGATTTGGTACAAGGTACCTTCAATAATTTTACGGATTTTTTTTTTTTGTACAGGCATCTAAAATTGTAGACGCTTGAAAATTTAATATGCTATTGCTATACATCTCATTAGAACAATTTTTATGAATTCAGGTTCAAAGAAAATCTACAGCATGAATTGAACTACGCCCTACTAAAGCCTGATTGTCACAGTTAGTGAATTTCAAAAATACAATCTAGATAGTAGGACACTTTATAAGAACGATATGCAATAAAATTCTGTTTTAAACTTGGGAAAATGTCACAGACACGTATGGAATGCTTCAGACTGCTTTCGGATCATCTTCCATGAATCGAGCATTAGTTTTTTGAGTGGCATAAGAGATTCAAGGAAGGCAGGGAGTCTGTGAGGAATGTTGAGAGGTGTGGGAGGAATATAGAAGTCAGAACATCAGAGTAGATTGGCCAAATAAAGAATTGCATGGATAAGGACCGCCGTTTGCCTATAAGGACAATAAGTGCTCAGTTTAATGTCAATGTGGGAACTGTGCACACAATTATTTGCAAGGAACTAAAGATACGGAAGATTTGCACAAAGTTTGTCTCAAGGGTGCTCAGAGAAGATTACAGACAGTTTGATTAAAACAGCATCAAGACAATTTCTCACCCTCCCTATAGTCCAGACCTTGCTCCCTGTGACTTTTGGTTATTCCTTAAGCTCAAGGAAAACCTTAGAGACTGTCGTTGTGAGACAATTGAGACAAAAGAAGCTGTGACGAAGGTCATTGATATGCTCAAAAAACTGTTTTTCATCCAACGGAAATGGAATCATGTCGTCTTTTCTAGGACAACAATTTTATTGTTTACTACCCTGTAGGTTCAGTTCATAGAGGAACGTTAAACAAACATATAAGGAAATCATAAAAATGGACTTGAAGGAAAGAGGGACGAATAAAGACATGCCAGAGGCTGGAAGTCAATTTCTTGAAGCCATCCAACCCATAGTGATTCTTCTGTTCATTATTTACATGGTTTTTACTATTATCATCATCTTTATTAATTTAATGTTGTGGTGGGTCAGCTAACTACTCCCATGTTTGTAAGCCTGAAACTCAACATTCACGTAAATACGTCAAGACCATGGGCACTAAAAGTAGCAACGAGTTTTCAAACAACAAAGAGAAAACACAAAACCTTCATCTTTCACAAACTAAACAAAAACGAAGCAAAAACAAAAGACTATATTTATTGTAATTTAGGTCCAAAAGAACCTAAATAAAAATACAGTTAGTAAACACCAAAGACACTTTTAACTGTAAGTAATATGGTGTGAAATTAATTAGACATTCATTATTTAATGACACCATCACTGGTCATAGAGCCCTTCTCACCAACCATAAAACTAGCAGATAGCACAGCAAATCTTCTGTTCAGCTTGGGAGCTAGGAGCACTTTCATCTCGATTGCTGTGGAAACCGGGGGCAGCAGAACGCGATGTGTACTCCACCCTCTACTGCTGCTTGTCTTCTGGGTCTCCTCTTCACAGCCTGCCACTTCAGTTTCTGAATTTCTGAACCTACTTCAACTCTGGCTTATTTCCAGCGACTCCAGCTTACTCCTGCAGCATCACCAGCTCACTCCTGCAGCTCCAGCACTTGCAGCCACTGGCTACATGCTCCAGCACCCACTGACGTCCAGCTATCCGTCGCAGTGTCAACTAACGCCCGGCTACCCGTTTCAGTGCTCACTGACGTTCATCTACCAGTTCTTATCTCAAGAACCCAAAACTCTCAACCTCGTGAGATGTTTGTTCTCACCCCAGCTGATCCTATATCCATTGCCGTATATTTTACCTTTTTTTCTTGGTAAACAATAAAACACGATACACGTCATCTTTAACCGATCATCTGTGTTTATCACCCTTCTTTGCTATTGCCGGTATGTTTTTGCTTCGTGTCTATTTTTAATAGTTGTATGGTCGATTGGCACCTTCACACCATCTCTCGCCGCTTTGCAACAATAATATTGGCCTAATTTACAGAACCTGATCAGAAATTGAAACTGTTCTGTAATTCAAACCATATTATTAAATTTCTTTACATGACTTTAACAAGTCTGATAGAGGTTATGGGGTCCAACTTTATTACAAAAAAAATACAGGATGAAACAGAAAACAGTTGTCGATAACACAAGTATTGTTAAAAATGGAAGAGAACTAGAAATGTTAGACGAGATGTTTCATGTGTTCTCTCTGTGAATAGCTGTGCAAGTTCATAAATAATCGAATTTTCAGTCGCCATCTGGATGGCTTTTTTTACTAGGTGGTCATCGCTTATCAAGGCCAAAAGGCTACTCAAGGATAAAGGTGAATAAGTGCCAGGTGGACGGTAAGACAACATCATGATGATCAGTAATGGTAAAAATTGGGTGGAATTTGGTTATTTAAGAAGATTGTTCAAAAAGAACTTGTTTACATTGGACTTGAAAACGATCAAGTTGTAATCAGCTAGAAAGTGGTCCCGCAGTATTGTGCTTTAAAGATGGGTAGTTTTAGGAAAGAAACACCTTGTACATGGAATTTTTGTTTAGTTTTAGGCACAGATAGCGAGTAAATGAAATTGTTGGCAGTGGTTGTAGCTAGACGAGTGTTTGTTGTGGATGTTTTACAGAGGGGGTGGGCATAGATTGAAGCTCAGTCGAGCACCTGCCATGAAAATAAAGATAGAGCAAAGATAGACTCACAACGTCTCTTCTGTGAGAAAGAGACAGTAGAAAGGAGAAAAGAACATCCCTCACTAGATTTCGAAGTTGGTTTTGTACCTTGTCAATAGTTCAAAGCTTCAATCAACAAAATAAAGATTTTATGTCGACGAGCTTTCTTTCTTCTGTAATTTAAGTTGATGTAACAGTAGATCTCAAACGGTAAATGTTTAGTTCGATGTAGTTAGGAGCATTTGGCTGTGAGCCAGGTAACAGTTTCCGTGAATATATGGGATAGTGCTCGATCCAATAACAATGTCCATCCTATCTCATTACTTAAAACATTTGGGTACATCTCATTTATTGTTTGGAGGTTTAAATCTAAATTTCCTGTTTTATGCAAGTCACTGTGATCACTATTTCTACGTGCAAATTGAATAGCAAGCATGTAAAATGTATGGTGGTGGTGGTGGTGACTTAAATTGGTGATGAGGAGGATGACGATGACGATAACAATGATGAGGATGATGACGACGACGACGATGATGATGATGAAGATGGTGGTGGTGGTGGTGGTGGTGGTGGGGGTTTAAATTCGTAATGATAATGATAATGGTGGTGATGATGGTGGTGGTGGTGGTGATTTAAATTGGTGATGACGATGATGATGATGACGATGATGATGATGAAGATGACGATGATGATGAATGATGATGATGATGATGATGATGGTTATTTAAATTCGTGAGGATAATGATAATGATAATGATGGTAATGGTGGATATTGTGGTGGTGGTGGTTTAGATTGGTGATGATGAGCATGAGGATGAGGATGATGATGATGATGACGACGACGATGACGATGATGATGATGATGACGACGATGACGATGACAATGATGATGATGATGATGATGATGATGATGATGATGATGATGATGATGGTGGTAGTGGTAATTTAAATTGATGATGAGGACGACGACGACGATGATGATGATGATGATTGTGGTGGTGGTTTAAATTCGTGATGATAATTATGATGACAATGATGATAATGATGGTGATGGTGATGGTGGTGATTTAAATTGGTGATGATGAGGATGAGGATGACGATGACAACGACGATGATGATGATGATGATGATGATTATAGTGGTGGTGGTGGTTTAAATTCGTGATGATAATGATGATGATAATGATGATAATGGTGGTGATGGTGGTAGTTGTGGTTATTTAAATTGGTGATGATGAGGATGAGGATGAGGATGGCGATGAGGATGAGGACGAGGATGACGACGACGACGATGATGATGATGATGATGATTGTGGTGGTGGTTTGAATTCGTTTGGTGGTGGTGGTGATTTAATTGATGAGGATAATGATGATAATAATGATGGTGGTGGTGGTGATTTAAATGTTCCAAATTTTGTCTCCCTTGTTTTGGTTTCATTTTAATAGAAAATGGAGACATCCAAGACATCTAGAAGGATCAATCATGAAAGAACTTGAGTTTTCTTTATCAGAGTTTCAAGCATTCTACTTACCAAACCTTATTCAGGTGTCTTTTGTCACCAGAATCGATAACCTTCTAGAAATTTCTAATGGAAGGTTTTATTTAATCTGCTGGCGATGGAGGTAAACTGTTCTTAATTCTCTTTAGATATTTTGTATCAGTCAATTTATTTGTTTCTTAAATTCCTTTGCCATGGATTGAACAGGCACCTTTTAGATAGAATTCAATTGGAGAATTTTGCCTAACCAACGCTTATATTCACTAGGTCATGAGTCCATTAGATTAATTTTAACCAGAATAAGGTTGTTGTAAATTCAAAGAAATGCTGAAGGTATAATATATATAATGCTCCCTATCTTAGGTGGAGCATTTGGGAAGTGATATACAAATTACCATTAGCGTATGAAGCGATGCTTTTTGTGTAAACAAATTGAGCTTAGGTACTTTGGACAATGTCAAAACATTGTTAATTCACAGTCTCCATAGCAGCAGCCATATAGCACAACGGTTAGAAGCTCCAACTGTCATTTGAGCGATCGGGTTTCAATCCTGGCTTGAGGTAGTTGTTTGTCTAGCCACACTGATGAGCTGTGAAACAGCGAAACAGTACTGTATGTGGATGACTATAATGCTCCCTATCTTATGTTGAGCATTTTGGAAATGATATACAAATTACCATTAGCGTATGAAGCGATTATCATCACGAATTGAGCTTAGGTACTTTGGACAGTGTCAAAACATTGTTAATTCACAGCCTGCATAGCACCTGCCATATAGCGCAATGGTTAGAAGCTCCGACTGTCAGTTGAGTGATCGGGTTTCGATCCTGGCTTGAGGTAGTTGCTTATCTAGCCGAACTGATGAGCTGTGAAATAGCAAAACATTACTGTATGTGAATGACTATATATATATATATATATATATATACCAAGTTAAAAGTATTAAAGAGATAGACCCATGAATTAAAGTGAGATTATTAAGAGTGCTCAATAAAAAGAGCAGAGTAAAATATTTTCATTTATACACGGCTGATTAAAAATGTAAGACACTTAAAAATCTTTTTAAAAAAACTTTCTTTAAAGGATAGATTTTAAACTCTTCCAACTTAAGGTTACCAATACTACAATCTAAAAGGTTATGGAAACAAAAAGCTACATTCCAAAGATTTGTTTTTAAAAATGACATTTTTTACATGCAAATGTATAAATAAAATTTTTGGAATATACCATTTTGTTTCCATAACATATTTACAGATTGTAGTGTTAGTAACCTTAAGTCGGAAAAGTTTAAAATCTATCCTTAAAAAAAGGTTTCTTTTTAAAGATTTTTAAGTGTCTTAAATTTTGGATCAGCCGTGTATATATGAAAATATTTTACTCTGCTCTTTTTGTTGAGCACTCTTAATAATCTCACTTTAATTTATCGGTTTATCTTTATAGATAAATATTATAGTTGCTACACTAAACTAATGTTTTATTATTGGTTTATTAAAAACCCAAAGGCTCTTCATCAGGCAACAAAAATAAAGTTTATCTGCTATTCATCATAGCTGATCCTTAAATGAAGAGAAAATGTTTTTTATTTAAAAAAAAAAACAAAGTATGAAATCGCTAGCTAGAAGTGGGAGGGGTGATATTGAAGTGGCATTTTAGACTCAGAAAGAAGGAAAGAAGGAAAAAGAGTGACAACTATAAAGAAGGAGAAGGACATGACAGTCAACAAGAAAAGGAAAAGGGAGAAAGGAAAAGAAAAGAAAAAGAAAATGGAAGGAAGAAGGATGTAGAAACAGGGAGAAGACATAAGAAGGGGATCAGTGTATTTACATTACATTACTATAATGGATGGGGAGGGGTGGAGACAATATGTCAAGTGAAGATGCATATAACATAACATGTTGAAGAAGAAAAGCGAATTAAAAGTGACAGATTAGTAAAAAAGATAGTTAAGCTTCCACATAGATATTTATACATGTCTAGAACCTAGCAGGACAAATACACATATATACGCACATATGCGTGTAAAAACAAAGATGGTTTTATATAAAAGTATGAATTCTATAAACCCTTATAGACACATATATTTTTATATACATATATTTATTACAATACAATAAAAAAAAATTAAGAGATTTGGATGATGAAGAAAATCAAAATGGTATCAATAATAATAGGAGCACTAGGAACAATTCCGAAAAACTTTGAAAAAAGAATGCCAGAAATTGAAATCAGAGGAATAACTGCAAAAGTACAACGATTAACGATAATGAAAACGACTGAAATATTAAGGAAAACCCTTGAATGCGGAGAATAATACAAGAAGACAATATAACAAATAAGCGTTACAGGGAATGAAGAACACCGAAGCTGCATATTCACAAGTTCTACACCCCCATCATGCATCCCCCCCCCCATTGTTTCATCACCGTTCCCCCCAATAAAAAAGTGATACCAAAGAGCCGAGAAGGGTCAAGAAGGACTGAAAGACTGAAGAGAGAGCACTAGCCAGACCTCGGCTGGACAAGCGCAAAGAGAACTGGGACCTTGGGGAGGCTGAGTACCAATCAAATTCCAGTATAAACCAAGGGCCACTGCCAGTGAGAAATCAATGGTAAGAGGCTGTTGCGATGATGCAAATTCATTTGCAAATGCTATCGAAGGAGGTGGAGAGAGCTGGACGTC
>NC_136500.1:113514641-113694641 GCF_053919585.1 Euprymna scolopes
AAGAGTATTCCAGTGGCTACATGTGAAGCTCTGGTAAACTCTATGCCCAAGAGATTAAAGGCAGTTTTGAATAATGATGGTGGCCACACAAAATATTGAGAGTTGACATAGTGTATGTTAATATTAACAACTTTCCCTTAGCAGTGTACTCACTTTTGTTGCCAGGGATTTAGCTTTTAATGGCTATATTTTGAGTTATTTTGAGAGGAAAATACATTAACTCTGTTATATATGCTGCAGACCGATTACTTTTCATTGTGAAAAAAAAAAATGTTTTCAACTTTGTCTCATGTTATTTTAACGCAATTTTCTTACAAATAAATCTACTTTGACAACCATAAGAGCATTTTACAACGGCGATTTACCCACTGCCTTCCTTTTTTTTTAAAATTTATTCTCCATTTTTAATACACTTTTCTCAAAAACATTCATACATTTTCTTCTACACTACCGACATGAATAAATAACCCCGAAAATATTTTTCTTAAATTGCATTACAAATAAATAATCAATGCGAATAAAATGTATTGTTTTACTGTGTACATTTTCAGCATTCCATTTGTTTGGGTTTTTTTCGCGTTTAAATTAAAAGATACATAAAAATTTGAATTTAACTTTAAGTATTATGGCATCTGTTCAGTGCACATTTACCTATAAGTATGACAAACCACTTATAACCACTTATAACGGCTGTAAGATTTTTTATTTTTTCCAAAATAAACAATTATAAACAGAACGCCTCAGAAATCTATCTATATTCTTTATTCATTTTAATATACTTTCATAAAAATGTTTCTGTTATGTCACAAAAAACTATTTTTTACATCACAAGTGTCATGCTCATACATCAATTACATAGCTAATACAGGGTGACCAAAACAAAAAACAGAGGACATTCAATTGTTTTTCTGAGCATTTTACAGTCAAGAGAGAAAAAAAGGCCAAAGATCCTAGTGTTTTGATGTGATGTTTTGAATATAATAAACTAGTTATGACCAAAGTTTCATTTCATTTAGACAAAACGCTAAGAAACGGGGCCTAATTAGAGTTGGGGGCCCCGTTTTTTTTTGGGGGGGGGGTCACCTTGTATAACATACTGACCCAACACGTCACGAGTAGTCTAGTATAATTATAAAACTCAGATGAGTTTGCTTACTTGGGAATTTAAACCGTCCATCCGGTTTCTGACTTTCGGTTTTCAAAAAATTTGCCTGCTTCCCTATTTCGTGGCTACTCTGTCTTAAGTTCGATATTAAAAGCCACTGTTGCTATTCAAAGCATACACAAGGTCAAGGTGGTTTTAACTTATTCTAACGTGTTTTCCTTAAAATAAATGTAATTTAGCACCGTTAAGTTAAAAAACTGATTAAAATATAAATATACAATATATAACTATAATCATATTTATAACCATATTTACTGCTTTTAGTAGTGCTCCTGTGGACTCTGACGATTTTTTTTTTCAGGCCTTACTTAAAAATATTTTCTCTTCAAGGAGGGGGAGGTAGAAACTTTGTTTTAGTAGTGCTTTTAGTAGGGCCTCCTTATTTTTAATTAGTGCTCTGAATGCTTCCTCAGTTTTATTTTTTCTATCATCACTGAAAAAATGTTTTCTGAAGATAATAAAAGACAATATAATCTCAAAATCGCATTTTATTTTGAGCATTTTTCATCTTACTTTTTAAGGGCCAACGAGTAGACTAATACTATTTAAAAACATATTCGGGTTGTTAAATGCAAAAACACCTTTTAAAAAGTCGTAAATAAATAAATAAATAAATAATAATGATGATGGTGGGGCGAGGAGGAGGCAGAACAAAGTTTTGCAAAAAAAAAAAAGGAAACAAAATAATAATAATAATGGCGGTGGGGGGGGTGAAGGAGCCAGCGTCAAAGCAGGGTAGTAATTTGGTTCTGAAAATGGGGATCGATTTACTAGAACATTGTATATGAAGCTGAACCCCCTTCCAAATCTTTAAATATTGATTTTTTTCAATTTTTGTATAATCTGGTAGCTTAGTGTCTAATAATCTGCAGAAATAGTTGAAAAAAGACGAAAAGGAAAGAATTGTAAGGGAGAGTGCCGCTTGTTCAGGTACACCTACATATTTTTAAAGAATGTTTTCTTTACCCAAGTTGTGTGTGATTAAAACTAGAACTTAATTTTAAAGAAAACTGTTTTTATGTCCAAAATTGTTTATTTACAATTATTTTATTTGTATTTTTCATTGCAAGTTGGAGTTGTTTTCAAACAAAAAAACAAAGCAAATATGTTTTTCTAGTGTAAAAAAAAAATTGATCATTTTACGCATTTAAAAAAATATTTTTTTTTTTTGCAACTTAACCTAGTACGATTTACCTCCTAAAAATATTAAAATCGACTTGGTGGGTGGGTGGGGGGGCTAATACGTTTCAATGGCCTTTAAAGATAATATAAAAGAATGAATTTTATTTTTTAAATAATTAAAATTTTAACATTTTAGCATGGGGATCACTTTCCTATATAAATTTAACATAAAGGGAGACTCCACTTCTTGGCGACATAGCAAGACATGTAATCATTAGCATTTTTTTCTAGTTTGGTAGTGAGGAAGGAGGCAGAAGGGGGAAATTGGGTGGGGTGTTGAGTCATAAGTTTCACACATTTAAAAAATACGTATAAATATTTCAAAACGTGTGTGTGAGGGGACTTTCCATTTTTTTTAAAGATTTGCTTTGAAAAGGTCTCACTGTTAAATATTACTTAATTATTATTTACTGATATTTTTAAGGCTGCTAACACACACACACACACACACACACACACACACACACACACACACACACAAAAAAACTAGGGTGAATCTGTACAATGCACACTTCCTCCTTGTACTTTTTTCTTTTCGTTTTCTTTTGTCAATTTTTTTTTCAACGGATTACACTATTCTTATATGAAGGATTTTTCATTTAATCTAAGGGCAATGGTGTTAAGACCTTTATTATCCAATATATTCTTTATTCTTTTCACTGGTTGCCACATTTGTTTTCATGTACATGACATTCATTTTTTTGCACATGCAAAATTGCCTATTTTTTCACTGGTTACCATGTTTGTTTTTGCATGTGCATTCAATTTTAGTGCGTTTATACATTAATTCTGCATACGCACTTGCATCTGTATACATTAATTTTGTATACTCACTATTCCATAGCTAGCTATAACATATACTGATCCAACGGATCACGGGTAGTCTAGTATATATATATATATATATATATATATATATATATATATATATATATATATATATATACTGGTTGTATCGATTAGTTTCCTAGATGTAAAGCCAATTAAACTCATGTGATTATTAAAGAGTGTTCAATACAGAATAGAGCTGGTATATAGTCTGTTTATTATACAAATATTATTGGTTACATATGTGCATACATGTTTCAGTGGGGTCTCAATTCAGAGACAATACTTCATCAGACCAAAAAAGAATTGATATTGAAACGGGTGTCAAGATTACATTGGTTTTTAAGAGATATTTGGGAGTGACATACATTCCGGGTGAGGGATTGGGGGTGTATACTTTGTGAATGTGAGTAGTAGGGTTTTTTGAAAGTGTGGTGAGGGTAAAGGGGAATGCTGTTCCCCCCCCCCCGTGTTTTAAGCGTCATTTGTAGGGAGGTGTTAAGTGATTCTTTTAGCTTGGTAGTTATTTATTGCCCTTGATTTAAAATATCATATATCTTAGGTTGTTTTTATGGTTGTGTATTTTTTATTGGTGGTGACTTTAATTTCCTTTTGACAAGTGTTATTTTATTAATTTATTTTTTATTTTTTATCTGTTGTTTTTTATTCTTTCATTTGTTTTAGTTTTCTAGTTTTCAGAATAGAGGCAGAGGGAAGGGAAATGCCGTTTCAAGCGGTTAAATTATTGATAGCTTGGAGGTGTTAGAATTTTATTAGTCTTGCTGCTACTTTTTTGCTTTGATGTAAAGTACTTTTATATTGCTATGCCGCTACTACCAATATGCTAGGTTGTTTTTATTACTGTACTTTCTTTACTGCTGACGACTTCCTATTGATAAGTGTTTTTATTTTTTGTTTTTATTTATTTATTTTTTTATTTATTTTAAATATATTAATTTACTTTTTGCTATTTTTCATTCTTCCATTTGTTTTAGTTTTTCAGGCTCCTTAGTTATTTACTTATTTGATTGTTTATATATAAGATATATGTCCTTATGGTCGGGTTAGTGGTTATTTTAAATGGATATATGGGCCTATTAATAAGATTTAAATAAATGTGGTGTATTGGTACTTATATTTTTCCCTATACAGTGATGTAGGATTATTTTTTTATAATAATTCCTGTAGGTACATAACATTCCAATTAAAGGCGTGTACGACCCATAGTTAAACGTTTTCGGATGTTTACTTATTAAGTATGTAAAGTGCACTCACCTTAATATAATTGTTGGTAAAATGTGTTGCTACCTGGTTAGTTTGGTACAAGCGGTAGACGTTTGAGATGGAGCTGGAGGGTAACTAGGGGATGGGCCTACCTTAAAATTAGCTAAGTTGCTTTAGCGTCTTCTTCCATGATTAAGTGAGTGTCATTATTTATTAGGAGTGTGTTGGCTTATAGTGAGTATAGTTATTAATTAGTGGTGTATTAGGACCATTTTATATCCAACTTTCTTTTACCTTGGTTCATTTATTAATTCATTAAGATATTGGAAGTGAAAGCTAAAAGAATCACCTAACACCTCCCTGCTAATGACAGCTTAAACATGGGAAATAGAATTTCCCCTTCTCCTCACCACACCCCCAAAAAAACCCTACTGCTCACATTTACAAAGTATACACCCCAATTTTCTTCCCCAAAATGTATCTTATAAAAACCAATGTAATCTTGACACCCGTTTCAATATCAATTCTTTTTTGGTCTGATGAAGTGTTGTCCCTGAATTGAAACATCCTCCTGCACTCTTCCATCGCTTGCCACACCTTCCTACACTCTTCTAGCACCTGCCACACTTTCATACAGTCTCCCAGCATGACTTGCAGCCTCCAGCAGCTTACTATTCTTGCTTATTTCCTTTTTGTAAATAAAAGGCGATTCATCGTCTTTGAACCGACTCCAGCTTCTTTGTCATTCTTCCCTTTTTGCTTTGCTGTTCTTTTGTTTTTGCTTCTGTGTCTTAATATTTTAGTTGTGCGGTCAACTGGTTTTTATAACTAGCTATTAAACCCTCTACAACACATGTACGCACATATGTAACCAATAATGTTTGTATGATAAACAGACTATATATATATATATATATATATATATATATATATATATATATATATACTTCTCCTGCTGTCTAGACGACTTCCATTGTCTGGGTTAACGCCTACACATTTGAAATTCTAACTTCAATTGACCTAATTTTCAAATATGTCTGCTCTTACCATTTGATGCCTGACCAATGATGGGAACAGTTCAGTTGGCTACATTTAAGTGACTGAATCTTAACCTTGCGATTTTGGGAAATTTTCAGCAACCTTAAAAGGAATTTCATATTCCTTTAAGCTACATTGAATTTCTTTTTCTAATCGGATGATTTCTCACTCTGCAATTACTTTTTTAATCGGATTGTTTTTCATTCTACAACGCACTTGCGCGTTCTGCTGACTTTGAACTTCTGACTATTTGTTTTTAAAAAAAGTTCCTTCGCTTTTTGGATTTACAATCGAGTGAGTCTTCATGCATTCTGGACATTCTACTCCCGTCTCCCTCCCATTTTCTCCCTATTTTCACATGTTAACTGACATGAACACATTTTTTTTTTTTTTTTTTTTTTTTTGCAATTTATGACTAATCAATCATGAACTGCTGTTTCATTTAATGCCATTACCGGCAAATATAAGCTCGGATATAATAATAATTTGCTTATTTCTTTCTTTCCTTTGAAGAGAAGAATAGCATTCTTTGAAACTTCGTGAAATAAGGATTTTTTTAAAAATTGTTTTTGATGTATTCTGTCGAACAATAGATTTACTTGTAAATTTTAATTTACAGTCTTGACTTTTTCCTTATATATATATATATATATATATATATATATATATATATATATATATATATATATATATATATATATATATACATACATATATATACATACATATATATATATATATATATATATATATATATATATATATTGTCATCCGCATACAGCCTGTTTCACTGTATCACAGCTCACCAGTGTAGCTAGACTAGCACTCACCCCTAGCCAGGGATTAAACCTACAACCATCTAGTTAATAGTCGGCAGTTCTAACCTCCAGCCCGTGAGATCGGTGCCTGTAAACGACCTCATCAAATGTCTATTTATATAGACACTTGCACACTGCTTTTACAGTGTTCAACCCGTTTGCTTATTTACAAAACAGATGTATGTGCGTGTCTGTTTGCAAATATTTCACCGATAAACACTTAAACTTCTGGTAACATAACACTGAAATTAACAGGAAATTGTAACCACAACCAATTGATATATATGTATATATATACATATATATATATATATATATATATATATATATATATACACCACCAGTTTCAGAGAAATATATATATATATATATATATATATATATATATATATATATATATATATATATATATATATATATATATATATCATCACAGAAATATTAAAAAAGAAATGAAAAAGAAGCTAATTTCAGCATTACACTAATTATACGAAGCTGTTCAATTTGAAGCAAAACCTTTAATCATTAATAAGAGAAATATGTAATAAATGGAGGCGGGGGGGATAGGAAAGGAGCCACAAAATTCTGCCTTAGGCAACTGCATAATTAGACACCCTAAAATGTTTGCATGTGAGAACGATGAAAACGATATTCCAAATTAGGGCCAAAATTTACTTGTAAGAAGAGAGAGAGTTAAAAGAAAGCATGTAGAGAGAGAGAGAGAGAGAGAGAGAGAGAGAGAGAGAGAAAGAGAAAGAGAGAGGGGGACAGAGAAAGAGAGAGAACTGTTTAAAATTAAGATAAATGAAGAGAAGTTTTAAATGAAGGCGAGAAAAGATAGAGATGATTCTGTTGCATTTATTCGAGGAAATAGCGATAGGAACGTTATAAATTTAGGCAAGGAATTAACAATAATCGATTTTTAAATTAAATGACAAAAATGAAAAATGTTTCAAATCATGACAAAATAAAAAAACAAGGCAAAAACAGAGAATCATAAAAACAAATAATCGTAAATTTTTAAATAAAAATTCCTGATTCCGATTTCCCCTTGAAAAAGGGATAATTTCTGTAATAAATTAAGACAAGAAATTAGAAAGGAAATTTTAAAAATTAATACAAGTGAAACGACAGAAATTTTATCAAAAGAGAAGAAAGGAATTCATTAAATCAAGGAAATACCGATAACGAAAAAAGACTTTAAATTAAAGCAAGAAAAAGAAGAGAAAGATTTTAGATTAAGGCAAGAAAAAGAAGAGAAATTTTTTAGATTAAGGCAAGAAAAAGAAGAGAAAATCTTTAGATTAAGGCAAGAAAAAGAAGAGAAAATTTTTAGATTAAGGCAAGAAAAAGAAGGGAAAATCTTTAGATTAAGGCAAGAAAAAGAAGGGAAAATTTTTAGATTAAGGCAAGAAAAAGAAGGGAAAATTTTTAGATTAAGGCAAGAAAAAGAAGAGAAAATCTTTAGATTAAGGCAAGAAAAAAGAAGAGAAAATTTTTAGATTAAGGCAAGAAAAAGAAGGGAAAATCTTTAGATTAAGGCAAGAAAAAGAAGGGAAAATCTTTAGATTAAGGCAAGAAAAAGAAGAGAAAATTTTTAGATTAAGGCAAGAAAAAGAAGAGAAAATCTTTAGATTAAGGCAAGAAAAAGAAGGGGAAATCTTTAGATTAAGGCAAGAAAAAGAAGAGAAAATCTTTAGATTAAGGCAAGAAAAAGAAGAGAAAATTTTTAGATTAAGGCAAGAAAAAGAAGAGAAAATTTTTAGATTAAGGCAAGAAAAAGAAGGGAAAATCTTTAGATTAAGGCAAGAAAAAGAAGAGAAAATTTTTAGATTAAGGCAAGAAAAAGAAGGGAAAATCTTTAGATTAAGGCAAGAAAAAGAAGGGAAAATTTTTAGATTAAGGCAAGAAAAAGAAGAGAAAATCTTTAGATTAAGGCAAGAAAAAGAAGAGAAAATCTTTAGATTAAGGCAAGAAAAAGAAGGGAAAATTTTTAGATTAAGGCAAGAAAAAGGAGAGAAAATCTTTAGATTAAGGCAAGAAAAAGAAGAGAAAATCTTTAGATTAAGGCAAGAAAAAGAAGAGAAAATCTTTAGATTAAGGCAAGAAAAAAAGAGAAAATCTTTAGATTAAGGCAAGAAAAAGAAGGGAAAATTTTTAGATTAAGGCAAGAAAAAGAAGAGAAAATCTTAAGATTAAGGCAAGATAAAGAAGGGGAAATCTTAAGATTAAGGCAAGATAAAGAAGGGGAAATCTTTAGATTAAGGCAAGAAAAAGAAGAGAAAATCTTTAGATTAAGGTCCTCAAGCGTTGAACGGTCCAGATTTGCATTTGAGGGTGCTGGCAATGGTCCTGTTGCCATAACTTGGATCGGTAGAGAGCATGAGTTGTACAGCGGCGCATCTCCAATCTCGTTCTGTGACCATTGTGTCACTTTCAGACACGATAGAATACTCTTAGAATTTGTACACAACTGGCCAACTAGTAGATGGTCTGCAACAAAAAAAAAAAGAAAACCGGTTTTCATCAAACGGAAATGCAATCATGTTTTTTCTAGGGCGACAATTTTATCATTCCACCCCGTAAATAAAAATAAAATAAAATTTGACCAAATGTTGGTGAAAACGTCTAAGTGTACAACTATTCATTATAAAACAGATGCGAATGGATTAAAGCTGTAATATTTAAAAACTAAGAAGATATTTTTTATAAATAGAATATGAAATGGAGGTTTACATACAAAAATTTGTTCAATCTGTATATTAATCGATGTAAATTTCATTTCAAACCTAAGTGTGACAGACTTACTGACGGACAGAATCCCTTATTGGATATTTGGACGACGATATAGATGTATCTTATCTAATAAGATACGCCTATTGAATCTACACGCTTAGCAATGTGATTGCTCTGTCAAACATGCATACCGATGGAGAGATAAATAACTGACGGACGGAGCCTATTATAGAAATGTATGGACATACCTAAGGCATTCAAGGATTCAAACTAAAAGAATCTTTATGAATTTAGACAAATCAAAAAGTGCATATAATTTCAAAAAAGTAAAAATACGCTGGGGGTGGAGTTGCATACGTTACACAAATTTTTCTACCCCATGATTTCCTCATAATTGAATAAAAAGTGTGATTTTATGAATTCACTAGCAGTTCAGCCCGGCTTTGCTCGGACCCTGTGTATTGTTCATCGATCGAAAAAATTCAACACGCACAAATATTATTTATCATCATGTCCATATGTTTCAGAAATTTTTTATCCATTCAACCGTAGGGTAGATATTAACTATCATGCATTATCTTATCTTCAGCACAAAAATTCTTTAGCAAAAAATAAAAAGATTTATGTGTGCTATGTGCGCTACAGGCAAAAAATAACAAAACGTCCTAATCATTGAGCTAAATAATCTGCAGCAAAATTATTTGCGGAAAACAGTAAATTCATATGAACTTTTTTATTAGCTGGTTCCAGTAACTAGTCTTGGTACAATTCCGTCAACCTAGAGTCCTTCCTGAACTATCAGAACCCTTCTTTGTCAGGATGAAGTAAGAGCACTCTCCCAAGTATTTTCTCTTCCTTCAAGGAGGATGAATTGGTTTATTGTTGACTGAGGTATCAGGAAACCCTACCAGGGAATGCAGGTATGCTATTTTTGTGTACTTTTAAAGTACCCCTTCGAAGGAGATGATATCCAACTCAACCCCAAATTAAACTTTAATATCTATTAGATTTTGAGAAGACAATTCTTGCTGAATTTTTAATTTTCATTTCAAAAATGATGTATTTTCAAATAAGTTTTCGTTATAATACCTTTACTTTATATATCATTTTAAAGAGCGTTTTCGCTCTATCGAATCATTTTAAATTGCAATAATTTTAAAACAATCATGTCTTCTTTTTAGAACGTTGAATACAAGATGGAAAAAAAATCACACAATTTTCATATTTCAATTTAAGCTAGCCCGAAAAGCTGCGGAAACAGCTTGTGATATCAACAAAGCATTTGACCTAGAAACCATTACTGAACACACAGCACAATCATGGTTTACGAAATTTTGTGGTTGCAACAAGTCTTGAAGATGATGAGTGTAGTGGCCATCCATCAGGTGTTGACAATGATCAATTAAGAGCTGTAGTCAAAGCCAATCCATGCACAAGTGTTTGAGAACTTGCTTGTGAATTAGACGTAACGTATATGGCGATTTCCAACCACCGTAAAGAGATTGGAAAGATAAAAAAATTTGACAAATGGGTGCTTCATGAATTGAACGACAACTAAAAGAAACACTCTCATGATGTGTCATCTTCTTTTCTTTTAAGCAACAAGAACGACCCCTTCCTCAACTGGGTTGTGACCTGCAATGAAAAGTGGGTTCTTTATGACAACTGGCAACGCTCAGTTCAGTCGTTAGACGCCAACGAAACTCCTTCCCATAGCCAGAGTTGCACCAAAAGAAGGTCACGCTGACTGTTTGGTAGTCTGCAATGGGTTTCATTCATTACAGTTTTTTGAATGCAAGCAAACCATTACAGCGAGGAAGTACTGTCAACAAATGAATGAAATACATCATAAACTTTGACAACAGCACCTAACATTAGACAACAGAAAATGCACAATCTTCCTCCATGACAATGCCCGACCACATGTTGATAAAACGAACTCTGCAGAAGTTGAATGAATTGGGCTACAAAACTCTGCCTCGTTCGCCATACTCTCCAGGCCTCTCACCTACCGAGTACCATTTTTTCAAGAATTATCGGCAACTTTCTGCATGAGAGAAATGCTTCAAAACCTAAGCGATATCAAAAACGTCTTCATTGACTTCATCGCCACCAGAACGCAAGATTTTTAAATTATTGCCATAATTACACTTGTTTTGTGTTAGTAAAAGTGTGTTGATTCTGATGGTGATTATTTTGATCAATAATTTTTTGTTTGTAGCTGAGATATGTTCATCTGAATTTAAAAGTTAAAAAGTGCAAGAACTTTCTTGTCAACCTGATAACCTTGATGCAGTACAGTGGCATACAGAAGCAGAGGGAACAATTTCTCAGTACTAGAACAGACTTGAATTTTTTGGAGTGTACGATCAAGTGTAACTCTGTTCCGTCTGCTTGCTTCCCACCGGACTACAACTTGGATGTCTTCAAGTCTAACGTTAACAAATTCCTAATGAACCCCCCCCTTAAGTAAGCACTTCATCAAATCTCCACACTAACGTAATGTACTTGCAATAACCCTTATCCCTGAGTGGCTTCCGGGCCTTGATAAGTGGTGATCACTGTGTAAAAAAACCCCCAAAAAACACAGTGCGTGTGAGTGCGTAGAAAGTATCAGCAGCAACAAAGCATGAAAACAGATTAGCAGCAGCAGCAGAAAAATGCGTATATGCAAATTAGGAAGTGTGTGCGAGAAGAGGAAGGAAAGAAAAAGGAGAAAAAATGCACCATGTCGTCAGAGCGAAAGAAAGATGACAGCGGAGGAAATGAACGTGTGAAATTGAAGATGAGAATTGGCCGGCTGTGCCCGGCATGCGGTGAGAAGAAGGAGAAACGTTTGTCAGGCCAAAATGAGCATGTGGCAACGAGAGACTTTTTTTTTTAAGTGGTGCCGAAAATAACGCTGATAAAAACTTTTATTTTAATTAATTGGAATTCATTATTGAGATGAGTTTTGTTTTATTAATTTTTATTTATTATTATACTATTATCCTCATCTTTTCTTAGTTGTTTCACGACGTTTCGGCCAACTATTCCTTCGGGGCCCGTAGCGCAGTTGATAGAGACATTGAATCTCTCGGTTCCAGGTAAGAATTATCTGAAGATAGCGGTTTACTTGGCCAAAAACGTGGTGAGACGACAACAACTATGGAAGGCAGTAATTGCTGTGGATGCCGTCAGGAGATTCCGGAGTTCCTATCCCGTCGTGGTTACCATCTGACGAAGGCCAGAGGAATAGTTGGCCGAAACGTCATGAAACAACAACTAAGAAAAAGATGAGTATGAAAACTTTTGTTTAAAAAAGAAAAAAAATGCCAACCCGAATATTTTATTTATTTGCTTTATCAGTGTGTTCATTTGCGACAGTGCCACGTTACACAAGGAATGAACCTCGGAATCACTAGGGTGTCACTAAATCGATAAATGGTGGTTTAGTAATATTTGATTTTATTTAGAAAACTATTATATTTATAAACAATCATTTATTTTATCTGCATGGGAAAGGCTGAAAATGAATTTTTTTAAATTCTCATCACAATGTATTTCAAGTTCAATCACCCCCCCCCACCCTCACCCTCACTGTCCAGTCTTGTCCTCAATCCCCATCCCCTTCTTTCTAAGAGATACAAACGCTACTTCTAAATAGCACCTGAGACTAGAAAATATGTCTTGCGCGGCCGTTTATTTCCACGGGGTAAATGGTTTAATTGTTCATTGCCACGACAACAAAATCTTGTGTTCAGACCGCCATAGTCATCTATTTCCAATCTGTCTCTATATTTAGAAGATTGAATCGATTGCATTTCTGGAAAATTCTTCGCCTCTTTTATTCTTCAGTTGTTTAATGACGGATCAAATATTTCTCAAGTGATTCTTGTTTGTTAACCATAGCACCACACGCCCACCTCATCTGCACAGCAAACCGAATCTTCCGTCTCCCGCCCACTCACCTCCAGCTGCCACACCACGCCACACTCCCCACTGTGCAAGATCTTCCACCCACATCAAATGTACCATCGGTGCACCAGCGCCAACTCTCTTATCATGCATTATACAAAAGGAGAAAAAGAAATGATGATGATGATGATGATGATGATGATGATGATGATGATGATGCGCGGTGTGCCAGGGTAGAAAGAAGAGCATCACGTAGAAATCGGTTTCTGCGTTGGTCGTCGTTTTTCTGCAAAGCTGTTACTGCCGGAGTTGTCGCTTGATTTTTAAAGAACACCTAAATTTCTAGAATTCTTCAGAATGACAACATCAAGAAATCCTGCGGGAAATAACAGAGAAAGCGTTTTTCTCTTCTGCATTTCACTGTCGATCTTAATAAGTGAAT
Source organism: Euprymna scolopes (assembly GCF_053919585.1). Taxonomy (NCBI): domain Eukaryota; kingdom Metazoa; phylum Mollusca; class Cephalopoda; order Sepiida; family Sepiolidae; genus Euprymna; species Euprymna scolopes. The sequence continues at coordinate 113,527,972 of NC_136500.1, forward strand.
TTGCTATTCACATCGCTGCTAAATACCAAAGAAGCAAACCAGAAAATGCTTATTAGTTCATTTCACTGACAAGCAGATACTTATTTTTTTAATATTTTTATTTTACCTGTAAAAATTGTAGAACAATTACGAAGAAGCATGACAAGCGAAATTTTGCACTGCTTCTCACATATAACTCTTCAAATTGCACCCCAACCTCAGCGTTTTTACATTTTTGCTTGTTATAAGTTTGAACTGCTTCTCACATATGCCCCTCCAAATTGCAACCCACCCCAGCGTTTTTACGTCTTTGCCCACCATTAAAAGTATGCACTGTTTATCATGTATACCTTTTCAAATTGCACTCCCACCTCAGTGTTTTTACATCTCTGCTCTCCATTATAAGACAAAAGATTAATTGGAAAACCTCATCACAACTATATCAATCAACTTGTAGAAGGCTCTTGATGCTTAGATGAGTGGTCTGTTGGCAGTGATGTTTTACAGAAATGGTTGGAAGGAATGAGTCAGGAAAATCTGAGAAGAATTCCTAGCCTGGTTGATTGACTGAATCTATTAATGGAAACCTATCAGATAATTAACAATTTAGGTAGAATGGACCTGATAGTTATCACAATAAAGTAAGGATGTCACACACACCCAAAGCTCCCTAAGGTTCCCGAGTTTGACTAGTTTTTACTCACATTCAAAAAGATTTTCCTGAAGAAAGTCAGAGGTTACATCGGCCAAAATGTGAATATGACAACAAAGATGAGAATAGTAATTTGAATAATCCAGATATTCTTAATTCTATTTATTTCCAGAGAAAGAGGAAGAAAGTTTTAGTGGTCAAGCGATCAAGGAACAAATAAATATTACCAAAGGCAAGATAAGTTACTCTTCCACCTACCTGAGTAAGTTTTTGGTGTTTTAACTCATTTTAAAGCGTTTATTAAGTTTGAAACAAAAGTAGTGTTAAGTTGCTAAGTTAGATGGTGGACATAAGATGACCATCTTTGTAGTTTTGATAATCACTTCAAACTTGAAAATGGAACAAAATACTGATAGAAATTCAATAAATAGTGATATTTATTGGACGAGTTTCTACCAGTATTTTTTTAATAATTTTTTATTTTTGAACGATTATCGAAACTCCATCGATGACCGTTTCGTCAGCTATTTTTTCCTTGTTCTTACGTAACACTCGTCACTACTTGTGTTTCAAAGTTAAAAAACGCTTTAAAATAAGTTAAACAACAAAAATATTTATCAAAATAAGTAGAAAAGTAACTCTTTTTGATGAGCATGCATGGAAGTGCTCAAGAATTGTGCGTCAATGTCTTAGTCAGGCTATCTACAGTGAAAATGAGTTTGTCCAAGGGCTATAAAAAGCCAATACCAGAGTCATTCAGTGAGTAACTGCCGAGGTTGACCTGGTAACAAGTCATGTTCAGTTGTTTCGCTGGAGTTGTTCAGGATTGTGTCGGGTCGTTTCGATGAAGTTGTTTGGGTTTGAATCGAGGGAGTTCTTCGGGTTTGAATCGATGGAGGTGTTCAGGTTCAAATTGATGCAGGTGTTCGGGTTTGAATCGATGGAGTTGTTTGGGCGCGAATCGATGAAGGTGTTTGGGTTCGGATTGATGAATGTGTTTGGTTCAAATCGATGGAAGTGTTCAGGTTCAAATCCACGGAGGTGTTCCGATTTGAATTGATGGAGGTGTTTGGGTTTGAATCGATGGAGGTGTTCGGGTTCGAATTGATGGAGGTGTTCAGGTTCAAATTGATGGAGGTATTTGGGTTAAAACTGATGAAGGTGTTCGGGTTTAAATCGATGGAGGTGTTTGGGTTCAAATCGATGAAAGTGTTCAGGTTCGAATGGATGGAGTTGTTCGGGTTCAAATCAGTAGAGTTGTTCAGGATCGTGTCGGGTCACATGGACAAAATTATTCGGGACCATGCCAGAACATGTGGACAGAATTGTTTGAGACTGTTGAATCATGTATACAACATTGTTGGGTTTCTGTTTATTATCCAGTTGACTTGATAGTTGTCACAGTCAATCAATGTGAGAATTTTGTTTTGTCACTCTTCCCTCATGAAGTAACAAGCTATTTCGGCCATTATGGCCGTCAACCCAAAGCTGATACCAGTATTTAATGGCAGTGACTCTGAACGGTCAAAAGTGGAATGGCTGGAGAGAGCTATACTGGTATGCCATCTGATTAGGGGTGAAGCGTATCGAATACGTCATCCGATGTGCTTGTTAGGCAACGCATATGCTGTGTACCAACAATTACGTGAAGAAAAGTGTATGGATTTTGATTGCATAAAGAAAACGCATTACACAGCCTTTGCTTTGGATCCGTTCGCTGCATGGAAGCAGTTTGCAGCATGTCGCCTTCAACCAGGTGAAATGGTCGAAGTGTTTTTAGCAGACCTACACAGGTTTGCGGTTCTGTTTGGTGGTGTGTCGGATCAGTGCTTACAATGTGCATTTATTGCTGGATTGCCTGAACACGTGGAAGAGTTATTACGAGCATCCTCCTGAATGACTAATCTCCAGAATTAAGAATATTTGGATTATTCAAATTACTATTCTCATCTTTGTTGTCATATTCACATTTTGGCCGATATAACCTCTGACTTTCTTCAGGAAAATCTTTTTGAATGTGAGTAAAAACTAGTCAAACTCGGGAACCTTAGGGAGCTTTGGGTGTGTGTGACATCCTTACTTTATTGTGATAACTATCAGGTCCATTCTACCTAAATTGTTAATTATCTGATAGGTTTCCATTAATAGATTCAGTCAATCAACCAGGCTAGGAATTCTTCTCAGATTTTCCTGACTCAATCCAGCAATAAATGCACATTGTAAACACATGTGTTGGAATGTGCATGTGCTATTTTAAAAAACTGCACTGGAGTTACAGAGAAAGCTACAGTAGCTGCATGATTGGCACAAAATACACCTAAGGAGACAGATACTTCCTAGTGGTTTTATAATTGTCATAGACCTAATCATAGGGCAAGCGATTGTCTGCTGGATAGTGATACAGTCAGAAGTGCTGGTGTCAAGCCCTGAAGAAATATCAAGTGTTATCAATGTCAGCGGGGTGGGCACATGATTTTGTCCCCAAAACGAGCAGGGATGGCGAGAATTCGGCGCCAATCTCATTCCGCAAACTGTTGGAAATGGCACATTGCCAGTTGTAAATGTTTGCATCAATGAACTACCATGTACAGCTCTAGTGGATGCTGGATGCATTCAGTTACTAGTTTGCAACTTGTGTTGTAAGGAATGGATGAGAAAAGTGACCCTGTGCTCACAGCAGATGGAAGCACACTTAGCTGCTGTGGAATAGGAGCGGTGCAAATTAACAGTGCAAATCTGACTATTAACATACAAGTTGTGAATGGATATTTGGATGTGATTTGGTGCTTGAGTCGGGCGCAATCAAGTAACTGTGTGTGGAAGCATTCAAGAATTGTACGTCAATGTCTTAGTCAAGCTTACCTACAGTAAATATGAGTTTGTCCGAGAGCTATTAAAAGTCATTACGAGAGACATTCAGAGAGTAACTGCCGAGGTTGGCCTGGTAACGGGTCATGTTGGATGACGAAAGTGATCCCTGTGCTCACGGCAGATGGAAGCACACTTGGCCACTCTAGATTAATTGTTCAAAGCAAAAAAACTCTTTTATTGAATTCATTTGGAATTATTTGGAGATGAGTAAATTTGTATAATTTATTTTTTATTTAATTATTTGGACTTTTATCCTCATCTTCTAGTTGTTTTTTTCACGACGTTTCAGCCAATTATTCCTCTGCCCTTCGTCAGGTTAACCGCGACGAAATGTGAATGTCGAATCCTCCAACTACATCCACAACAATTACTGCCCTTATTAGTTATTGTCATCTCACCATGGAGATGTATGTCTGGAGGTAGCAGTTTCAATCCCACCCGAAGCCGGTCAGAGGATTAGTTGATCAAACCGTGGTGAGATGACAACAACTACAGTCCCCCCTTGCCAAACTTTCACAAAAAAAACACTCTACTAGCTACAGCCACTATCAACAATTTCCTCTACACTCTATATGTGCCCAAATCTAAACACAGATTCTTTTCTAGAACTGCCCACCTGTGGAACACTGTTCCACTGACCTGCTCCCTGGACGATTACAATGTAGTAACCTTCAAGTCCAATGTAAACAAGTTCTTGTTGAGCTGTCCTCTTAAATAATTCTAATTGTACCCAATCTACACCATTAACGATTATTAACCCTTATCCTTGAGTGGCCTTCAGACCTTGATAAGTGATGACTCCCTTGTTAAAAAAATAAAAAATAAAATAAGTAAAAACAATTTCTGTGAACCAGTGCAGTGGCACATTCATGGGTGCTTCATGGTTAGCTGTTGGAATTTCTTGAAGAGTAGAAAGCTCTCCAAACCAACAATTAACCAATCAGTTATACAATTGGATGTAATACTTAAAATATTCTTTTTGAAAATGGAATTTAGAGGGAATTCAATATAAAAGATTCGTGGCTGTCTCATTCAGCCTTTGAGTATTCATATGTGTAGCAATGGAAAGGGTGGATTCACTTCTAAACTAATTGATAAATTATGAATTTTCGGTTTTTACAGTTCTGGCTCATATGAATAAAGGTGGGTACTGTTGATCATATCTAACTTAATTTAGTTTAATGCAAAGCAGGCAAAAAAAGAAGGTGGAAGCCCTTTGTGAAAATTCAGATACCTTCAATTTTTGTGAAATTTTAAAAATAGTTATTAAACATCACTTAATAAATAGTCCCCAAACTTCAGTTTCTTTGGAGTATTTTAAAAGATATTTTGGTGCAATATAGTGTGTCTTTGAAAAAATGCATTTCAGAGAAAAACATAATTACATAATTATGTGTTATATCGAAATTAGTATAGATTCCAAAAATTACGAAAAATGGTCCAGTAGAAAAATAATTATAAGTAAAAACGGAAATTTTCGACGTTACTATTTTACTGTAAATTAACCCTTTAGAAGTTCAAAATCAGGGAGAGATAACAGCATTCTACCAATGATACTATATTTCAGGACGGCCATCTTGCTTCTTTTCAATAATACTACATACTTTTCCCCGAAAATTAGCTCTAGTACATCTTTTACTGGATCATTTTTCATAATTTTTTTAATTTGTACTAATTTTAACATGACATGTATGTAAAAATGTTTTTCTTTGAAACGCCTTTGTTCAAAATTACATGATTTAGTCGGAGTAGACATTAGAGTAAAATTGCACTGATATTTTTAGAAGACATAATATGAATTTCATCCATAGTAATTAGGCACCATTAAGAAAGATTCATTGAATTTCAATTCCTTCTTAAAACACCTTACTTTTTGACATTTTCAAAAATGAAAACTATGTAATGGATTTTGATCAGAATTGGAATAAGGATCCTAGGTACTTGTGCATTTAACGAACCAGACGTAACTCAGCATTTGCTCGGCTTTGTCCGACGCATGCCGTCAACAGTCGGATAAAACCGAGCGTTGCCGATAAAATAAAATCAACACTACAACAAAATAACTGTAAAATGAAATTGTAAAATGTAGAAACATCCAAAAATAAATAAAAAGCAAAAACCTACCGTTCATTTATGTTTTTTTTTATTATTAGTAGTATTGTTTGAAATTGTTTTCTGTTTGCAAAATAAATACATATAAAACATTTTTTGTAAACAAATAATAGTAATTTTTTTTTTTTTTAATGCAACGTTTTTTTGGGTTTTTTTTTTCAACTATTTACGTAAAATTACCAACAAAAATGATATTTGTAGGATCAATGATAGTGAGTAATTGTTTTTTATAAAACGCTTTTGCTTTTTTTTCTCAACTATTTACGTACAAAAAAGAAAAAATCGTAAGAAAAAGGAAACGAACAAAACTTCTTTTTTTTTTTTTACGGGATCTACAAAATTAAGGCTGTGGTGGTTCACCGTTAAATAGTGATACCCCTCTCTTCCCACTTTGCTCCAACAGTCTGATATGACCATGCGTGGTCCCCGGCAGAATGTATTTTCTTATTAGTGGAAGGAGAGTTTCGGCATTCCTATTTGCTACGTTAACAAAAAAAAAAAAAAAACTCCTTTTCGGCGGGGTCGGCCTATCCACCTAGGACCCAGACCGGTGTTAGATGTCTGCCGACGTTGTGTTTCCGGCGGTTGAAGAAGACAGACTCGTCGATTTCGACCATATGGCCTGCCGGGCCTCCTATCTGCCGGGGATTCCTGAGAAAGTAATCCTGGCATATTATATCTCGCAGGAAATTCGTCCAGTTCACAATTGTGTGGCGTGACCGCAACCCACATTCGCACTGGAAATTCCTAGTAGCCGCCATCTCGAGCGCCCATATCGGAATTCTTGTCTGCTGCATGCACGCGCGTCGAGTTGAAACTAAGCATGCAGCGTTTTGATTGGCTGATGACCATGTTTCGTCAGACAGCAGCAAAACCCGAGCTGTTGACGTCATGCGTCAGACAAAGCCAAGCAAATGCTGAGTTACGTCTGGTTCGTTAAATGCACAAGTACCGGATTCTAGATTTAGTAGCCTGATACAAGGTGCCTTTAATAAGTTTCCAGACTTTTTTGTATGAGCACTTTTATTGATAGCACACACTAACTCTAGTCTCCTTCAATGTAACCTCCTCCGGCTGCAATGCACTTGTTGTACCGTTCCAACAACTGGAAGACCCCATGGAAGCCCTCTTGTGTGAGCATGTCAATGACTCTCATCACAGACTCTTTCATCTCCTCTATTGTCTCATAACGACAGCCTGTAAGGTTTTCCTTGAGCTTAGTCAAATTACAGAGAACCAGGTCTGGACTTTAGGGAAGATGAGGAACTGTCTTGATGCCCGTCTTGGTTAAATAGTCTTTGATAAAGGTGGATCTGTGGCCTGGTGCATTCGGCCAAATCTTCACATCCCATACTGACATCAAACTGTTGACTTATTATCTCTATAAACACACGGTGGCCCTTATACATGAAATTCTATATTTCGGTAATCACTTCTGGTGTTCTGACTTCCTTAATCCTCCCACACCTCTCATGATCCATCACAGACTCCTTACCTTCCTTGAATCTGTTATGCCACTCAAAAACTGATTCTCGATTCATGCAAGATGGTCCAAAAGCAGTCTGAAGTATTCCATGCGTTTCTTTGGCATTTTTTCAGGTTTAAAATAGAAACAGAAATTTATTGCATATCTTCTAACGTGTCCTCATGTCCAGATTGCATTTTTGAAATTCACCTGCTGTGGCAATCAGGCTGTATTCCAATTTCTACTATAGTTGTTCATTTGAACCTAAAGTCTTAAAAAATGATTCATAAGATGCATAGCAATAACATACTGAATATTTAGGAGTCTACTACAACTTTAAATGCCCGTAGGAAAAAGTGTGGAAACTTATTGAAGGCACCTCATAGATCGATTTTAATCTCTGTAAGTGATGCAACGCTGATCTATTCTTGGGATTCATTTTACTCGTCTTGAGATGGATATTCTTTTAGGTTTTATTAAAAACAATATAGTTACCAGGCATATCCATTATTTTAAGTTTAGTTTAATGCAAGGGAGGTAAAAGCAAAGGTGGAAGCCCTTTGTGAAAAGTCAAATACCTTCGACTTTTGTGAAACTTTAAAAATAGTTATTAAACATCACTTAATAAATATTCCCCAAACTTCAGTTTCTTTGGAGTATTTTAAAAGATATTTTCGTGCAACTTTACTATAGTGTGTCTTTGAAAAAATGCATTTCAGAGAAAAACATAATTACATACTTATGTATCATATTTAAATTAGTATAGATTCCAAAAATTACGAAAAATGGTCCAGTAGAAAAATAATTATAAGTAAAAACGGAAATTTTCGACGTTATTATTTCACTGTAAATGAACTCTTTAGAAGTTCAAAATCAGGGAGAGATAACAGCATTCTACCAATGATACTATATTTCAGGATGGCCATCTTGCTTCTTTTCAATAATACTACACATTTTTCCCCGAAAATTAGCTCTAACACATCTACTGGATCATTTTTCATAATTTTTTGAATTTATACTAATTTTAACATGACATGTAAGTATGTAATAATGCTTTTCTGTGAAACGCCTTTGTTCAAAATTACATCATTTGGTCGGATGAGGCATTAGAGTAAAATTGCACTGATATTTTAGAAGACATTATATAGATATTATCTGCCATCTTGTAATTTAAATATTTCAAATTTGTAGTGAATTTCATCCAAAGTGATTCGACAATGATTAAGCAAGATTCACTGAATTTCAATTACTTCTTAAAACGCCTAAATTGTTGACATTTTTTTTTTAAATCAAAATTTTGTGATAGATTTGGATCAGAATTGGAATAAGGATTCTAGATTTATTATATATTATATAACGATTTTAATCGCTATAAATGCTGCAAAACCATTCGTTTGGGATTCATTTTACTCGTCTTAGGATGAATATTTTTTTTAGTTTTTGATTAAAAAGAAAATAGTTACTGAGTATATCCATTAATTTGCATCCGATCTTCTTGTGGTAGCAATCATCATCTAACTTAAACTTCAGTTTTTAAAAAATATTTTCTTTGGTCTTTCACGCTTTAGTTTAAAATGACATTTTCTTTGGTCTGTCACGTTTCAGTTTAAAATAGTTTTTTGTTTGTTTGTCACACATCAGTTTGAAATAAGAATTTCTTTAGTCAGTCACACTTTAATTTGAAATAATATTTTCTGTAGTTTGTCACGCTTCAGTTTAAAATATGTTTTGGTCCGTCACGCTTCAGTTATAAATAACATTTTCTTTGGTCTGTCACTTTTCAGTTTGAAGTAACATTTCCTAGGTTTGTTACAGTGTAGTTTAAAATAACATTTTTTGGCTTATCACGCTTCAGTTAAAAATATTTTTTGCCATGTTTAAAATACATATTTTTGTCTCTGACACTTCTGTCTAAAATAAAATTTTCTTTGTCGCTCCTGATTCAGCTTCAAATATTTTCTTTGGTCTGTCAAGTTTCAGTTTTAAATTACATTTTCTTTTAGTCAGTTATGTTTCGGTTGAAAATAACATCGTCTGTCGCATTCAGTTACACATAACATATTTTAATATGTCTGTTAGGTTTCAGTATGAAATAAAATTTTTGTCGTTCGTCATGTTTAAATTTAAAATAATGTTTGTTTTTGGTCTGTCACGCTTTGGTTTAAAATAACATTTTTGGGTTATCCTGATTTTCCCTGGGCTGTCACGATTCAGTTTAAAAAATAACATTTTATTTGATCTGTCACGCTTTAATGCAAAATAAAATTTTCTTCAGTCTGTCACGCTTCAGTTAAAATAACATTTTCCTTAGTTTATCGCACTTCAGTCATACATTACATTTATTCTTGTATGTCACGCTTAAGTTTAAAATAATATTTCTTAACTTATCACGCTTCACTTTGAATTAATTTTTTTTTTTTTTTTGGTTTATTGTGTTTAAGTTCAAAATAATATTTTTTGTCTGTTACGTTTCAGTTATATTTATATACTAGCGGGGGTACCCGGCGTTGCCCGAGTGTTTGTTTCCGGGATGGGGGGGGGAGTTTTAAAAAATGTTATGGTAGGTAAGTAGGAAGGATCAAACCCGGAGTCATGAGTAAAAGTAGGAAAATAAAGTGTGAAAAAAAAAAACAAAAAAAACATCTGCAACGTTAACAGTTCGGCCACCAAGAAAAGTCCATTCCAGTTGTTTAGGAAAAAAAAACAAAAAAAAAACGACTACGGTAGGTCGGCGTGAACGTGAAAATATAATGTGAATTGTCCAGCACGCTAACCACTATGCCACAGAGCACTGCAGCTTAATTTAGTGATTTTAAATAACTTCACATGGAAGAACTACGAAGCCAAACCGGTGTTCTCTTCTCAACTGTTCCTTGTGAACGATCCCCAAACGGTGTTAAGTGGTGGCAGGGGGAGGAGGAATTTATTAGAGAGAAAATATTTTACCACTTCCATTGATCTTAACCGATTTTGGCCGTGACTTCTCAGCAGAAAAAGTATAGAAATCTAAGATTATCGAGGAATTTGAGAAATAATAAGCCTATAACACACCTCAGATATTGTTCTGCCGTTTGTGCATATTATATTTGCATGAAATATCTTGATTTTTAATCCTATTAAGGTCAAAATCCCACGGGAAAAAATGAGTTCATTTTATTTATATAGAGAAGAGATAACGTTTCTAGTTTCTAGTTTCTTAGTTTGTCATGGGGCCAGTTTAAAATAATATTTTCTTTGGTCAGTCACGCTTAAGTTTAGAATAAGATTTCTTGGTTCACCATGCTTCAATTTCAAATCACAGTTTATTTTGTCTGTTATGCTTCAATTAAAAAAAATTTTTTTTTTTTGGTTAGTTTCAGTTATAAATAACAGTTTCTTTGGCAAATATACTTTAATTTGAAATAATCTTCACGTAGGTCTTTCATCCCTATCCTCCCTAAATATATAAAATGAACTGATTTTGACCTTAATAGGATTAAAAATCAAGACATTTCATGCAAATGTGATATGCACAAACTGCAGCACAATATCTGAGGTGTGTTATAGGCCTATTACCTCTCCACTTCCTCGAAAATGGTAGATTCCTATATTTTTTCTGGTAAGAATTCACTGCCAAAATCGGTTAACATCAATGGAAGTAGTAAAATATTTTCTCTTTAATGGATGGAATACTGTTGTCATATCTGCGCAGGAGCTGCCAAAAAACAGCCTATCATGCCTTGACAGAGTACAAAATAGACTTCGTGGTTTAGTGGGGGATGCCCTTTTCTCTACCCTGCAACCCCTCTCCCACAGAAGAGACGTTGCGAGCCTATCCTTGTTTTATCGCTATTTTCATGGCAGGTGCTCGTCTGAACTCCAATCCCTGGTCCCCCCTCGCCAATCTTTCACGAAAAACTCCCGTCTAGCTGAATCCACTGTGAAAAATTTCCCCCACTCTATATCTGTGCCTAAATCAAAACGCGGATTCCATGAACAAAGCTTCTTTCTTAGAACTGCACGCCTGTGGAACTCTGATCCGTCTGCCTGCTTCCCTCCGGACTACAACTTGGATGTGTTCAAGTCTAATGTTAACAAATTCCTAATGAACCGCCCCCTTAAGTAAACACTTCATCAAATCTCCACACTAACGTAATGTACTTGCAATAACCCTTATCCCTGAGTGGCTTCCGGGCCTTGATAAGTGGTGATCACTGTGTAAAAAAAAAAAATAAATAAATGAATAAATAAATTCCTCCTTCGCCGCCACCACTTAATACCGTTGCGGGATCGTTCACAAGGGACAATTATGAAGGAACACTGGTTTGGGTTTTCTTTACTTCGTAGTTGCTTAAAAAAACTGGAATGGAATTTTAACAAATCGAATGGTGATTTTTTTTTTCGCTTTTCACTGTGTTTCTGTGTTTCTTTGTTTTTGTTTTTCCGAACATGTCCATCATTTCTTTCCCTATGCTTTTTGTTTTTCCGATTTCTTTTTTAAAGAAGTTTTACGTTTGTTTGCTGCTTTTTTTTTTGTTTCGGTTTTGCCGATTTTTTAATGAAGTTTAACATCGTTTTTTTTTTTTTTTCAATATTTAAACAGGGTTATTACTTCGCTTATTCTTTACTTTACCCCCCCCCCCTTACACACACACACACACACACACACACGCACACACACACACACACACACACACACCTCCAAACAATGCCGGGTACCTTCGCTAGTTGTTAAAATAAAATTTTCTGTTTCTTACACTTAATTTAACTCTTCATGACCTGAATTATGATGCAGATGATTAAAAAATATTTATTGTTAATTTTAGTTTGGTCAAAATAATCGAACATATGTAAATTTGTCATAATTTTCGGCTTGTAAATTGTACAGGCGAGATATCTTATATTTAAATAAAAATTTCAACTGCTTTTAATCATTTGAGGAGGTGCATATGGCAGACAACGAGTACTTTCTTGTACCATTAAAAAGTCAACGTTTCAATTTAATAGAACATTTTGTCGTTGAATAATCTTAAACTCAAAAAATTTTGCAAATATTGTTTAAATTTGATTTTGAAAGCGATATAATAATACTGTATAAGAATGAGTCGCTCTAAAGACATATATTTGCCTGAGAAGCAACGTATCTTTGATTTGCGGGCAGAAGGAAAGACGCATATGAAATCGCAATCAAGGTCGGATGTTCATGATCGGTGGTGACCAAAGTGCTCCAGAAAGGTGCTGAGGGTGTTTCCAACAACAATCGCAAGAAATGCGGACGAAAGAAAAGCACAACCGAAAGACAAGACCGGGCACTGGACAAGGTGGCAAAGAAAAGTAGATTCCAATCAACAAGTCACATCACTGAAGCGTGGAAACAGGCTTCTGGTGCTGACGTTTCGAGAAGCACTACCTACCGAAGGCTCCGGCAACTGGGATACCGAAATCGTATAGCTGCCACCAAACCGCTCCTTAACAAGAAGCAGATGTTGAAGAGGCTGCGATGGGCAACTGCTCATCAAACCTGGACTGCAGACGAATGGCAGCGTGTGATCAGATGACTCGATTTTCTATCTCCTTCGGCGACCAAGGGCCACATGTTTGGCAAAGAACCACAGAACGATATAACCAAGAATGCGTTAAGAAGTCTGTGAAGTTCCCACAGTCTTGCATGATTTGAAACTGTATGAGTGCTAAAAGTGTTGGTAATTTATGCTTCATCAAAGGAACTGTAAACGCAAAAGTGTACCAAGATATCCTGGAAGCTAATTTACTGCCAGTGTCGGATAACCAGTTTAACGGGGAGGCTACAGACATCATTTCTCAACATGACTTGGCACCAGCACACTCTGCCAAGACCACTCTGCCAAGACCACGTCTTCCTGACTCCGAGAACAATTAATCCCTGTTCTCGAACTCGCCAGATTTGAACGTTATTGAAGCCTTGTGGGACCAAATGAAGACGAAGCTCTGCAAGGAAAAACCTATTACCCTTGCAGCTATGAAGATTGCAATCCAGAACACATGGGATTCGGTGTCTACACAGGATTGCGAGAAGCTTGTTGATTCCATGCCCCGGCGAATTGATGCCATTATCAAGGCAAAAGGTGCTGCTACTAAATATTGATAAATTTTATTTGTATTTATGTTAATAAAAAAACTATTTTGTTTACTTACCTGCATTGTTCTATTATTTTGAAACATGAAATATTCAAAAACTGACATTGCAATCGATATGAAAAGAATTCTGTCATAAAACAACTATTTCAGTTAGTTTAGCATGATAGGAATATTTTAGCACCAATTACATCTCACAGATCGTCCTCAATAAGAATTTAGAAAAAACATGATGTTCTATTTTTTTGACCAGCACAAGTAGTTTAAAGGGTCCTTGCCTTGAGCCCCTAAAGGGGCATAGGCCATCTACAACTTTGTAGATTCTTTGGTAGCAAGGAGTTCTTTTTACAGGGTAAGGGTGCTGGCCCCATGCCCAACCTTCCCTGAAGGTGCATACAGCGCCTAGCCTTCTCAAATGGTCACCCACCTGGTACTGGCTGGGCTCAATGTTGCTTAACTTCGGTGATCTGGCAAGAACCAGTGTATCAACGTGATTTTGCCGTACAGTTTATAAGGTAATGATACTATAATTGTCGTCAAGTTCAATAGTTAAACTACCACTGAGAATTTTTTTGCATTTCATGAACTTATCTTGATTATAATTCATAGTGTTTGAAAACAGTATATTTATGACAACAAACGAAATCATCCACTCTCTGAGACAGATGGCGGCATACTGAATATAAGCAATCATACTGAATATATATACTGAATATAAGCAATCATACTGAATATATATACTGAATATAAGCAATCATACTGAATATATATACTGAATATAAGCAATCATACTGAATACATATACTGAATATAAGCAATGAACAGTTGCAATCTAGAGGTATCTGACATCTACCTAGATACTGAAAAGGCGTGTTTGAATAAATTCCCACTTTATTTATGCCGTTATATTCATTTATTTGCAACTGAACAAATTAGTTGAACTACATGATAAAGGGGTAAAATTAACATTTTCTTTTTTGTCTGTCACGTTTAAGTTTGAATTAACATTTTCTTTTTTGTCAATCATGTTTAAGTTTGAATTAACATTTTCTTTTTTGTCTGTCACGTTTAAGTTTGAATTAACATTTTCTCTTTTCTCTGTCACGTTTAAGTTTGAATTAACATTTTCTTTTTTGTCTGTCACGTTTAAGTTTGAATTAACATTTTCTTTTTTGTCTGTCACGTTTAAGTTTGAATTAACATTTTCTTTTTTGTCTGTCACGTTTAAGCTTGAATTAACATTTTCTTTTTTGTCTGTCACGTTTAAGTTTGAATTAACATTTTCTTTTTTGTCTGTCACGTTTAAGTTTGAATTAACATTTTCTCCGTCTTTCATACTTAATTGAAAAATAAAATTTTCATTTCATTTCTGAAATAGCATTTGCATTCGGTGAACATGTAGATTTTATGGATAAAATTCAAAATCTACCGTTCTTGTTTTCCAGTGAGTATTGTAATATATTTATAATTTTTTAAATAAATTATATTAGTTAATTTTTATTCAAAGATAGATCCCAAAGTCATAAATATTTATTATTTGAATGTTGATCTAAAACTTTCATTGTATTATATACTAGTTGGAGTACCCGGTGTTACCCGAGAAAAAGTGTTACATATTTCTATTAATATTTTCTGTCCCCCTTCCTCAGTTTCCCTCTCTCTCACCATCCTCTTTTTTTCGCCACCCAGCTCATTACTCTCATGTATAGGCAATTCATAATGAATTTAACTCCTTGATTAAAAAAAAAAAAATCAGAATTTTCCTCTTTAATTAGTGCATAATCTTACTGGACCCCCCCCCCCTCCGACGATATCTGCTCCAGTTTATGGTCACAAAATAGATAATTTTTCTTAGATTTTAGATATTATTCAGTTAGGGCGATGCTGATCAAGAAAATACCAATTTTTTTAGAATTTGTTTTGTCGTCCTTTATTTTTAGTTGGATATATAAACATACAAACATACTAACATACTAACACACACACATACATCTGCCCTTTATATTATAGATGACCACTTTGATTAAATTTGCTATTGATTTAACAGCACCGATGTGAAAAGAGAGCAGATTAAAAATGAATTATACTTTCCATTCAATTCACAGTGTCTTTCTAAATCAGATTATTGCAAGATCAGATATCTTATTAAATTCAACAATATGAATAAAAGCTCAAATCTTTAAATGTATTTGCGTTATGTCGGTAATTGAGAAATGTAAACGAAAGGAAGAAAACTATTCCTCAGGAGTCAGCCGACGTTTGACCAAGCTTTCACCATCATACATATTCTAATACAAGCATTTACAAATGAAAAATGGTAACAACACTGAAACTATAAAGTATGCAAAAAATATCTATGCCTCATAAATCTGACAGGGTTTGCTTGGAGATTGTGTTCATAAAAATGTGTACAATAACATCGGAAGATGATATGTAGAGAGTGTGCATCTGAAAGTGGAGGGAAATGTCTTACATATCGTGAAATGTGCGCGTTGATGAGTGTGTTTATCAGCAGCAAAAGAAAGAGGGGGAATATTCTTGCGCGTTTTCTTTATATCACAAATTGTATAATCCTCTACTATCGTGTAAGAGGATATAATTCGTGTCTGCAACGCCTTCTGATTAATATATTTGTAAGTGTGTTAATGTATTTGTAAGTGTGTTAATATATTTGTAAGTGTGTTAATGTATTTCTAAGTGTAGTAATGTATTTGCAAGTGTGTTATGTATTTGTAAGTGTGTTATGTATTTGTAAGTGTGTTAATGTGTTTGCGAGTGTGTTAATGTATTTGTAAGTGTGTTAATGTATTTGTAAGTGTGTTAATGTATTTGTAAGTGTGTAAATGTATTTGTAAGTGTGTTAATGTATTTGTAAATGTGTTAATGTATTTGTAAATGTGTTAATGTATTTGTGTGGTAATGTATTTGTAAGTATGTTAATGTATTTGTAAATGTGTTAATGTATTTGTAAATGTGTTAATGTATTTGTGTGTTAATGTATTTGTAAGTATGTTAATGTATTTGTAAGTATGTTAATGAATTTGTAAGTGTATTAATGTATTTGTAAGTGTGGTAATGTATTTGTATGTGCGTTAATGTATTTGTAAGTGTGGTAATGTATTTATAAGTGTGATAATGTATTTGTAGTAATGCATTTATAAGTGTGTTAATGTATTTGTAAGTGTGGTAATGTATTTATAAGTGTGGTAATGTATTTGTAAGTGCGTAATTGTATTTGTAAGTGTGTTAATGTATTTGTAAGTGTGTTAATATATTTGTAAGTGTGGTAATGTATTTGTAAGTGTGTTAATGTATTTGTAAGTGTGTTAATATATTTGTAAGTGTTGTAATGTATTTGTAAGTGTGTTAATGTATTTGTAAGTGTGGTAATGTATTTGTAGTAATGCATTTATAAGTGTGTTAATGTATTTGTAAGTGTGTTAATGTATTTGTAAGTGTGGTAATGTATTTGTAGTAATGCATTTATAAGTGTGTTAATGTATTTGTAAGTGTGTTAATGTATTTGTAAGTGTGGTAATGTATTTGTTATTGTAGTAATGCATTTGTAAGTGTGGTAATGTATTCGTAAGTGTGTTAATGTATTTGTAGTAATGCATTTGTAAGTGTGGTAATGTATTTGTAAGTGTAGTAATGTATTTGTAAGTGTGTTAATGTATTTGTAATTGTAGTAATGGATTTGTAAGTGTTGTAATGTATTTGTAAGTGTGTTACTGTATTTGTAAGTGTGGAAAGTATTTGTAAGTGTAGTAATGTATTTGAAAGTGTGGTAATGTATTTGTAAGTGTGTTAATGTATTTTTACGTGTGTTAATGTATTTGTAAGTGTGTTAATGTATTTGTAAGTGTGGAAGGTATTTGTAAGTGCGTTAATGTATTTGTAAGTGTGTTAATGTATTTTTAAGTGTGGTAAGGTATTTGTAAGTGTGTTATGTATTTGTAAGTGTGTTAATGTATCTGTAATCTGGTAATGTATTTGTAAGTGTGTAATTGTATTTGTGAGTGCGTAAATGTATTTGTAAGTGTGTTAATGTATTTGTAAGTGTGTTATGTATTTCTAAGTGTATTAATGTATTTGTAAGTTTGTTAATGTATTTGTAAGTGTGTAAATGTATTTGTAAGTGTGTTAATGTATTTGTAAGTGTGTTATGTATTTGTAAGTGTAATAATGTATTTGTAAGTTTGTTAATGTATTTGTAAGTGTGTTAATGTATTTGTAATTGTAGTAATGTATTTGTAAGTGTGGTAATGCATTTGTAAATGTGGTTATGCATTTATAAGTGTGTTAATGTATTTGTAAGTGTGTTAATATATTTGTAATTGTAGTAATGCATTTGTAAGTGTGTTAATGTATTTATAATTGTAGTAATGCATTTGTAAGTGTTGTAATGTATTTGTAAGTGTGTTCATAGATTTGTAAGTGTAGTAATGTATTTGTAAGTGTGTTACTGTATTTGTAAGTGTGGAAAGTATTTGTAAGTGTAGTAATGTATTTGCAAGTGTGGTAATGTATTTGTAAGTGTGTTAATGTATTTGTAAGTGTGTAAATGTATTTGTAGGTGTGTTAATGTATTTTTAAGTGTGGAAGGTATTTGTAAGTGTGTTAATGTATTTGTAAGTGTGTTATGTATTTGTAAGTGTGTTAATGTATCTGTAATCTGGTAATGTATTTGTAAGTGCGTAATTGTATTTGTAAGTGTGTTAATGTATTTGTAAGTGTGTTATGTATTTGTAAGTGTATTAATGTATTTGTAAGTTTGTTAATGTATTTGTAAGTGTGTAAATGTATTTGTAAGTGTGTTAATGTATTTGTAAGTGTGTTATGTATTTGTAAGTGTAATAATGTATTTGTAAGTTTTTTAATTTATTTGTAAGTGTGTTAATGTATTTGTAAGTGTGTTATGTATTTGTAAGTGTGTAAATGTATTTGCAAGTGTGTAAATGTATTTGTAAGTGTGGTAATGTATTTGTAGTAATGCATTTATAAGTGTGTTAATGTATTTGTAAGTGTGTTATGTATTTGTAAGTGTGTTATATATTTGTAAGTGTATTAATGCATTTGTAAGTTTGTTAATGTATTTGTAAGTGTGTAAATGTATTTGTAAGTGTGTAAATGTATTTGTAAGTGTGTTATGTATTTGTAAGTGTGTAAATGTATTTGTAAGTGTGTAAATGTATTCGTAAGTGTGTTATGTATTTGTAAGTGTGTAAATGTATTTGTAAATGTGTTAATGTATTTGTAAGTGTGTTATGTATTTGTAAGTGTGTAAATGTATTTGTAAGTGTGGTAATGTATTTGTAAGTGTATTAATGTATTTGTAAGTTTGTTAATGTATTTGTAAGTGTGTAAATGTATTTGTAAGTGTGTTAATGTATTTGTAAGTGTGTAAATGTATTTGTAAGTGTGTTATGTATTTGTAAGTGTATTAATGTATTTGTAAGTATGTTAATGTATTTGTAAGTGTGTTATGTATTTGTAAGTGTGTAAATGTATTTGTAAGTGTGTTATGTATTTGTAAGTGTGTAAATGTATTTGTAAGTGTGTAAATGTATTTGTAAGTGTGTTATGTATTTGTAAGTGTGTGAATGTATTTGTAAGTGTGTAAATGTATTTGTAAGTGTTAATGTATTTGTAAGTGTGTTAATGTATTTGTAAGTGTGTAAATGTATTTGTAAGTGTGTTAATGTATTTATAAGCGTGTTAATGTATTTGTAACTGTGGTAATGTATTTGGAAGTGTGTAAATGTATTTGTAAGTGTATTAATGTATTAGTAAGTGTGTTATGTATTTGTAAGTGTGTTAATGTATTTGTAAGTTTGTTATGTATTTGTAAGTGTGTGAATGTATTTGTGTGTTAAGTATTTGTAAATGTGTAAAAAAAGGGGCAGGTAATGCTACACTGCCATGAGTAAAACGGTGGTCACATTTGAGTCCGAAGGAACCCAGAACAATGTCAGCATGCTACTAAACCTCACCAAGAAGCAATACCTCAGCCATCGGGAACTTTAATATCTGTAGAGCAGAAAATACGGCTGATAAAAATAAATCTTGTCTCACATGAATCTAAAAGACAAAATTAGATCTGAAGATCTCGGAGGAAGATTAAATCTCGACTGCATTGGGAGAACAGTTGTGCAGAGCAGTTGGTTTGGTTACAATGAAAGAATGCATTAAAGTTTTTGGGTTAGCAAATATAGAACAGCTGAGATAGCAGAGTAAGTTAGCAAAGGAAAGCCAAGAGAAACATAGACAGAAAGGATAAGAATAAATTCGAGTGAAAGAGACGAATAAAAACCTGGAAAAGATGGGTAGGTTCAAAAGTCAATATTTAAAAGTCATGTCAAACAAATGCCGGCATGTAAAATGGGCATAAAACTGATTACAACGACAACGAATGATGACGATGATGATGACGATGATGATGACGATAACAACGATTGTTAATTTTTGAGAGATTGTGTTGAACAAAGATGGCGGCGCAGTTCAGATCGGTAACCAAGATGGCGGCCAAGAATCAAATGCAGTCTGTGGCGTAGTTAACGGCGAACTGATTGAATTCAAAATTCAACAATTTTTATAATAATTTTGAAACGTTTTCATTGGTTGTTTAGCACAGCCGGTGTTTATAAAAATGATTGGCGAATCCATTCGTTTCATACTCTCATTAGGAGTCAAACACATTTTCAACGATGATTATGCCGACGATGATAATAATGATGATGATGACGACGACGACGACGACGACGATGGCAACAATGATGATGATGATGATGATGATGATGATGATGATGACGACGACGACGGCAACAATGATGATGATGATGACAACATTGGTGACACTGCTGCTGATAATGATGATAACGGCAACAATGATGATGATGATGACATTGGTGACACTGATGATGATGATGATGATGATGATGACGACGACGACGACGACGATTATGCTGACGATAATGACGATGATGATGACGATTATAATAGTGATGACGATGACGAGGATGTTGATGATAAATACGACGATGATGATATTTGTTTATCTAATCGATGAATGAATAAAAAAGAGAAGATATATAGGGATGCCTTCGTCGTATTTCTTTACAAAAAAGAAAAGGAAAAATTATTTATAGAAAACGGGAGAAGTTATTTAAAGTAAAAGAAAAAAATATTTAGAGAAAAGAAAATTTTAAAAAAGTAATAATTTAATTTAAAGAAAAATAACATTATTAAAGTTAGACTAGACTATAAATATTTCCAATTTCAGAATCTCGAGGAATAGTTACGTATTACTTGGAGAAAAAGAAGAAAAGAAACGCAGGAACATGACACTAGCCCAAGTAAGCTTTTCTATCAAACCTCTACTTAGAATCTCTCCCCTGTCGTGGAAGATTGACTTAAGAAAAGTATGAATTTTTTCATTGAATTTGTCTTGGTTCATGAGGGATTTCCAGTAAAAAAATAATTGTCAAAAAATATTGTCTTAAAAGACAGTAAAAAATCTGTAAGAAATTAAAAAGAAAAGTTTCATTTTCCCAGCCTGAATTTCGCTTGCCGTAAAATACATTTCAAATTATGCAGATATTCGCATTTATTAATACAAAGACATGATGGCAAAAGTTTAAAAAAAAATGACTTCATGCCATCAGCTAGAATCGAAACCAAAACATCTAGCATTCAAGCTGCATTCTCTACGATGTTGTTATCGTGAGAAACATAATAACGTTTAAATATTAAGACATGAAGAAATTGATTCTATGAGAGCATGCGCAGAAAGAAGTAAAAGCATGTCGGCCAGCTGAAATGAAAAGTTCGCATTTCAACTTGCCGATATATATCTGTAAGCGTTAATCATCAATCCAAACAAAGATTTTACTGGTTATAAGCCATTCTTCGTGTCTAATTACTATTTGCTGTAAATTTCAGTGTTATGTGACCAGTAGTTTAAGAGTTTACCTATTAAATATTTACGCACACATACATCTACTGTTTTATACATATATATATTAGAGATGATTCCAATATTTTTCCCGATTCCGATACAATTACCGATTCCTTATTAAATACCCAATTCCGATACAATTACCAATTCCGATTCTTTGTAAATCTCTAAATCTTTAACTATAAAGTTGTTATTTTGTCAGGATTACAGTAAAAACCCCTGTTAAATGTGCATATAATTTCTCGAAGCATAAAAGACACCCTTGTGGGGGTGATTTATAGCTTTTAGCTTTACTGGTAGCTTAAAATTAAATTTGTATCATTTTATTATTACTAGCAGCAGTGGAAGATTTTGTTTCAAACAATATCAAATAAAAACAGATAATTAAAGGAATCTTTTTGTCAGCGGAAAATGGGCAACACATTTTTCCGATTCCAATACTGATTCCGATATCGATTCTGATACCACCAAAAGTTCCAATTTTTCCAATTCCCAATTCTGATTCCAATTAATCGCCCCAACACTAATATATATATATTATTTTTTAAAACAGTAATCTACAGACATATATGTCTCGAGATTCTTACCTCTCTTCAGCGTAGCTTGACTGTTTCTATGAATCCAACTCCAGACCATATGCATTACAGTCCGATCCATTATTCGTTACACTATGAAGTCTTAGATAATTATTTAAAAAATCAACAAGAAATCCACATAAGTTTATAAGCGATAAAAATAATAGTAAAATGATATACTATTATATAAAAAGAAGTTTTCGCCCATCTTCTGCCTTGGAATCTGCCATTATCCAACACCTAACCGAAAATCCAGCTTGTGCCAATGCATATAAAATGGACTGTTTTAGAAACTAGCACTGGGCCGACTCTCAAAATCATTAAAAATTTTGAAGCCAGTCTCGATTTTTTTCATGCATCTTTGTCGACAGAAGGAATTTATTAAATCAATGGACTTGTTCGGAGATATATTTTAATCGTTCCCATACCCCATCCATCTTATTTGTATATTTTATATAATTGTATAGATATATTATTTTACATGAATTTTCATTCCCTTTTTTTTTTTTTGCTTGCATATCCCCGAGTATTTGCTCTTTCGTGACGATTTAATAGGGTTTTTTTTTTTCATTTCTTTGATATACCAGCAATTAACTACTAATGAGTTTTTTGGCCAAAGGTGCCCTTATAGGTTTTGTCCCATTAAAAAGTTATATATATATATATATATATATATATATATATATATATATATATATATATATATATATATATATACACACACACACACACACACACAGTGTGGAATGATAAAATTGTCGCCCTAGAAAAGACGTGATTCCATTTCCGTTTGATGAAAACCGGTTTTCTTTATTTGTTGCAGACCATTTACCTGTTGGCCACTAGCGGTAGGAGCCTTTTATCATGTCTGAAAATGACACAATGTTCAATGAATGAGGTCAGAGATGTGTCGCTGTGCAACTAATGCTCTCTACCAATCCAAGTTATGACAATAAGACTATTGCCAGCACCCTGAAAATTGCCACGAATGTCTTTATTAGGGTTTCAAGTGAGTGGTTTTATCATGCCACCTTACATCTTCAAAGTTGGCTAGAAAGTTAACGTCAAAGTGTACCTGAATGCGCTGAAGATTGTGGTGATCCCCTGGTACAATAAGGTGGCTGCTGGCAAACCTTGGGTGTGGCAGCAGGACTAGGCGCCTGCCCACAAGTCCAAAGAGACCCATGTTTGGCTTCAGAATGAGTGTTACGACTTTGTATCCTTCTCTCACTGGCTCCCCTCCTCCCCCGACCTGACTGCTGGACTACTTCGTTTTACCATATGCCGAGAACATCACCAACATGACCCCCCCACAATACCAAAGCCAGCCTGATCACCGTCATCCGTGGAGTATTCACTGAACTCCCACTAGCGCTTGTAGAAAAGTTCCCAGTTTCGGACCTGTATCGAGGCGGTGATTGAGTTTGAATGTGGGTACATTGAATGGATGTGAGCTCTACTACATAATCAAGTTACTTGAATTGATTTTTTCAATAAAAGTTTTAAAATAAAACTGTAGTGTTGTTTTTTTAGGGCAACACTTTTATCGTTCCCCCATATATATATATATATATTCTTTACATGAAAGTTTGAAGGTTATGCAGAAAGGTGACAAAATCATTATTTATGACCTTTGAAAATAATTCGAATCACTAAATAATTAGTAAAATTAAATTACTTAATTGTCGGAAATATTTTTTTCGTATTAACAAAGATCAATTTCTATTTGAAAGGAATTATTTTCTAAACTAGGAATCTGACCTTGGTAGGACATCCCCCGCATCACCTCCACCCACGCATTTTCGGCTTTTCCGATGATTGGAGAATTTGATGGAAGCTGAATGATCTAAATAGATCCAAATTGTTTCCTGCCTCCAAATAGTCAATTTCAATCCAATAGAAAATTATAGATTATATATGTAAAAAAAAAAAAAAAATGGCTGACTTTGTGCTTTTGTATTCTATACTGTGAAGATATACCAGAGTTAATTTGTTGCACAAATCTCGATGAACCTATTTCTATGTATCGATGAGATCAATAAGACATGCAGGTATAAGCCGAATTTTGATCTGAATGCTACATTGCATAATCCTCTCATATTCGACTATCAACTCCAATATTCCGGGTTAAAATCTTGTCGGAAAATCAAACATAATTGTTTGCAAAGTTAATGACGATTTTGCTCCATAGTTCAAAACCGGGTCAGATTCTTGGTTTAGGAAATAATTTCTTTCAAATAGAAATCGATCCTTTTTAATACGAAAAATATTTCCGACAATTAAGTCATTTAACTTTTATTAAAATTATTCAATGATTTTCATTTTCGAATATCAAAAATAATCTTGCATAAAAAAAAAATAGTTATGTGCATATGTTTATAGATTTGTACGCACAAAATTCACTCCTAAATTAATTAACCGATTATTATGGATTTTGGAACGCAGTAGCTAGGCGTAAGGAATCCAAATGTGGGCAGTTTTATTTAGTTTTATGCAAATGAGTTGAAAAAGGGAGTAGAAGTGAATATTCAGATTTTATGAAATTTGAACAAAAGGTATTAAAATTTGCATTATTTGTATTTTTTATCTTGGATGTTTTTTTTTTTTTATCTTGGATGTTATTCTCACAATGTTTCGGATGAATTATAGCAAAATTGGTTTCTCTGAGTTCGATATAAAGATTCCCAAATTTAACAAGACGCAAGGTTCATCTAGATCTACAGCTGATCTATTTAATGGTTATATCTCATAGGATTAGCGAATCTCTCAACAGAGGCTTCCTTTCTTAGGCAATTGATCTTGACATATCAAAAGCCTTTGATAGGGTATGACATAAAGGTCTACTCCACAATATCCCCAGCTATAGGATAGTTGGAAATGTCTTCTCAATTATTAAATCATTTATCTCTGATATAGGTTCATAAGAGTAGTGGTTGATGGGCAGAAATCAGAAGCTCACAGTATTAATGCTGGAGTCCCTCAGAGGTTCATTCTGGGCCCAACCTTCTTCCTGACCTCCATCAATGATCTCCCAAATCACATCCTAAGATCATTCGTAGACATTTATACTGATTACACGACCATCTATGGCAACACTTCAAAGATCGTAAACGACCAATTCTATCTGATTCTCTCTCCTCTGATCTTGATCACGTGATGCAATGGGGAAAGAGGTGGCTTGTTAATTTTAATGCATCCAAAACCAAGCTTCTACCTTTACATCATCAATGCTCTGATCCCCGTCTGGCATCAATTGAAATGAATGGCTCTCGTCTTGGGGAGGCTCCATATTTTGACAAACTTCTGGGTCTGACCTTTACTCCTGATCTGAAATGGAACACGTACATCAAATCCATTGCCAAGGCTGCTGGAAAAATGGTGGTATTGTTCTACTGCTCCAGCAGATATCTCACTGCTGATGCAATTCTCTACCATAGGATGCTAGAAAGACATTATCCTGCCTTGACAGTGTTTAAAATAGACTTCATAGCCTCATAGGGGATGCCCTTTTCTCTTCCCTGCAACCTCTTTCCCACAGAAGAGACGTTGTGAGCTTATCTCTGCTTTATCGTTATTTTCATGACAAGTGCACGTCTGATCTCCCTTGCTAAACTTTCATGAAAACACTCGTCTATCTGAAACCACTATCAATAATTTCCCCCACTCTTTATCTATACCTAAACCTAAATGTAGATTCAATGAACAAATCTTTTTTCTTAGAATTGCACACTTATTGAACTCTCTCCCGTTTCCCTGCTTTCCAGTTGACTACAATATAGTCGTCTTCAAGTCCAACATAAACAAGTTCTTGATGAGGCGTCCCCTTAAGTAATCCAATTTATCAAATTTCCATTACTAACGATTACTATGATATTGTCCCATTGACTACTGTACATTATCTACCCTTATCCTCGAGTGGCTTCAAGGCCTTGATAAGTGGTGACTCCTTTGTAAAAAAAAAAAAATTTGAAGACGGTCTAAACGTTATGAAAATAATATTGAAGATAGAAAAGAATAGTGCAAATAATCCAAATAAAAAAAAAATAATAATAATAAAAATAATAAAAAATAAAATAATAATAATAATAATAATAATAATAATAATAATAATAATAATAATAATAATAAATAAAATAAAATAATAATAATAATAATAATAATAATAATAATAATAATAATAATAGATATTAGAAATCAATTCATAAATATTCTCCAAATTCCATTTTTTTTTTTTTTAGTACGGGATACGGTGACCCGAGGATACGATTTTTTCAGGTTATGATGTAGAATACGATGTTTATTTTCCGGCCCCTGCTGACGTTATTTTCCCCACCATAGTCTTTTGGAGAAATCATCTATAGCAACACACACAGAATCCAACGGTATTCTCTGCCGGCATTTGTTCAATTATGTCTTTAAAGCTTCAATATTTTGATATAGAGTAGAGCAGGCTCCACTTTCCAGGATTGACCACAAAGAATAATCAAGAGCGTTAAGATCAGATGATGAGGGGGGGCATTCTTCTTTGTTGATCCAAAACTAACAATTGTCTCTACACCACTGTTGTGTTACATGAGCAATGTGCCTTGTCGGCCATTTTGTTGGAGAGTCCAAATTTCATTACTGTACACAAAAATTACACTATGGAGTCAGTGCACATTTAACAATGTCCTCAATAAAACGTTCTTTGTTAATCTTGATCCTTTAATGGGGAAAGACAAGTGGGGATTTCCCTATCTCAGAAATGACCGACCAGACCATCACTGACGCTGGTTTTTGCGTTCTCAACATCCTTCCTGTATTACCAAGTATTGTCTCACGATTTCTCGCAAAGACTCCACCATTTTGATGATTGTAGAACTGTTGAAATGAGAATAACTTTAAATCCATGGAGATGATCTTATTGAACGTGCCCTTTCTGATACGGTTTAACAAGAGTCGATTTCCGATGAGTCTCTTTGCAATTGTGAGTGCAGAGAGAACCTGTCGCTTTTGGAGCTTATAGTGTAACATCTCTAGGTCATATTATTTTTAATTGGAATTCATTGAGACGAGTATTATTTAATAATTATTTGTTTTTCTCACCACAGTTTTAGCCAAGTAAGTGAGTGAGACGACAACTATGGAAGGCAGTAATTGTTGAGAATGCAGTCAGGAGATTCAGAGTTCCTATCCATCGAGGTTACCACCTGATGAAGGGCAGAGGAATGGTTGGCCGAGACGTTGTGAAACAACTAAGAAAAGATGAGGATAATAGTCCGCAATAAATAAAATTAATCTATAGGTCACTTCGACATCTTCTTCGCGTAGTGCTTGGTTATGTTTGTGCTTCCTTTGTCATGGATCTTTTGGGATTTCGTCTGATTTTTTCCCTAAAGTTTTTGATGAGTTAAGGTGTTCTGGAGGTGCGTAGACGGCCTGATCGTTGTCTATCTTTGATCGACAAAGTTTCCAGGTAACGATCAATCGTCCTTTTTATGAACATTTTTTTTTATTCTGAGGTTATTCAGTGACTTGAATATTTTTGGTAAACGCAGGCTCTTCTCATGCTGGCCTATGATAAATCTTCTTTTCAATAAAACAGACGTTGTTAAAATTAGTATCTTTTGTTTCTGAAAAACAAGAAATTGTATTTAACATTATAAGATACTGACAATAAAATAGTAAATTTATTTTAGCATTATCATAAAAAAATGTTGTAACAGAACTTATGCCCCATATATATATATATATATATATATATATATGGCACAATCGCTAAGAAAAAGATACTGTCAAGATGTGTAAATGTAAACTGAATTAAAGGAATAAATTATAAGATGGTCAATATCATGAGCTTTGGAATATAGTCTTTTGTAATTTATTCATTATATTGTTCTGTAATTACATTGAACTTCTTAAATAAGGATTCCTATATATTATAAGAAAATATATTTCCACAGAAACATATATATATATATATATATATATATATATATATATATATATATATATATGTGTGTGTGTGTGTGTGTGTATATAATTATTTACTATAATAATTAAATATTTACAGGCACTAGTGTTTCATCCTTCAGTGCAGGGTGTCACGATAAACACCAGTTGATAGATTCGAACCCGGCGACACAAGTCATCTCTGGCTTGATTAGCAAGGAACGCATCCATTCGACTACCGTTAACCGCGTAAAATAACGTTGAATTTAAACATTTTATTTTGAAATGTTTTTTTTTACATCAGCCAGAGTGATCTAATCATTATATGATGATCTATCTATTACACACACACGCACACACACACACACACACACACACACACACACACACACACACACACACACACACATCTCTCTCTCTCTCTTTCTATATATATATATATATATATATATATATATATATATATATATATATATATATATATATAGATACTTTCTGCGTTTACATTAAAAATATATATTATTAAGGCATTTATTTTTTTTATAATATTGTCTAAATTGTTTCAAAGATATTTTGTTTCCAGCTTTAGAGAATTTATATTGGTTGGTTGCATCTCGGTGACCAAAGGAAAGAATTATCCCGCATTCATAATTTTCAAAGAAAAAAATTGAAGCAGGCAACGTGCGAACCTTCCAACAAGTTAAGAATAAGTAGATATGAAAATACTTTTTAAAGATCATGGCAAGCTGATCCAACGGTTATCGTACTTGGCTTTAGGTTTTGGTTTCGATTTCAGCTCGAGTATTTCTTTTTTTTCTTACAAGAAATGAACTGTTTGGAAAAAAAAAATCACATACACATGTCTCAGTTTCTTTCCATCTTTTTTTTTTACTTCATTTTTTAAAGGAATTTAACATTACGTTTAATACCTACGATATTTCTGTTTATAATAAAAAGATCTGCATTAATGAAAATGTAATATCTATGCGTATTTTACGATCGGGCAACGCCTGGCGACCTGCTAGTATATATATATATTTTATTCTTAAAAAGATATAAAGTTTATTTCTCATCTTTCCACATAGTTGTATAGGTAAGGACGTTCACATTTGAAAATTTCTGACGAGGACGCATCACAGAACGTCTGAAACGCGCGTAAAAACGATTTCAATGGCTTAAAAACATTATTACAATGATCCAAACATAATTCCCTATGAAAAACCAAGACACGGAATAATAAAATAATGTTAAAAAATACACATTGTTGGTGACTACTCCCTTACATCTTTCTTTCGTTGGAATTTCTTAACCCATTTTATATATATATATATATATATATATATATATATATATATATATATATATATATATATATATATATATATATATATATATATATATATATAGTGAGTTCCTGCCCATGTGATTTGTAGAACACTGTTAAAAAAAAGTTTTATTCTTAAAAAGATATAAAGTTTATTTCTCATCTTTCCACATAGCTGTATAGGTAAGGACGTTCAGATTTGACTTAGTAAAAGTGATTCGTGTTTGGGGTTCAAATCATAGGATCAGGTGAACACTTATCTGCACACTAAAGATTCTGCAAAGATAAAACGTGCATGTGGATAATAATTAAAAGTACTTCTGACATGGCTCGTTACCACATGACTTTCTGTTATCTGGAACTATAAAAGGGGAGTACATATTCCATAGCACGGACTTGTTGTTAACATCTAATATTTGTAGATACGTCTTGTTCTTGTCACATCACTTAATAAAATAGTTATCTGCGTTTTCTCTGGCTTATCAGTCTTTTCGTGCGATATAACAGATTGGCGACGAAGATTCGAAATTATATACAAACCAACAACAGATTGCCGACAGAAGAATTCGGATTTATTAAAACTAACAAAAAATCTAAAGCGTCGTTCAAGAATTGAAACGAGAAAAAACAATGGGGGACTTCAGAATCTGATGGAATTTCTAAAACAACAAGATACATTACGCTAAGACGAAGCGGAACAGTTTGAAAAAAAAAAGATTTGAGGAAAATATCGAACGATAGGAAAAAGATTTGAAGAAAATATCGAACACAGGAAAAAAGATTTGAGCTGCTTCTAGAACAGTTCGGAAAAAAAGGCAGCGATTCGGCGTACTTTCGCAAGAGTCGATAATAAATTTAGTCGGTAATTTTATTTATAAACTGAAAGAAGAAGTTATATTCGAAGCATCCTTTCGCAAGCGCTAAGAAATTTTTGAAAGAGATTGTAAAAACTGGATCGACGAGATCCGATTAGAAAAATCAGGCCAGTAGATCATGAAAATAGGCAAACTTCATCCTGCCAAGGTGAAGTGACGTTCTCAGAAACTATACAAATATTTGTTACATTTTTGACTACGACTTCAAGGAAGTAGGAAGAATTTATGTAACGAAGTTGGCCTTTAATTGCTTATTCTGTTGTCTACAAAAGAAATATGTTTTTCGTGGAACAACGTCATACACTTGCGTCTATTCGCATCTTGCTTGATATATATATATATATATATATATATATATATATATATATAGATAGAGAGAGAGAGAGAGAGAGAGAGAGAGAGAGAGAGAGAGAGAGAGAGAGAGAGAGAGAGATCAAAATTTATGCCTAAAATTTGTTTAAATGTTTCTTTCAACCAAAAAGAAAAAAAATTGTCATGCAAAATTCACAGAAGTTATTGCGAACAAATTGGATGGAGGAATTAAACCTATTTACCATTAAAATAATTTTTTTTTCAATAAAATAGATTTTATTACGACAAATTCAAATAAGCTAAATGTTATAGACCCGTGCTAGGGGTTACAAATGAAAGACACCACAAGTAGTGTAAAGTGTATAAAATATATGCATTTATCATAAAGAATACAGGAGCCACTAAAGTGGTATGAGAGGAACGTGTTCGTAGCATCCGATTAAACATGGTATTCATAGGACTAGTTTATTCCCCTGAGTTCTGAAATAGGGGTGATTTGTACCCCACAACACCCCCTCCCGAGCTTTTCATTCCCCTGGGATGATCGTATAGCTATTTTTACTGGAGTTGATCTCTATTGGGTCGGTCATTTTCCTTTTCCTGGAGGACCGGCGTTGTGCGGCTGCTTGTGGTGTTACCAAGTCGAACGTGCCATATATCTGGTCCATTACTTCTTCTTGTTCAGCAGGCGGTTGTCTTTCGTCATCAGTTATACGTTTCCGAATTTGGTTTAAATGTTTCTTATCCGTAAATCTTGGACCTTCTATAATGTAGACCATCCACCCGATCCTTTTCTGGACCTTTCCTAGTTCCCACATCGTGCTATTACTTTTGTGTACCTGGAAAAATAGCTTTTCACCAGGAAAATACCTCTTTTTAGGAACTATAGTATTTGGCGGTTTCACCTGTTTTGGTAAGAGTTTCTCGAAGACCGGCCTAATTTTCCTCGCAAACATTAACTCTACTGGCGACATCTTCGATGGAGTCCTTTCATTTGGCGTAATGCGGTAAACTTGTAAAAACTGTTGTAACACCTTTTCTTAGGCGTGTCTTTAACCTTCTTCAGGGCTCTTTTCAACGTGTCTACAAACCTCTCTGTCCGACCGTTCGATCGCGGAATGAATGTGGTTAATCTGGAAATCCTCGCAGAAGCTTTTAAAATCTGCTGAAGTGAATTGTGTGCCATTGTCTGACAAGACAAATAACCATATCAAACCTAGCGAACAATTCGTGAAGAGCACCGATTGTAAAATCCGTTGTTGGACTTTTACATCGAAATACCTCAGGTCATTTTGAAAAACTGTCTACCACTATTAAATAATAGTTTCCATTCAGTGGGCCTGCATAATCTACGTGTATTATTTGCCATGGGTGGTCCGCTTTAGGCCACGGGCTGAATTGTATTGGGGGCGCTTTTGCAGCCAATGCGCATCCCTTACACGACTTTACCGTGCCTTCTATATCAGTGTCCATATTCTTCCAGTAAACGTAGGACCTCATGAGGCTCTTCATTCGCGCAGCCCCAAGGTGCCTCGTATGGAAATCCTTTAGAATTTTCTTTTGTAGTGTAGCTGGAATTACTACTTTTTCCCGGTACAACAGTACATCATTGCACATAGAATAAGCTTCCGTCGCCGATTCATCCAATTGAATTTTTTGTTTCGTTTCTTTGATGAAACCATCTTCTTCAGCCTCCCTTATTATATCTTCCAAAGTGACTGGTAATTCCTTGATCGTATTACATAGTATTTGTGTAAAGTCCTTTTCACTTTGTAGTGACGCTATTACTGTGTCTTCTAGCGGTTCCCTTGATTTCAGGATCAATCGCGACAATCCGTCTGCATGACTTCGCAGATGTAAGAAATTCCATACTAAATTCGTAATTCAATAGAATGGTCCCCCATCTTTTCAGTCTTCTAGCTGTGTAAATTGGCAAACCTTTTTTTAGAGCCAAAGATGGTTATAAGCGGCTTATGGTCAGTTTGTAATTTAAATTTACGACTGTGTAAAAATCGGTGGAATTTTGTAACACCGAATATGATCCCCAGTGCTTCCTTTTTGATTTGAGAGTAATTCTTCTCGACAGGAAGTAAAGTTCTTGACGCATGGGCGATCGGCTTAGTGGACCCATCAGGTATCTTGTGTAGAATGCACGCCCCGATCTCATAAGAACTTGCGTTAGTTACAACAATAATCTCTTGTTTCGGATTGAAATGAGTCAGGGATAAATTTGATGTTAATACATCTTTTAATTTCTTAAACGCTGCCTGGCATTCAGGCGTCCAGACCCATTTTTTGTCCTTTTTTAATAGTGCATTCAATGGCGCACGCAATTCATGCATGGACTTAATGAACGTTTGATAATAGTTCGTGAGCCCTAAAAAACTTTGCAATGTAGTTACATTATGATGTTCTGGCATGTCGTTTATAGCTGTGAACCTGTCCGGATCGGGGTTCCTCCCGTCCTTATCTATGATATGACCCAGATATTTAATTTGTTCAAAAAAAAATTCGCATTTTGCTTCCTTCAATGTGAAGCCGTATTCGTTTATTCTGTCAAACACTTGAAATACATGATCTCTATGTTGTTCAACATTTTGACTACGCACAAGAATATCGTCCAGATAGCCTATTGCAAAATCCAAACCGCTTAGCAAAGTACCAATTACCTGCAGGAAAATTGCAGGTGCTACATTTATACCAAATGCTAATCTATTGAATTTATAAAGTCCTTTGTGCGTTGAGATACACAAAAGTTTTGAGCTATCTTCCTCTACTGGTATTTGTAGATACGCCTCGCTTAAGTCAATTTTGGAAAAATATTTTCCGCCATTTAACTTAGCGAATATTTGGTTTGGTAGTTGGTAGTGATAGTCCATGAGTGCCGCATTCAATCCGGTTAAAAAGTCCGCGCATACCCTAATCTCTTTAGATTTTTTTTCACGTATACGGTAGGGGCTGCCCACTCACTATAGTTAATAGGGGTTAAAATCCCAGTGTTAACTAGTCTTTTCAATTCTTTTTCAATTTTTTCCCTCGAAGCGTACGGTACGCTCCGTGGCTTTTTGAATATTGGTTTTGCTTCGTCCAGCAATTTGAATCTCGCCTTTATTTTTGCGCAGCATCCAAGCTTTTCGGAGAAAACACTTGGGAGAGATTTTTTGAGATCCTTTTTGAGTTTGTCGGCTTCGGCCGTTAGGTTTTCGACTTTGTGATAAAAATCACTCATTGGCGAGACCCATAATTTAAATCCCTGAATCCAATCGGTCCTATATATGCTCATTGCGTTCCTTAGAACGAAAACTTTTAGCTTTTTTTTGTCGTTCTTTTAAGTGACACATTAATGACTAGCTCACCATCAAAATTTATATTTTCACCAGTTACCAACCTTGCAACTTTATTCATCTTTGTCATCGTGGGCTTTCCTATTCTCTTCCACGTGTGAAAATTTATAATTGATAAATCCGACCCTGAATCGAGCTGCAGTTTTACTTCTTTATTTATGATTCTCACCGTAACATATTTCCTTATGTTCTCTGTTGGTGAAGGGTCCATTTTTGCAGTTTTTACGTAGCTCTTTTTTTGCTCTGGTATATAAGGCCTTGTGCCCTGCTCGTTTGCATAGGTCACATGTTATTTTCCATTGGTACTGACATGCATTGTACCCATGATGTTCTCCACATTTGCTACAAGGGGTCCTAGGATTTTGTCTATCCTGATAATTTTGTGAAGGGTTCTTTTTGCCTCTTCGTCTGTAATTGCTGGCGAGAGGGTACCCTTTATTTTTGAAGCGTATTTTTTAATGTGAGCGATACCTGCTTCCTCTGTGTTTCGGGAATCTTTCTTCATTGCCACAAAACGCTGACAATCTTCAGCCAGTTTCTGAAGCGTCAAATCAGGTTCTAATTCCAATTTATTTAGACCACGACGTCTTATATCGGCGTCTTTTGTGGCTATCAAACCTTGTGTGAATATTAAGCATTTGAAATTGTCCGCCGTTAATGACGACAATTTGAAATCGTCACAGTGCTTATTAACTATAGACGCCAATGTCATATAGTCCTGACTCTCCTTACGTGTAAGATTCATGCATTTCCATCTTTTATGAAAAAGCTTCTTTTTGGACAGTATAACTCCATTAATAGTTTGACTGCCTCGTCAAACAGCAATTCGTTAGTTTTTCTTGGTAAAATATAGTCCACGAATTTATTATGTTCGGATGTACCTAACTTCTGTAGCAATAAACGAACCTTCTTTTGATCAGTCCATGCACTGCAATCATTCTTAAAAAGGTTTTCAAATCTTCCGAAATATGCCTCAAACTGTAGGTCTTCCTCAGGAGCATAGTGAAATGTATCAATAGCTGACCAGGTCGCATTTTGGGAAAAAGCCGTGTTGGGTTCTTCTCCGCTGTCCTTATTCACTAAAACTTGCGTTATCAAATCCATTTTTTTTATCTGACTGGTTTTGTTGCTTTAAATGTAATTTTTCAATTCAAATATTTGTTCATTCATTTCTTTCCTTTGTCTTTCCCGTTGTTCCTCGAAGAATTTCATTAAATCTAACTGCTTTTCCAATATGTGTTCGTTCATTTCATTTGTCTTCCTCGTTTTTCTTCGAGATATTTTATTAAATTGAACTGTTTCTCTTCATTTTGTTTCTGTATTGCCAATTGTTTCTCTTCATTTTGTTTTTGTATTGCCAATTGTTTCTCTCGTTTTGTTTCTGTATTGCTAATTGTTTCTCTTCATTTTGTTTCTGTATTGCCAATTGTTTCCCTTCGTTTTGTTTCTGTATTGCCAATTGTTTCTCTCGTTTTGTTTCTATATTGCTAATTGTTTCTCTTCATTTTGTTTCTGTATTGCTAATTGTTTCTCTCGTTTTATTTCTGTATTGCCAATTGTTTCCCTTCGTTTTGTTTCTGTATTGCCAATTGTTTCTCTCGTTTTGTTTCTATATTTCTAATTGTTTCTCTTCATTTTGTTTATGTATTGCAAATTGTTTCTCTTCATTTTGTTTCTGTATTGCCAATTGTTTCTCTTCATTTTGTTTCTGTATTGCCAATTGTTTCCCTTCGTTTTGTTTCTGTATTGCCAATTGTTTCTCTTCATTTTGTTTCTGTATTGCCAATTGTTTCCCTTCGTTTTGTTTCTGTATTGCCAATTGTTTCTCTCGTTTTGTTTCTGTATTGCTAATTGTTTCTCTTCATTTTGTTTCCGTATTGCCAATTGTTTCTCTCGTTTTGTTTCTGTATTGCCAATTGTTTCTCTCGTTTTGTTTCTGTATTGCCAATTGTTTCCCTTCGTTTTGTTTCTGTATTGCAAATTGTTTCTCTTCATTTTGTTTCTGTATTGCCAATTGTGTCTCTCGTTTTGTGTCTGTATTGCTAATTGTTTCTCTTCGTTTTGTTTTTGTATTGCCAATTGTTTCCCTTCGTTTTGTTTCTGTATTGCAAATTGTTTCTCTTCGTTTTGTTTCTGTATTGCCAATTGTTTCTCTTCGTTTTGTTTCTGTATTGCCAATTGTTTCTCTTCATTTTGTTTCTGTATTGTAAATTGTTTCTCTTCATTTTGTTTCTGTATTGCTAATTGTTTCTCTTCATTTTGTTTTTGTATTGCCAATTGTTTCTCTTCGTTTTGTTTCTGTATTGCTAATTGTTTCTCTTCATTTTGTTTCTGTATTGCCAATTGTTCCTCTTCGTTTTGTTTCTGTATTGCCAATTGTTTCTCTTCATTTTGTTTCTGTATTGCTAATTGTTTCTCTTCATTTTGTTTCTGTATTGTCAATTGTTTCTCTTCATTTTGTTTCTGTATTGCCAATTGTTTCTCTCGTTTTGTTTCTGTACTGCCAATTGCTTCTCTTCATTTTGTTTCTGTATTGCCAATTGTTTCTCTTCATTTTGTTTCTGTATTGCCAATTGTTTCTCTTCGTTTTGTTTCTGTATTGCCAATTGTTTCTCTTCATTTTGTTTCTGTATTGCCAATTGTGTCTCTCGTTTTGTGTCTGTATTGCTAATTGTTTCTCTTCGTTTTGTTTCTGTATTGCCAATTGTTTCTCTTCGTTTTGTTTCTGTATTGCCAATTGTTTCTCTCGTTTTGTTTTTGTATTGGCAATTGTTTCTCTTCATTTTGTTTCTGTATTGCTAATTGTTTCTCTTCGTTTTGTTTCTGTATTGCCAATTGCTTCCCTCGTTTTGTTTTTGTATTGCCAATTGCTTCTCTCGTTTTGTTTTTGTATTGCCAATTGCTTCTCTCGATTTGTTTCTGTATTGCCAATTGTGTCTCTTCATTTTGTTTCTGTATTGCCAATTGTTTCTCTTCGTTTTGTTTCTATATTGCCAATTGCTTCTCTCGTTTTGTTTTTGTATTGCCAATTGTTTCTCTCGTTTTGTTTTTATATTGCCAATTGTTTCTCTTCGTTTTGTTTCTGTATTGCCAATTGTTTCTCTTCATTTTTTTCTGTATTGCCAATTGCTTCTCTCGTTTTGTTTTTGTATTGCCAATTGTTTCTCTTCGTTTTGTTTCTGTATTGCCAATTGTTTCTCTTCATTTTGTTTCTGTATTGCCAATTGTTTCTCTTCGTTTTGTTTCTGTATTGCCAATTGTTTCTCTTCGTTTTGTTTTCGTATTGCCAATTGTTTCTCTCGTTTTGTTTCTGTATTGCCAATTGTTTCTCTGCGTTTTGTTTTTGTGTTACCAATTGCTTCTCTTCGTTTTGTTTCTGTGTTGCCAATTGTTTCTCTTTGTTTTTTTTTCTGTGTTGCCAATTGTTTCTCTTCGTTTTGTTTCCGTATTGCCAATTGTTTCTCTTCATTTTGTTTCTGTATTGCCAATTGCTTCTCTCGTTTTGCTTTGGTATTGCCGATTGTTTCCTCGTTTTGTTTTTGTATTGCCAATTGTTTCTCTTCATTTTGTTTCTGTATTGCCAATTGTTTCTCTTCGTTTTGTTTCTGTATTGCCAATTGTTTCTCTTCGTTTTGTTTCTGTATTGCCAATTGTTTCTCTTCATTTTGTTTCTGTATTGCTAATTGTTTCTCTTCATTTTGTATCCGTATTGCCAATTGTTTCTCTTCGTTTTGTTTCTGTATTGCCAATTGTTTCTCTTCATTTTGTTTTTGTATTGCCAATTGTTTCTCTGCGTTTTGTTTCTGTATTGCCAATTGTTTCTCTTCATTTTGTTTCTGTATTGCCAATTGTGTCTCTCGTTTTGTGTCTGTATTGCTAATTGTTTCTCTTCGTTTTGTTTCTGTATTGCCAATTGTTTCTCTTCGTTTTGTTTCTGTATTGCCAATTGTTTCTCTTCATTTTGTTTTTGTATTGCCAATTGTTTCTCTGCGTTTTGTTTCT
Source organism: Euprymna scolopes (assembly GCF_053919585.1). Taxonomy (NCBI): domain Eukaryota; kingdom Metazoa; phylum Mollusca; class Cephalopoda; order Sepiida; family Sepiolidae; genus Euprymna; species Euprymna scolopes. The sequence goes on from NC_136500.1 coordinate 113,565,464, forward strand.
GTATTGCCAATTGTTTCTCTTCATTTTGTTTCTGTATTGCCAATTGTGTCTCTCGTTTTGTGTCTGTATTGCTAATTGTTTCTCTTCGTTTTGTTTCTGTATTGCCAATTGTTTCTCTTCGTTTTGTTTCTGTATTGCCAATTGTTTCTCTCGTTTTGTTTTTGTATTGGCAATTGTTTCTCTTCATTTTGTTTCTGTATTGCTAATTGTTTCTCTTCGTTTTGTTTCTGTATTGCCAATTGCTTCCCTCGTTTTGTTTTTGTATTGCCAATTGCTTCTCTCGTTTTGTTTCTGTATTGCCAATTGTGTCTCTTCATTTTGTTTCTGTATTGCCAATTGTTTCTCTTCGTTTTGTTTCTATATTGCCAATTGCTTCTCTCGTTTTGTTTTTGTATTGCCAATTGTTTCTCTCGTTTTGTTTTTATATTGCCAATTGTTTCTCTTCGTTTTGTTTCTGTATTGCCAATTGTTTCTCTTCATTTTGTTTCTGTATTTCCAATTGTTTCTCTTCGTTTTGTTTCTGTATTGCCAATTGTTTCTCTTCGTTTTGTTTTCGTATTGCCAATTGTTTCTCTCGTTTTGTTTCTGTATTGCCAATTGTTTCTCTGCGTTTTGTTTTTGTGTTACCAATTGCTTCTCTTCGTTTTGTTTCTGTGTTGCCAATTGTTTCTCTTTGTTTTTTTTTTCTGTGTTGCCAATTGTTTCTCTTCGTTTTGTTTCTGTATTGCCAATTGTTTCTCTTCATTTTGTTTCTGTATTGCCAATTGCTTCTCTCGTTTTGCTTTGGTATTGCCGATTGTTTCCTCGTTTTGTTTTTGTATTGCCAATTGTTTCTCTTCATTTTGTTTCTGTATTGCCAATTGTTTCTCTTCGTTTTGTTTCTGTATTGCCAATTGTTTCTCTTCGTTTTGTTTCTGTATTGCCAATTGTTTCTCTTCATTTTGTTTCTGTATTGCTAATTGTTTCTCTTCATTTTGTATCCGTATTGCCAATTGTTTCTCTTCGTTTTGTTTCTGTATTGCCAATTGTTTCTCTTCATTTTGTTTTTGTATTGCCAATTGTTTCTCTGCGTTTTGTTTCTGTATTGCCAATTGTTTCTCTTCATTTTGTTTCTGTATTGCCATTGTGTCTCTCGTTTTGTGTCTGTATTGCTAATTGTTTCTCTTCGTTTTGTTTCTGTATTGCCAATTGTTTCTCTTCGTTTTGTTTCTGTATTGCCAATTGTTTCTCTCGTTTTGTTTTTGTATTGGCAATTGTTTCTCTTCATTTTGTTTCTGTATTGCTAATTGTTTCTCTTCGTTTTGTTTCTGTATTGCCAATTGCTTCCCTCGTTTTGTTTTTGTATTGCCAATTGCTTCTCTCGTTTTGTTTTTGTATTGCCAATTGCTTCTCTCGATTTGTTTCTGTATTGCCAATTGTGTCTCTTCATTTTGTTTCTGTATTGCCAATTGTTTCTCTTCGTTTTGTTTCTATATTGCCAATTGCTTCTCTCGTTTTGTTTTTGTATTGCCAATTGTTTCTCTCGTTTTGTTTTTATATTGCCAATTGTTTCTCTTCGTTTTGTTTCTGTATTGCCAATTGTTTCTCTTCATTTTGTTTCTGTATTGCCAATTGCTTCTCTCGTTTTGTTTTCGTATTGCCAATTGTTTCTCTCGTTTTGTTTCTGTATTGCCAATTGTTTCTCTGCGTTTTGTTTTTGTGTTACCAATTGCTTCTCTTCGTTTTGTTTCTGTGTTGCCAATTGTTTCTCTTTGTTTTTTTTTCTGTGTTGCCAATTGTTTCTCTTCGTTTTGTTTCTGTATTGCCAATTGTTTCTTTTCATTTTGTTTCTGTATTGCCAATTGCTTCTCTCGTTTTGCTTTGGTATTGCCGATTGTTTCCTCGTTTTGTTTCTGTATTGCCAATTGTTTCTCTCGTTTTGTTTCTGTATTGCTAATTGTTTCTCTTCATTTTGTTTCCGTATTGCCAATTGTTTCTCTCGTTTTGTTTCTGTATTGCTAATTGTTTCTCTTCATTTTGTTTTTGTATTGCCAATTTTTCCCTTCATTTTGTTTCTGTATTGCCAATTGTTTCTCTCGTTTTTTTCTGTATTGCCAATTGTTTCTCTTCATTTTGTTTTTGTATTGCCAATTGTTTTCCTTCGTTTTGTTTCTGTATTGCTAATTGTTTCTCTTCATTTTGTTTCTGTATTGCCAATTGTTCCTCTTCGTTTTGTTTCTGTATTGCCAATTGTTTCTCTTCATTTTGTTTCTGTATTGCTAATTGTTTCTCTTCATTTTGTTTCTGTATTGCCAATTGTTTCTCTCGTTTTGTTTCTGAACTGCCAATTGCTTCTCTTCATTTTGTTTCTGTATTGCCAATTGCTTCTCTCGTTTTGTTTTTGTATTGCCAATTGCTTCTCTCGTTTTGTTTTTGTATTGCCAATTGTTTCTCTTCGTTTTGTGTCCGTATTGCCAATTGTTTCTCTTCATTTTGTTTCTTTATTGCCAATTGTTTCTCTTCATTTTGTTTCTATATTGCCAATTGCTTCTCTCGTTTTGTTTTCTGTATTGCCAATTGTTTCTCTTCGTTTTGTTTCTGTATTGCCAATTGTTTCTCTTCGTTTCGTTTCTGTATTGCCAATTGTTTCTCTTCGTTTTGTTTCTGTATTGCCAATTGTTTCTCTTCATTTTGTTTCTGTATTGCTAATTGTTTCTCTTCATTTTGTATCTGTATTGCCAATTGTTTCTCTTCGTTTTGTTTCTGTATTGCCAATTGTTTCTCTTCATTTTGTTTTTGTATTGCCAATTGTTTCTCTGCGTTTTGTTTCTGTATTGCTAATTGTTTCTCTTCATTTTGTTTCTGTATTGCCAATTGTTTCTCTTCATTTTGTTTCTGTATTGCTAATTGTTTCTCTCGTTTTGTATCTGTATTGCCAATTGTTTCTCTTCGTTTTGTTTCTGTATTGCCAATTGTTTCTCTTCATTTTGTTTTTGTATTGCCAATTGTTTCTCTGCGTTTTGTTTCTGTATTGCTAATTGTTTCTCTTCATTTTGTTTCTGTATTGCCAATTGTTTCTCTTCATTTTGTTTCTGTATTGCCAATTGTTTCTCTTCATTTTGTTTTTGTATTGCCAATTGTTTCTCTGCGTTTTGTTTCTGTATTGCTAATTGTTTCTCTTCATTTTGTTTCTGTATTGCCAATTGTTTCTCTTCATTTTGTTTCTGTATTGCCAATTGTTTCTCTTCATTTTGTTTCTGTATTGCCAATTGTTTCTCTTCATTTTGTTTCTGTATTGCCAATTGTTTCTCTTCGTTTGTTTCTGTATTGCCAATTGTTTCTCTTCATTTTGTTTCTGTATTGCCAATTGTTTCTCTTCATTTTGTTTCTGTATTGCCAATTGTTTCCCTTCGTTTTGTTTCTGTATTGCCAATTGTTTCTCTTCATTTTGTTTCTGTATTGCCCATTGTTTCCCTTCGTTTTGTTTCTGTATTGCCAATTGTTTCTCTCGTTTTGTTTCTGTATTGCCAATTGTTTCTCTTCATTTTGTTTCCGTATTGCCAATTGTTTCTCTCGTTTTGTTTCTGTATTGCTAATTGTTTCTCTTCATTTTGTTTTTGTATTGCCAATTTTTCCCTTCCTTTTGTTTCTGTATTGCCAATTGTTTCTCTCGTTTTTTTCTGTATTGCCAATTGTTTCACTTCATTTTGTTTTTGTATTGCCAATTGTTTTCCTTCGTTTTGTTTCTGTATTGCTAATTGTTTCTCTTCATTTTGTTTCTGTATTGCCAATTGTTCCTCTTCGTTTTGTTTCTGTATTGCCAATTGTTTCTCTTCATTTTGTTTCTGTATTGCTAATTGTTTCTCTTCGTTTTGTTTCTGTATTGCTAATTGTTTCTCTTCATTTTGTTTTTGTATTGCCAATTGTTTCTCTCGTTTTGTTTCTGAACTGCCAATTGCTTCTCTTCATTTTGTTTCTGTATTGCCAATTGCTTCTCTCGTTTTGTTTTTGTATTGCCAATTGCTTCTCTCGTTTTGTTTTTGTATTGCCAATTGTTTCTCTTCGTTTTGTGTCCGTATTGCCAATTGTTTCTCTTCGTTTTGTTTCTGTATTGCCAATTGTTTCTCTTCGTTTTGTTTCTGTATTGCCAATTGTTTCTCTTCATTTTGTTTCTGTATTGCTAATTGTTTCTCTTCATTTTGTATCTGTATTGCCAATTGTTTCTCTTCGTTTTGTTTCTGTATTGCCAATTGTTTCTCTTCATTTTGTTTTTGTATTGCCAATTGTTTCTCTGCGTTTTGTTTCTGTATTGTTAATTGTTTCTCTTCATTTTGTTTCTGTATTGCCAATTGTTTCTCTTCATTTTGTTTCTGTATTGCTAATTGTTTCTCTCGTTTTGTATCTGTATTGCCAATTGTTTCTCTTCGTTTTGTTTCTGTATTGCCAATTGTTTCTCTTCATTTTGTTTTTGTATTGCCAATTGTTTCTCTGCGTTTTGTTTCTGTATTGCTAATTGTTTCTCTTCATTTTGTTTCTGTATTGCCAATTGTTTCTCTTCATTTTGTTTCTGTATTGCCAATTGTTTCTCTTCATTTTGTTTCTGTATTGCCAATTGCTTCTCTCGTTTTGTTTCTGTATTGCCAATTGTTTCTCTCGTTTTGTTTCTGTATTGCCAATTGTTTCTCTTCGTTTGTTTCTGTATTGCCAATTGTTTCTCTTCATTTTGTTTCTGTATTGCCAATTGTTTCTCTTCATTTTTTTCTGTATTGCCAATTGTTTCTCTTCATTTTGTTTCTGTATTGCCAATTTTTTCTCTTCGTTTTGTTTCTGTATTGCCAATTGTTTCTCTTCATTTTGTTTCTGTATTACTAATTGTTTCTCTTCATTTTGTTTCTGTATTGCCAATTGCTTCTCTCGTTTTGTTTTTGTATTGCCAATTGCTTCTCTCGTTTTGTTTTTGTATTGCCAATTGTTTCTCTTCGTTTTGTGTCCGTATTGCCAATTGTTTCTCTTCATTTTGTTTCTTTATTGCCAATTGTTTCTCTTCATTTTGTTTCTGTATTGCCAATTGCTTCTCTCGTTTTGTTTTTGTATTGCTAATTGTTTCTCTCGTTTTGTTTCTGTATTGCCAATTGTTTCTCTTCGTTTAGTTTCTTTATTGCCAATTGTTTCTCTTCATTTTGTTTCTGTATTGCCAATTGTTTCTCTTCGTTTTGTTTCTGTATTGCCAATTGTTTCTCTTCGTTTTGTTTCTGTATTGCAAATTGTTTCTCTTCGTTTTGTTTTTGTATTGCCAATTGCTTCTCTCGTTTTGTTTCTGTATTGCCAATTGTTTCTCTCGTTTTGTTTCTGTATTGCCAATTGTTTCTCTTCGTTTTGTTTCTGTGTTACCAATTGTTTCGCTTCGTTTTGTTTCTGTGTTACCAATTGTTTCTCTTTGTTTTTCTTCTGTGTTGCCAATTGTTTCTCTCGTTTTGTTTTGGTATTGCCAATTGCTTCTCTCGTTTTGTTTTTGTATTGCCAATTGTTTCTCTTCGTTTTGTTTCTGTATTGCCAATTGTTTCTCTTGTTTTGTTTTTGTATTGCCAATTGTTTCTCTCGTTTTGTTTCTGTATTGCCAATTGTTTCTCTTCGTTTTGTTTCTGTATTGCCAATTGCTTCTCTTCGTTTTGTTTTAGTATTGCCAATTGTTTCTCTTCGTTTTTTTCTTTATTGCCAATTGTTTCTCTTCGTTTTGTTTCTGTATTTCCAATTGTAACTCTTCGTTTTGTTTCTGTATTGCCAATTGTTTATCTTCGTTTTGATTTTATATTGCCAATTGCTTCTCTCGTTTTGTTTCTGTATTGCCAATTGTTTCTCTTCGTTTTGTTTTTGTATTGCCAATTGTTTCTCTCGTTTTGCTTCTGTATTGCCAATTGTTTCTCTTCGTTTTGTTTCTGTGTTACCAATTGTTTCTCTTCGTTTTGTTTCTGTGTTGCCAATTGTTTCTCTTTGTTTTTTTTTCTGTGTTGCCAATTGTTTCTCTTCGTTTTGTTTCTGTATTGCCAATTGTTTTGCTCTGAACCTTGTTTCCAGTTCAAATTGTTGGCTTTGTTGGAATTTTACCATTTCAAAATTTGTTTTGCAAAATCGTCCATTTTTTTTTTTTGACGGTATGGAATTAATTAATGACAAAATGAGTTTTTTCAAAAACAACTTAATTCGTTGATTTACTTTTCCTATAGTACCATTTCTATAGAAAAAACATTTACAAAATTCGTACCTAGCTATTTAACGAATATTTCTTCCATATATTTATTGCCACGTGTGGCAATTTTTCTGAGAAAATAATTTGGTGTTTGCATTTATACAGAAAGCAGTAGATTTCGTTTTGTCATTATTCAATTTTTGTAACGTGTAGGTACTGGGTTCAATTCCTTGTTGATCCTACACCTTTTTTTCTCATTTTTCCTTAAAAAGAAAAAGTTGCTTATATGCGAAAGAGAGTTTATAGCATTTATTTAATATTGGCTACTCTTTTCGATTTCTGTGCGAAAAAGAATGCCCTTTTTTCGTTAACACTTTATTTGTCGTGGTTAGCGAAATTGTTTATTTTTTCTTCTTCAACGTGCAGTCCTGTTGTCCGTGAAAAGTTTATTTTAATCGGATTAAAATCCGATGTCTTTTTTTTTATTTGTGCAAATACTCGCTTTAGCCAATAAAATAAAATATATCATTTACTTTTGCAGGAGTTTTTCCCCTTTTTTCCAACGCTAATGTTTTTTAACCATAAGACCTAATTAGTAAGACATGCTTTTTAGAACGACAAAGTTTGTTTGTGTACTTACTGAAAACTTGGTCTCGTTAATTGAGTAATAATAATTCTCCACGCAATTCGTCTTATGATTTCTGTTTCAGCTCGTAGATTACGGTTTATTAGCTTTTTTAACAGCAAGATAAGGCTTTTTGACGACGTCTTTGTAAAATCCTTTTTTCGGCAAGAATTGTTGTCCTTTTTTCGAAGTGTTCTTTATCCCGTATTTGTGGATTTTTACGCTCGAATGTTGTTTTTTTTCCAACGTAGACAAGTAGATTTTCCCGTTCTTCATCGAACTTTTGAAACATAAATACTTTTGAATTTCCCCCGAGTGTAGGAAAAAATTATTTCAAATATCCGCGTGTGTTCTTTCTTCTTGAATCCTTTTGGTCGTCAAATGCTGTCTTCCAATGGCTGTTTTATTTTTAGAGTGAATTCGTTGCCCGAATGTTCGACATTCAGTTGTTGTCAGCAATTATTGTAGATTGATCCAGGAAGTTTTTGAATCGTCCTCGTCAGCCAGTTGTTGTAGACCCGTGCTAGGGGTTAAAAATGAAAGCAAAACCACAAATAGTGTAAAGTGTATAAAATATAATATGTATTTATCATAAAGAATACAGGAGCCACTAAAGTGGTATGAGAGGAACGTGTTCGTAGCATGTGGTTAAACATGGTATGAATGTCTCCATTTAGTATCTGAAACCAGTAGTATTCATAGGACTGGTTGATTCCACTTAGTTCTGAAATAGGGGTGATTTGTACCCCACAACATTAAAAAAAAAAAGAGTTAAAAAAACTTTCCAACAATTTTTTTGGATGGACTTGGACTTGGATTTCGTTCTAAAGCTAAGGCAAAGTTCGAGTTGAAAGAAAATGTAATGTGTAGGAATATCTGAATAAAAATAAACTCTCAACTGGATGTTGACTCGTCGGCTGTTAAATACAAAGTGTCTTGCAGAGGAGAGCGACCGGTCATTAAACCAATCGACCGGTCAACTAAAATATTCGACACAGAAACAAAAAAGAGAACAGCAACAGCAAAAGAAAGAAGTTTAAAGACGATGAATCACCTTTTATTTATGAAAAAAAAGAAAGAAAGAAAGAAAAATGGTTAGTTTGAAAAGGCCTGGAGATTTTGGTCAATCGAAGTAAATCAGTATCAGCCTGACGTCAGTGGGCACTGGAAGGTTGGCGTTAACGGGCTGCTGAGCTGGACATCAGTGCGTTCTAGAAGGTAAGCATCAGCAGGCTTCTGAGCTGGACATCAATGAGCTCTGGTATAAGTAACCGAACGTTGACAGGTTCTAGTGTTGGGTAACCTGACGTCAACCAACATTGGAAGGGGTAACTCGACGACTACCAGCACTGGAACGGGTAGCCGGAGATTGACAGGCTCTGGAGTGTGTAGCCTGACATCGATCGGCACTGGAATGCTGCAGGTGGTGCTAAAAGGCGGTAGAAAAGTGCGGTAGGCGTTGAAAGGCTGCAGGAAGGTGCTGGAAGTCTGTAGGAATGTGCGGCAGGCGCTGGTAGGCTGTAGGAAGTTGAGACATGTGCTGGAAGGTTGTAGGAAGCTGCAGCAGGCGCTGAAAGGCGGCGGCAGACACTGAAAGACTGTGGCAGGCGCTGGAAGGCTGTTGGAGGCGATGGGGGCTGCTGGAAACCACAGGAGTAAGCTGGAGCCCCCCAATTGAAAAAGGGTAGTCTCGGGGAGCAGGTAGGCAGTAGTAGTCGCATGGTGGTAGTTTGTGGATCGCATAAGAATAGTTTGTGATTCGCATGTGTGAAAAAAGGTAGCCCTGATAAGGGTTGTTTGAACTGCTGCTGCTCCTGCTGCTGCTGCTGCTGCTGCTGCTGCTGATGATGATGATGATGATGATGATGATGATGATGATGATGATGATGATGATGATGATCTTCATGCGCTGGGCTCGTCGACTTGACTGGCAACGTCAATGTCGCATTCGGGAGACTATGGATGTCGTAGTAAAACACACCACGACGTAAGCACACCACGACAAGTGTACAAAAGTGTCTCTGTACATCGGCTCCACGCACCTTTCCACTGAGAAAAAGAAAAATAGTAGAAATTAATCCGACCAATGGAAAGTGTTCAGGCCTAAAATAACATATGAACAGACGGCAAGTTGTGGGAGCCAGTTAGGATAAATAAATAGTCGAGGTTTTGAGAGAGGGAGAAAAAAAGGAGGCCCCAGCCAGCAAGGGATGGACACAACGAGAAAAAGATTCGCATTCAATGTTAAAGCCAACAATGCTTCTCTCCTACAAAAATCACCAAAAACTGAAGAAAAGATAATCCCCAACCAAAATGAATAAGTACCTTAAAAAAATTGAAAAAACATTCGTCTTTCAATTCTTTCTTTTCTCTTTCTTTCTAAGTATAAAACGTGACCTTTTTAATACTCAAATTTCAACCAAACTTTTATCATGCACAAAAACTATACACTATACTATGTTCCTTGTCGGTCTTGTTATTTTGTATGGAGTTGTTGTTGCATGTGTTAACATATAATAAAACCCATAAATGCCAGTTTTCCGATTTAAAAGACGTTAGACATCAGTGATAAGGAGCTAGGACTAGAAAACAGGGTGTAATATTAAAAACAAAAAAAAAAAACAAAACGCATTTGATTGCACCTACTGTGCATGTAAAGAAAAATGATAATAAAAACAGGATTTTCGATGATTTTTCTGCTGGTCTTAATGATTGTTTAAAGGAAATAAATTATCCTCTTCCAACTGTGGAAAAAAAATGTAAAGTAGAGTTAGACAGACAACTGCCAAAAGGCATTCATTAAATCAAAAACTGCGTTAACGCCAAACCTTGTTTTGAAACATTACAACGCTAATAAAAAATATACGTTTCAAGTGACGCAAGTAATTTTGTCCAGGTAGAAACTTCCTGCTTCAGATCCACCATCAATCCTCTTCCACAAGTTCTTCTTCATGATGCAACAAATACAACGTCTATTTTCATAATTCTCCATCTGCTTTTGTCCTCTTTTCTTTGTCTTTGATGTTATTTTTTGCCTGTGTCAATTTTATTAGTTATAAGACTAATCACTCCAGTAATCAGAGTCGCTGTGCTTCCCAAGCATCACACTGGTGTAATCCAGGATTCAGCTAAAACTCTCCAGGCAATTGTCAGCACCTAAAAATTAATTTGCTCCATTAGTTTAACAGATTATTTTTGTATTTCACAATTATTATTTTCCGTTAAACTTGCTTAAATCTGGTTAAATTTTAGAGATGCCGAACCTCAATTGAATCAACCAAAGGATTGTAGGTGTATGTGAAGTTATCCGGATCTGATGTGTGTATTTTGGTGTGATGTGCTGACATATTCCGAGGTGGAATCTTATCTTTCTAGCATGGCATAACAAGATACTGGAGTAGGATAGTCACAACCCATTTTGAGCAACAGTTTGGAGTATAATAGTCACATTATTATTTAGAACAGCAGTTAAGAGTATGATAACCACATCACCATTTAGAGCAGCAGTGGGGGATACGATAGTGTCATCATCATTTAGAGCAGTAGTTGGGGATACGATAGTGTCATCATCACTTAGAACAGTAGTTGGGGGTATGATAGACACATTATCATTTAGAATAGCAGTTAGAAATATGATAGTCACATCGTCATTTAAAGCAAGAGTTGGATGTATGATAATCACGTCATGATTTAGAGCAAGAATTAGTTGTTTGATAGTCCCAACATTATGTAAAACAGCAGTTGAGTGTGTGATAGTCACAACATTATTTAGAGCAAGGATTGGGTGAATTATAATCACATCATCATTTTAAACAACTGTTGGGAATGTGATAGTCACATCATCTTTTAGAACAGCAGTTCGGAGTATGATAGTCACGTAACCATTTAGATCAGCAGTTGATGGTATGAGAGTCACATCACCATTTAGAGCAAAATTTTGGATTATGATCGTCACATGAGCATTTAGAAAGGCAGTTGGGGTATGACAGTCATATCACGATTTAGAGCAAAATTTGGAGGTCTGATAATAACTTAATCATTTAGAGCAAGATTTCGAATTATGGTAGTCACATCAGCATTTAGAACAGCTGTTATGGATATACTAAACACATCATTAATTAGAACAGTAGTTGGGGTATCATAGTCACATCACCATTTAGAGCAAGAGTTAGGGAGTTTAATAGTTTCATTATAATTCAGAACAGTATTTGGGAATATGATAGTCACATCACCGTTTAGAACAGCATTTGGGAGTATGATAGTCCCATCATCATTTAGAACGGCTGTTGGAAATATGATAGTCACCTCACCATTTAAAACAATTGTCGGGAGTACGATAGTCACATCACTATTTAAAGCAGCAGTTGGGGGTATGATAGTCACATCAACATTTAGAGCAGGAATATGTCATTACTTTTAATTGGTCATTATTTTTAATTGGTCATTTCTTTTAATTGGTCATTACTTTTAATTGGTCATTTCTTTTAATTGGTCATTACTTTTAACATTTTTAGATCATCAAAAGCGTACGTTTGGTTGTCTGGTTAGTAATAATTAGTCAATCAGTCATATTTAAGTTAGGTATTAATTCTCCCCAGAGAAATTATTAATTTTAATTTGGAACAATCAACAATAGCAGATTAAATTAGAGCACTTGAAAACAAATGGACAAATATAAAATAGTATTTATTTTTATCGTTGCATTTAAAAAATCACAAAACTAAGAAAACCGGTGCTGCACAGAATGCGTCTGGTCTATGTGATAGGTTTTGAACGACTGCTTTTTTACTATTCATGGCAAAAGGCGAGCAATAAATGTTCCACAAAAGGAAAGGGGGGAAAAGGAGAAAAAGAAAAGGAAAACAAGAATCACTCATCTCCTCCCTCCCTTTCACTAGTTGTCATCAACCCTTTTACACTTTATAGGCATTGAATGAACTTGGTTATTGACCAAAAACCTGCTGGCAGAGGTGGAGAGAACTTTCATTAACAGCTTCCCCGCCCCCTCCCCCATCTTTTAATACTTGCTACAACGATAACTTGTGAAAGCAAAATTTGTTGTAGACCATGCAAAAATAGGTGAACTTTCATTTCCACATGTAATTTTTTTTTTGCAATGATCAATAAAGACCGTTTGGTGTGGTAATATAAGGTTCGTAATTGAATGCCTTTGATTGTAGTATCTTTGCTTTGATATCAGTGTCTTTCCTTGGAGAAATGGTCGCCTTGTAGACAACATTGCTCAGGAACTTTCATTAACAGTTTCTTTTCAAGAACATCCAATATGTTGGACATATTACTATGCGACTACTTTCACTGCAAACTGCAGCATACTAGTTTTCAAAACCAATAAATATTTATCATAAACTGTCCTTATAACTGATCAAACTTTGTTCCTTTCATTTATTCTTTTCAACTGCCTTACTATTTTAAAACCTCTCAATATATTTCATCATTCAAACGATAATGAATCCATCCTGTTATACACTTATCCTCTTTTGGTTTTTGGCCTTAATAAGTTGTCACTCATTACTAAACATGTTGGATATCTAGGCCGTGTTTACCGAGAAATCAATTTCGGCAAAAGCATGAACCTGTAAGAACAATAGAATAATTATCAAATGTATCAAAAGGTCATTTGAATGAAAAATTATAAACCTGGCACCAGCAACTGCGCGAAGAAGAAGAAGAAGAAGAAGAAGAAGAAGAAGAAGAAGAAGAAGAAGCACGTGAACAATTATCAGAAAGAAAAGCTAAAAGTATTATGTTTGAAAGGTCATTTGTCGGCAAAAGGTTAAAAGAATAAAGACAACGAAAAGAATTGTTTCATTTTAACATATAAAAGCAACTTTGCAAGTCTCTTCTTTCACCGCGTGCTTAACAATGCTCTGCCGTGTCTAACACACGCATTTTTCTCCTCCCACATCAACACATCTACTCAAGTACGATCGCCGTCATGCGGGGTTTTCAAAAACCTATCTCACCGGCACATGCTCCATACTCGCTGTCCAGTCACATGGGTTTTATAATATTATTAATTTTCGCTGCTATATATGTAACTTTTAGTTATAAAATGAGGACAAGCAAAGAAAGTCTCATTGTGACATTTAAACGCAACCGTATGGGTTATCTTCGTTATTAAGAATATAGGAGAGAAACTGGTTGGTAGCTGAAAGTGTTCTTGGGTGGAAATGTAGATTAAATATAAGAACAACTTGTTGAAGGAAAACAGTGTTCGTGGGCGCTTGTATTTATAATAGTCGTGAGAAGAGTTTCTGATGTGGAGACGCAGATTAAACAAGCCGGTTTATGAGAAAGAAAGAGAAAACTTCATATTATTTGGATTCATCGGACTAGTGTTCTCATCTTGAATGTGATTTTCACAACGTTCCGGTCGATATAACCTACGACCGTCTTCAGGTGTATCTTGCTGAACTCGGGAATGTTTCTGTCAAACTCGGGAATTTGGACGGAATTTTGAGCGAAACTCTTTATTTACTTCACGGGGTAGCATGCTCTTGTTCTGTCAGTCATGAATGGATAGAGGTCCTAAGTAATTCGCAATTGTATTTTTTGGTCGCCCACACTGAGGATTGAACCTTCAACCTTCAGGAGAATATCACTTTTTACAATTGATTTTTCCAAGTACTCTAACCACTGTGAGTCCGACAGAAACATTCCCGAGATTGACAACACCGACCTGAAGAAGGTCGGAGGTTGTATCCACCGAAACGTTGTGAAAATCACACTCAAGATGAGAACAGTAGTCCGATGAATCCAAATAATACGAATAATCAATCCTCATGTCAAAATTCAGAAACGTCAAAGAGAAACGTGTTCAGTAGATACGTGTGTTGCAGGTGGTAATTGGGCACAAGATATTAGAGAGTCCCATGGTAAAAAAAAAAAAAAAAAAAATGAGAGAGAGAGAGAGAGAGAGAGTACATGTGTGCACCACACGTGAAAGTAAGTCGGTTTTGAAAATAACCATGTTGGCTTGTACTCATGCTAGCCCGGGGCCCAAAGGGCTGGGGCGATGTCTGCTGCCAGCAAAAGCCAGGGAGAAAGAGAGAGAGAGTCTGTTGCTGGTTTCATATTTTTATATACTTGGTCACATGACTGAGAGCTGGCTTCCCATTGGACAAGCCAGAAAGAAAGTGAATTTAAAATCTCCAGCCGCAGGAGAATTCACTCCTACTACTGTGCCTGTTGTAATTTTCGTCTGCTACAAGGTTACCCGATCGTAATCAAAGTCTGGTCAATCCAGTTAAACGACAATTGTCGAATGAAACGCCATTGAGGTGTGGTGTGCACTGTCATCCCAAAAGGGACGTTTCAGGTGGTTACAAATGCTTATATAATAACATTGATTACGTGTTGATGAATTGGGCCGAGAAGAATCAACCCGTCGAATTCCCGCGCGTGTATCTCACTCATAACAACCAACCATCCATAACCGTTATCGAGAATAAAGATATATTGTTATATTTTTCATATATCAGTGTGTCATCATTCGGATTTGTATTGTAATCCACAGAGAAAAAGTTGTCAAAAGTCAAATAAATAACAAATAAATGATATCAAAAGCAAGATAAGTTTGTTTGTTTTTTTCTACTTAACTGGACAAAGTTTTAGAGTTTTTATTTAATGTGAAATGTTTATTCGGTTCGAAAAACAAGTAATATTGAATGCTACCGGAGAACAAGGAAAAAATGGGCGCGATGTCTTTTTATATCTTTGAAGTCTTGATAGTCACTTCAAAATATCACAGTAACATTTATTGAGCGGGTTTCTACCACCATTTTGTTCTATTTCTTATTTTGAAGTCTTTGTTGGAAGATATCGAGGCCATTTTTTATTGTTCTTCTGTAGTGTTCAATATTACTTGTTTTTCGAACCGAATAAACATTTTACATTAAGTAAAACCACTAAAAACTTATCCAGTTAAGTAGAAAAAGAACTTATCTTGTCTTTGATGACATTTATTGGCGCTTCTACAGAATTGGGACGAGATTTTGTAGTCGATAAATTAAGTTTTCAGATAAAAACAAAACAATAGTTTCAACTGATTTTTTTGTTGTCAATTCTAATAAGTTATAATGGTAGCTTCCAAATGATGCAATCGAAATCACCTGAATATTACTGAATTATTAAACAATACAACTTCAATCATTATCAGGTGAAAAGTTGCCGCTATCTTGTTTAAATAAAAACGGAAAATTACCTCCCTTTTGAACTCTCCTGTGTATTACGATCGTTTTCATAAAATTCTATTTTGTATTTTCTTTAATAAATAATTTTCTACCTTATCGATTTTCGTAATTTTTGGATATAATCCTCTTAAAAATACGAGGAATGCGTAGATATCATTGCTTTCATGTGAAATTCAGTACTACGATTTCCGAAATTTCGCCCCAATAGTGCAGAAGTGTCCATTTATTTGTTTAAATTTGTTTTTGACAACTTTTTCATACCTCTGTGGATTGTAATACAAACCCCATAATTCTTTTAAACACAGCAGTAATAGAACGAACACACGCAAAAAAAAGAAAAGAAAAAAAGATGATTAGGACCAGCTCCTCCTCACACCTAAAAAAAAAAAAAAAAAAAAGAAGTGCTGGAATTTCAATCCTTTTTGCACATAAATATTAAGAATACCTTGTGAGCAAAACTATTCTAATTGTAAACAATTTTAAAGTAAAAATCCCTCAGGTTTTTTTTAGGCGAATAAAAATTTCTGAAAAAGGGTACGACATACTTGTTCATAATACCCCCCTCCTCCCCGAGTCACCGCCTCCCCCTTTTTTTTTGCCTTTAATTTCCGTTCAAAATTTCTCGTCCTAAACACAAGAAAATAAAAACGTAAGCCTTTGTGTGGTATTGCAATAAGAACTTTGCTGGGTTTGGCCACAAGCAAGCAAACATCTTTTCTATGATTTCAAAATCACATGCGAATAATCGAGTGTTTTATTCTTCTCTAAAAACGGAGCGTCAATGTGCAAATCGACAAATACAGTTTTTGAATGCAACGAAATAAGGTATGTGTGTGTGTGTGTGTGTGTGAGAGAGAGAGAGAGAGAGAAAGAGAGGGAGAGAGAGAGAGAGAGAAAGAGAGAGAGAGAGAGAGAGAGAGAGAGAGAGAGAGAGAGAGAGAGAGAGAGAGAGAGAGAGAGAGAGAGAGAAATAAGACATTGGTATTTTCCAGCAAAAATATGCGCAGGCGCAACGATGAACGACATATAGAACATTCAGTTTGCTATAGCAAAAAAAAAAAAAAAAAAATACGGGAGAAAACATTTCTCAATCCGGAGTCTTAACCCAATTTATATCTGGTCCAATGAAATTAACTGAACCTTCATTCAAATCTTAGATAACCACAATTCACCACTGGATTATTTGTTGGCAGGTAAATCGAATAACACTGACGCAATTATTTATTTTCGCTTAATTTCCTCTAAACATGCGTATCGTTTGGTTCTTTCATACGACAGGGTCGCGTGCTAATCTTCAAGCTTTCTTTGTTTTGTGTGCAGGCAACCCGAAAACTCTCTTTTCATACTGAGATGTAAGGGAGGACGCCACTATTTTCCAGGTTTACTTCGCTTGTCCTTCATGCTCACCTTATAATGCTGAATGTTTAGCAAGGGGCTATCAAGCAACATTTGTTTAATCTTTGCTATGACTCAACTGAAGATTGTTTAGCAAGCTCTCTAATCATTATGCCCAAATGGTTCAGTTTTTGAGCACAAACGAACCATAATAATTGACTTTTGCAATTAAAGTTTTTAAAACTGCTGGGTCCTTCTGTAGGTGTGTCAGAAATTTCGTGAAAAATATTGAATAATTCCATCCCGTCTTTCCAAATGTAATTCAAGCCCTAATTTTTTTTTCAATCAAAGGAGCAAGGATCAAGGTTTCATTAAAAAAACAAACAAACAAACAAACAAACAAAAAACAAACAACGTGTTTTTTTTTAAAGGTTTTAAACTTCGGACTTTACAGGTAAATTTCTAAAAAACACTACATTTTGTTTTAAATTTGAATATATTATTTATTGATCTTTTATCTTCAATTTGTGATATATAAAACTTTGGTGAGTAAATTAATTATTTACTTTTTAATAGACACTTAAAAATGGGGGGGGGCGTGAATTAAAAAAAAACGTTTGTCTAAAATATTATATTCGGTTTATTGGAAAGAGCATAAAATGTCACATTGACCCTGAAAATATCGTAAAAATTGAATCAATAGAAAAATTTTGATAGATTTTTAAAGTTTAAAAATTGAAAAATTCTAAGCTCGTAAAATTCAAATAGTTTATTTTGGAAGTATAATCCATAAAGAAAATAAACAATCCACTTTTAAAAGAGAAATTACGAGTTTTTTATATTTTATTCGCAGTTTTGTGTTAGGGGTGTCAAACATTCCTACAAAAATTCTGATACACCTAGTCCTTCTGTCTTACACCACAGAACTTTCTTTTAAAAGGAACTTTTCTCTTCTATCACCGTTTTTCTGTTTTGAACAAAAACACGTCCCCCTATCTGTCTGAGTTGGTCTTTTATCCCTTTGAAGTCTCGGGAATTCTCGCGGTTAATCTTGCCTTTTTCCCAATAAAACTAACCACACCTATCACTTCTTCTTCTTCTTCTTCTTCTTCTTCTTCTTCTTCTTCCCCAGCCCTGCATATCGACAGCAGACAGAGCAGACCTTCTGTCTTTTAGAGGTGAGTGCGTTAGAAGATTTACTACTACACTCCCCCCTGATTTTATGATCACACATGGAACACTCGGGGAGGGGGGGAGGGTCTTTTGTGCTTTTTTGCGGCTTCACCACAGTGATTGTATCTTCATTAGGAATGGTACCCACACTCATTGCGTCTTCATCCAGAATGTCATTGGATGAGCCATCATCTACATCCACACTAGGTGTCTGCTCAGCCAGCATTTCATTTATGGTCATAAATCTCTCACTTCAACTCTCCGAAGGCGTATCAGAGCAGGCCATTGATGGGCCTGGTCTTACTATGGATCGCAGGTCTCTCACATGGCGTGGCATTCCATCAACCGACATATTCTGCGTACTGGTACTCCCAGTCACACGTCCCGCGCCATACTTTTTGGTACATCATCCGCGCAGAGCCTTTACCCACACTTGGCCACCCGTTTTGAAGACAGTCTGCTGTTGATTGTTTGTCAGTGCCACTGTTTTGTCAATTTCTTTAAGCCATATTGATATGGATCATGTTGACAGATGGTGTAGCAGGAGACATGTCATCCTTCGGCGT
Source organism: Euprymna scolopes (assembly GCF_053919585.1). Taxonomy (NCBI): domain Eukaryota; kingdom Metazoa; phylum Mollusca; class Cephalopoda; order Sepiida; family Sepiolidae; genus Euprymna; species Euprymna scolopes. The sequence continues at coordinate 113,583,542 of NC_136500.1, forward strand.
AACTTTGTACCAGGTAACTTTGTACGCCATTTTGTACCTGGTATAGTACGCCATTTTCTAGTTGTGATCCTTTTTACACTTCAGTGATATTGCTCGATGATGCCATTACTGAAGGGGCATATGCACAATGAAATCAAAGTTTGATTTTCCATTCATCCACGAAGACTTTAAACAAGCTGCTCTGAAAGGCAGTGTCGGGTTAGGGTTAGAATTTTTAACGGCGGACATCGTTCATAGAAAAGAGTCTTTAGCTGGTTGATTAGACTTTACGCATCTTGCTGAGCAAGGCGTCACCAGACGACAAAATGAGTGGAGACGCAGTCAATCAAAGTCAAAAAATGGGCTCAATCATAATAAGTGATATCTGTTGTAATGAGTGATATCCATCGCTATACTATGCCATGTTTGTTTAACATTTAAAGCCCCCTTTGACCAGTGTATAGGTGACGGATCGATCGACTGACACTCTTCACATTCTTGACGACAGTTTTAACCCCAGAGTTAATTTGTTTCACACCAGGATGACCTTGAGTGTCCGTTTCACACCAGGATGACCGCTTTGTTGGTGAACAACTTTTATCTGGTCCAACCTAACCAAGCTCACGAATGCAGTGCAGGCAGGTTGCACAGGCTCAGTGTTCCACTTAACTGCATTAAGCCACCGCCAAGGCACTCTCTTCAATTGATCCACCTTGTTTTGACTAGATTTGATACATCCATCGACAGTGCATATTCCTTCACCAATTTCATTATTGTATCAAGATGTCATCAGATTAGTGTCTTACTCATAGCTTTGGTCTGTATTCTGGCTCTGCTGGTAAGGGTATTTGAGACCCATTTATGGACACATGTGAAATCGGTAAATAAGTGCAAATTGGTCATCTTCCAGAGGATTGCCAAGTTCATTCCTTTAATGATGGCATCAAGTTCTGCTAGGTTAATATGTTGGGAGTCCTTTTCTGGACCTAACCAGCATGCATCCTCTATCACAGTCCCATTATATACCAATAATACACCAGTAGCAAATGAACTTGCATCGACCCAGACATTAAGATTTTTGCCTTTGATGCATCATTTGCCCTGCACCGGGTTTTCTTTGTGGACTCTGCTGAAACCCTTTTTGCTCATGGTGTTGAGAGGGGCGTCATTTACTTTGTCATCCTACCCTTGTAGTGATGTCAGATACTCTCCTCTTCATGGTCGCCATGGCAACATGAAGCCAACTGCCCATGGGAAGGTGTACAACCGACTTGCCACATAATGAAAATATATTTTGTAGCGTGATGACATGAGGCATGTCTTGTTCCCTCTTCTCCAATGCAGAGCATTATCCTCTCCCCAAACCTGCAAACCAAGCACTTATACACCAAGATAGCATAAAAAATTGTTTGCATGATAGATGGTGCCACATTGTCCAAACCCCATGTGAGTCAGGCAATACCTTTGTCCCTTGATTAAAACAGTTTGATAGGTCTACAGTGATTTGTGTACACTTACTTGAAAGTATTGCGAAGGTCTAACACAGTCAATCCCGCTCACCTCCATTCTCTTAACTTTTCAGAGCATATGTCTTCGTGGGTCCACATGCTCATTTAATTTTCGATAGTCGAGCACTGGCCTCACCTTTTGTTGGTTCTGCTGAATGACTGCCATTAGTGGGATCAGGCCCCAATTCCTTCTTTGGGTATGGAACCAACCACCCATTATTAATCTAAGCTTGTACCTCAGCATCATAGTCTGCACAGGCTTTTGCAGGGATATTATACTCTGGTACACGATTGCATCATTTTTGTGGCAGCTGATCACCAGACCACTTCCATGATGTGGTCCAGGTTCTGGTGCATTAAACGAACTCTGCGTGAAAGTCAGGCTGTTTCAGCTCTATTGTCACACCCTGAGCAAAAGCTATCCCAGCAAAATGAACCTTGCCTCCCTTATCGATATGCATACCACCAAATTTCTTGATGATGTCCAAGGAGATCAAATCCCAATGGTTTGTTGTTTACCACCACTACGTCAGTCTTCAGTCGATTCCTGTTGGCTAATGTTAATGTTATACTGCCAACACCATGGCTTAACGGGCATTTCCGTGCTGCCATCAGAACCGCAATATTTTTTACTTATTTTGGGTTGACATAACCTATTTAAAACAGATGATGAGCAGCCAGATTCCACCAATGCTATCCAATCTAACCCATAGATCTTTATCTTTATCACAAGGAGCACCTCTTCTAGTTTATGTGGGGAGAGAGTAGTGCTGGCTTCTGCCCCCTTGACTCGTTACCTGGACATCCTGATGTCACATGTCCTTGCTTCTTGTATCGATAACAGTGTATCTTCTGAATCACCCTGCCTCTCCTAACTGCTGCAGCAACAGATCCATCCACTTCTGCATACTCCATTGTGAGAGTCTGGGCCCTCACAAGAATCTTCTCCAGGGTCATCCGTTCCATTTTGGGGTCCCCGCAATTGTTGTTTAATCAAACTGGGGAGTCCTGACATGAAAGCACAATTGAGCCATCGATCAGAGGGGTTCTCTTCTATTAACTGTGCAAGATCCTGCAGGTCACCCAAGTATTCATCAACAGTTTCTCCAGGGTGCAAATGATGGGAGACAAACTTGTAATATGCCACAAAGGGGTCCAGCATGAAAGCCATGAGCAGGGCTCGTTTTACTTGCTTCAAATCCGCCCTCTGATCATGGGTTGATCTCTGTTATACAGATACCATATCACCTCTCAGTCTGGGTGGTAGAACACACTCAGCATTGTCAACCCCACAGATTTCGCACACCAGCTCCACCTGTTCCAGCCATTTGGACACTGTGTGATCAGGTGAAATGCCATGAAATTCAGGAATCAGACAAATATCGAATGCTTTGCCTGACATTTGTAAGCCAAAATAGCTTAAAAACTACTGGATCCTTCTGTCTTACACCCAGGAACTTTCTTTTGAGGGGAACTTTTGTTTTCTATCACCGTTTTTCTGTTTGAGCAAAAGCACGCCCCCACCCCAGCTGTCTGAGTACAGTTAGGGAATTACAAAGTCTAACTGTTTTCGGGAAGAAGCTATTAGAGTAGAAAACTGGCATTTAGGAACCTCAACACTAAATTGGTGTGATTTTGCTGCTAAGCGGGTTTGTCGGGGTTATGTATGTCATGGTGACATAAGTGCAATGAGCTTATCAGAGCACATTCCATTAAAATACTTGTAAAACAGGAAAAGGGATGCAACATTGCAGTGATGGGACAGGGGTTGGAGGTTAGTTGACAAAGCAGGACCTATTAGATAAGAGGCCTTTTTGGACCCTATCCAAGAGGGAGTGATTAGCATTAGATGTACAAGCCCAGATGTGGCAACAATACTCTATGCATATACGAATGGTGGCTTTGTAGAGGTACAGGATACTTTCAGGTGTAAGTAATTTTCTAGCACAATAGAGGGAGCCCATCTTTGAAATGTCCTCAATGTATTTGTTTTAGTTCATATTTCCCATGAATGTCAAGCTGAAGAGTTTGAAAGAAGAATTGTCATGGATATTGGTGGTTGGAGAGGCTTCTTGTAATTGTTAAAGGAGAGCAGCTTAGTTACCATCCATTTACGTCCCCATTCTACTACAGTCTGGCGATCATTTTCTAACAATTCTGCCATTGTCTTAGATTTGTGTACATCCATTTTACCCTCATGCATGTTATAGAGCATTGTATCATTAGCAAATATACCCATCTCGGACACAATATTATCAGGAAAGTCATTGATGAATATCAGGAATAATAGTGGTCCAATGATTGACCCCTGAAGCACGCCTGCATTAATATTATGCTGCTTTGATGAACGTCCTTCAATAACAAGCTGGATGGTGCTATTGTCTAAGAAGGATCTTATTATATTTAGTATTCGTCCAGTAATACCATATGATTTCATTTTCATTAGAAGCCCTTCATGCCAGACTTTGTCAGAGGTCTTGGGTTTATTGAATGCTACAGCCCTGGCTTCACCTGTCTTATCTAGTGCATTGTATATGCATTTAGAGATGACTGTTAAAATATCTGCAGTAGAACGACATTTCCTAAATCCATACTGCTTGTCAGAAAGATTAGCTTCTGCAAGGTGGTGGACTAGTGCTTGATTGCTTAGCGTCTCAAAGATTTTAATGAAGACTGATGGGGCGATTTTAATGGAGACTGATGGGGCGATAATAGAGAGGGTCAGTTTTTTCACCAGAATTCTTGTACACTGGTACAACGGAGGCCATCTTCCAGCTATTAGGAAGTAAGATTCAGCAAGGAATTTGTTGTAGAGTTTGGAAAGTATGGGGGATAGCTCAGCTAAGCATTTCTTAATTAGTATAGCAGGGACGAGATCAAGCCCACACGCCTTGGAGGTGTCTAAGCTTTTTATGATATCACAGACGTGAGAAGGGGTTATTTTCAGATCATCAATTGTGGTTTCCGTTTGCTTAGGGAAATTTGGGAGGGAGTTGTTTGTTGGTTCTAAGGTGAAGTTGAAGGTGAATAGCCTGGCAAGCAGTTCCACCTTCTCAGTTGCCATGCATGCAACCTTCTGGTTGTTGAATTGTGGTGGAATTACTGATTGCCATTAATACACTACACTATTATAAATTTTCCAGAAATCACGAGTTCCTAGCTTCTGCGATTCTATGCGTTTGTATATAAATTCTTTGCATTTATATGTAAAGGCAATTCTTTTCCCAATTATTATTATACAATGTCTTTTATTGTTCCTATTTACTTGCCTCCCCACGAGGGCAGAGTTAAACGCAATGCCGGTTTTTAATGTGGGGAAAATCCAGCTCCCCAAAAAGGGGCACTCTGGATAGGAATAAAAATAAGAATTGTCTCAGTCATGAAGGATTTTTCACACTTTTTCACACATCTGCTGTAGATAATGATGATGATGACATATTTCACACATTAGTTTACAAATAAATGGACGTAGAAATCAGACGAAAACAAAAATCAAATAACCTGTAATATACTTTTTTATCAACCACATTTTATAGTCTTTTACTACTAATCTGCAATAGAATGGGTTTAAAATGGTTACATTCAATGCCACTAAAACAAAACTCTTTTACTTGAACACTTGCAAGAAACGTTTCCATTGTTAATAGCACCCTTCCCGAGATTCCAACGTTCAAACATCTCAACCTAACATCCGCAGGTAACACAAATTAGAATAAATACATAGAAGATACTGCCAAATATGCGCTGTAATTAAAATGGGCTCCCTCTATCAGGCTAGAAAACTTCTCACATCTGCCAGTATTCTATCTCTCTATAAAATCACTATTCTCCTATCCTATACATGGAATATTGTTGCCACATCTGGGATGGTGCACCAACCACTGTCTTCTCCCTCTTGAACAGGGTGAACAAAAGGGTCTGTAACCAAATAGGTCCAGCACTGTCTACTAAGCTTCAGCCCCTGCCCCATCGCCACACTGTTGTATCCATGTATTTGTTTTACAAATATTCAATGGAATGTGCTTTAACGAACTAATAACACTTGTTACCCCTCAATGTAAATAGCTCTAATCAAGCCAACAAACAGCAAAATCAAACCTCTTCACTGTAGATATCCCCAGATGTTGGAAAACTTTCTAATCTGATATCTTCTTTGCTTGAACCACCTTTGTAATTCCCTCCCGGCTTTCCTGATTGTAGCAACATGCTGAAATTTAAATGTGATGTGAACAAACATTTCACAGCGTAACCAACCACTTAAAATGTGGCCCCTAATTCACAGTACTTTCTCATGTACCCTGTTTTGGGTGAATAAAATATATATATAAATAAAAAAAATATATAAATAAAATATATATATGAATAAAATATATATATGAATAACAAATTATATATAAATAAAATATATATATGAATAAAAAAAATATATAAATAAAATATATATATGAATAAAATATATATATGAATAAAAAAATATATATATGAATAAAAAAATATATAAATAAAATATATATATGAATAAAAAAATATATAAATAAAATATATATATGAATAAAAAATATATAAATAAAATATATATATGAATAAAAAAAATATATAAATAAAATATATATATGAATAAAATATATATATGAATAAAAAATATATATAAATAAAATATATATATGAATAAAAAAATATATAAATAAAATATATATATGAATAAAATATATATATGAATAAAAAATATATATAAATAAAATATATATATAAATAAAAAAATATATAAATAAAATATATATATGAATAAAAATATATATAAATAAAATATATATATGAATAAAAAATATATAAATAAAATATATATATATGAATAAAAAAATATATAAATAAAAAATATATATGAATAAAAAAATATATAAATAAAATATATATATGAATAAAAAAATATATAAATAAGATATATATATGAATAAAAAAATATATACATAAAATATATATATGAATAAAAAAATATATAAATAAAATATATATATGAATAAAAAAATATATAAATAAAATATATATATGAATAAAAATATATATAAATAAAATATATATATGAATAAAAAAATATATAAATAAAATATATATATGAATAAAAAAATATATAAATAAAATATATATATGGATAAAAAAATATATAAATAATATATATATATAAACAAAAAAAAATATAAATAAAATATATATATAAATAAAAAAATATATAAATAAAATATATATATAAATAAAAAAATATATAAATAAAATATATATATAAATAAAATATATATAATAATAAAAAAATATATAAATAAAATATATAGATAAATAAAAAATATATGAATAAAATATATATATGAATAAAAAATATATAAATAAAATATATATATGAATAAAAAAATATATAAGTAAAATATATATATAAATAAAAAAATATATAAATAAAATATATATATAAATAAAAAATATATGAATAAAATATATATATGAATAAAAAAATATATAAATAACATATATATATGAATAAAAAAATATATAAATAAAATATATATATAAATAAAAAAATATATAAATAAAATATATATATAAATAAAAAAATATATAAATAAAATATATATATAAATAAAAAAAATCTATAAATAAAATATATATATGAATAAAAAAATATATAAATAAAATATATATATGAATAAAAAAATATATAAATAAAATATATATATGAATAACAAAATATATAAATAAAATATATATAAATAAAAAAATATATAAATAAAATATATATATAAATAAATAAATATATAAATAAAATATATATATAAATAAAAAATATATAAATAAAATATATATATGAATAAAAAAATATATAAATAAAATATATATATGAATAAAAAATATATAAATAAAATATATATATGAATATTTATTATATTTAGCAAAAAAATATATAAATAAAATATATATATGAATATATATTAGCAAAAAAATATATAAATAAAATATATATATGAATAAAAAAATATATAAAAAAAATATATAAATAAAAAAATATATAAATAAAATATATATATAAATAAAAAAATATATAAATAGAATATATATATAAATAAAAAAATATATAAATAAAATATATATATGAATAAAAAAATATATAAATAAAATATATATATATATAAAAAAATATATAAATAAAATATATATATGAATAAAAAAATATATAAATAAAATATATATATGAATATATATTAGCAAAAAAATATATAAATAAAATATATATATGAATAAAAATATATATAAAAAAAATATATAAATAAAAAAATATATAAATAAAATATATATATAAATAAAAAAATATATAAATAGAATATATATATAAATAAACAAATATATAAATAAAATATATATATGAATAAAAAAATATATAAATAAAATATATATATATATAAAAAAATATATAAATAAAATATATATATGAATAAAAAATATATAAATAAAATATATATATGAATAAAAAAATATATAAATAAAATATATATATGAATAAAAAAATATATAAATAAAATATATATATTAATAAAAAAATATATAAATAAAATATATATATAAATAAAAAAATATATAAATAAAAATATATATGAATAAAAAAATATATAAATAAAATATATATATAAATAAAAAAATATATAAATAAAATATATATATAAATAAAAAAATATATAAATAAAATATATATATGAATAAAAAAATATATAAATAAAATATATATATGAATAAAAAAATATATAAATAAAATATATATATAAATAAAAAATATATGAATAAAATATATATATGAATAAAAAAATATATAAATAAAATATATATATGAATAAAAAAATATATAAATAAAATATATATATAAATAAAAAAATATATAAATAAAATATATATATAAATAAAAAAATATATAAATAAAATATATATATAAATAAAAAAATATATAAATAAAATATATATTAATAAAAAAATATATAAATAAAATATATATATGAATAAAAAAATATATAAATAAAATATATATATGAATAAAAAATATATAAATAAAATATATATATAAATAAAAAAATATATAAATAAAATATATATATAAATAAAAAAATATATAAATAAAATATATATATAAATAAAACATATATAAATAAAAATATATATATGAATAAAAAAATATATAAATAAAATATATATATGAATAAAAAATATATAAATAAAATATATATATGAATAAAAAAATATATAAATAAAATATATATATGAATAAAAAAATATATAAATAAAATATATATATAAATAAAAAAATATATAAATAAAATATATATATAAATAAAAAAATATATAAATAGAATATATATATAAATAAAAAAATATATAAATAAAATATATATATGAATAAAAAAATATATAAATAAAATATATATATAAATAAAAAAATATATAAATAAAATATATATATGAATAAAAAAATATATAAATAAAATATATATATAAATAAAAAAATATATAAATAAAATATATATATGAATAAAAAAATATATAAATAAAATATATATATGAATAAAAAATATATAAATAAAATATATATATGAATAAAAAAAATATATAAATAAAATATATATATAAATAAAAAAATATATAAATAAAATATATATATGAATAAAAAATATATATGAATAAAATATATATATGAATAAAATATATATATGAATAAAATATATATATAAATAAAATCACTTTCAAGACACATAAACAATATTTACATTTAATTATGATCGTCATTATGTAATTTCTTTGTTAATTAAACTCTTTAATCAATTCTTGCTGTTGTAAAAGTTCTAAATTAATCCCATTTATTTTTCAAATCCTTTAATTTAAGAATAATTAATCCATGTTTTTACCTTTTAATCCCAGATTTTCAAATCAATAAATCAGAAGATTACAAAATTTATGACAAAGAAATTACACACACACACACACACACACACACACATATATATATATATATATATATATATATATATATATATATATATATATATGGTAAAACTGGTAATTAGTAAAAATTTGAAGAGAGTGCTCAATACTATTGCAGAGCAAATATGTGTTTTATTCTTTTATTACCATTTTATCTGTTTGGCTGCATATGTTTCAGATATTGAACCATGTTTACGATCCAACAGCCTCGTCAGGCCTCGCAGAAGTGGTTGTTAGTTATTGGAAAAAAAGTGTTTTTAAGAAAAAAAGAAAGAAAGAAAAGGGGAGAGGCGGGTGTTGACAATATTTCAGTTTTGAAGGTTAAAGATACATTCGATTGTATTGTGTGTGTGGGGGTAGCAGATTCAGGTAGGCGTGGGGGGAGATATATGGATATAGGGAGGGGTGGGTGGAGAGAGGATGATAAAGAGAAAAGTGAGGGGGGGTAATATATTTATATACTAGCTGTACCCTGCCACGCGTTGCAGTGGCTCAATTTGGTGTAATGTAAAAATTTAATAAAAAGAGAAAAATGCATGTTTCTTATATTCTTAGTACAGCAATCCACTCCAAAAAGTGAAAAAGAAGGCGAAAATGAAAAAAAATGGTACTCTCGCAAAATTTGATCTGGATCCTCGGGAGTTTCTGTCAATCATTCATGGTTTGGACTCGACCAACAATCAGTGGATGAAGCCGAACGTAGCAAAAATGTTGAAACGCTAAATGTTTTTGTTTTCGTTTGTTGTTTTCTGTATACAAAAATGTGAGTTAGTAATTAATATTTGGTTGATGGGGGGGGGTACTATACACAGATTCGAAAAAGTTGTCCAAAAACAAATAAATGAAAGCAAAGGTAAGGTAAGTTACGTTTCTACCTAACTGGATAATTGTTTAGTGTTTTTATGTAATGTAAAATGTTTAATCAGCTCGAAAAACAGAAATGGTCGCAGACTCTGTTAAGTTTGGGAAAGTAAGTTGAAAACAAAAAACTATACAAAACAGTGTCTGAAACCCCACAAATATATGTTACCATGACATAGGCTGGCATAATCGGTGGGTTTCTGACAGTATTTTGTATAGTCTTTTAGTTTTAACTCACTTTCTCTAACTTAAAGTAATCAACAGTGTCCGCCACCATTTGTAGCTTTCAAATACACCGATAAATACTGTTTTTCAAGCCGACTAAACGTTACATTAAATGAAAAGGGTTCATATTACTAAACACAGATACAAGAAAGTTGTCAAAAAATAAATATATAACAAATAAATGTTATCAAAGGCAAGAAAAGTAAATGTTCTACCTAACTGGATAAGATTTTAGTGTTTTTATGTAATGTATAATCGGTTCAAAAACATTCAATGTTTATCAGTATATCTGAAAAATACAAATGGCGGCAGACTGTATCGAACATGTTAAGTTTGGGGAAATTTTTGGAAATGAGTTTAAACTAAAAAACTATACAAAATACTGTTAGTAACTCACTCAATATATGTTATCATGATGTAGGCTGGCATATAATCGGTGGTTTTAAACTTTTGCTCGATACAGATGACGACTTTTAAAAGTCCCTTTTAGTGATTACCTGATTTGAGGATATTTGTACAACTAAACGGCAAATCTGCTCCAAAAAATCCGGTATTATTTTACTTTAAGGCCCGTTTCACGTTCGTATATAACGAAATATTTTATTGTAGATTTTGGTGTGCTAAAAACGAATCTGCAAACCGTTTCCGTAGCAAAAAGAAAGTTTTCATGATATTCATGAAATTACTTTTTCGAAAAGTGGGTGATCACTTTTCAATGTAAATTTAACTTAGAATGAGCACCTGAGAGCAGGGGCATTTTTCTGTGTGTTTCTTGGCTAAAAAGTTTTTTGTTTGATTTCTTTTGCTTAGTAATAACCCCTGAACTCTGGGACTATTTTCCATTTCACAGCCGTAGCCTTCGTTTACGCTATGCGTGAACATAAACGAAATCTGTTTAGCCAATAAACATGGGAAAAAATCCCCCCTCTCTCAGGTGGCTAAAAAGTGGGTGCTCATTTTAAGTTAAATTTACATGGAAAAGTGATCGCCCACTTTTCGAAAAAGTAATTTCTTCATATCATAAAAACTATTGTTTTGCAATAGAAACGGTTTGCAGATTCGTTTTTAGCACACCAAAGTCTACAAAATTTTTTTTGTTATATACGAACGTGAGACGCACGGCCCTTCATGGAAAATTATATCAAAAATAGTTTTCAATAAAAACAGCAAATGAATTTGATAGAAAAAAAATGGATGCTATGTTTTTTTTTATTTTTCTGTGTGTTTCTTGGCTAACAAGGGCAGTACATGCAGACCATCGAATATTTTATCAATCAAGTACTTTTATTTATTTATTTTTTTTTTTTAAGAAAATCAATTTTTACGATTTCTAGGGATAATAAATAAATAAATTGACTTCTTCTAATAAAGAGGTGTCTTTGGGTTTGTATTACTGTACACATAGATTTGAAAAAGTTGTCAAAAAACAAATAAATGTTATCAAAGGCAAGATAAGTTACTTTTCTACTTAACTTAATTTTTTAGTGTTTTTATTCAATGTAACATGTTTATTCAGTTCGAAATAAATACAGTATTTACCGATGTATTGGAAAATTTAAAATGGCGCCGGCTTCTCTGTTGAACACGGTATGTTTGGGAAAATTAGTTAAAAATAAAAAAATATACAAAATACTGTTAAAAACCCACCGAATATATGTCAGCCTATGTCACGGTAACATATTGAGCGACTTTCTAACAGTATTTTGTCTAGTTTTTTTTTTATTTATAACCCCTTTTCTCAAACTTACCGTATGAAAGAGAGTCGGGCGCCATTTTAAATTTTCCAATACATCGGTAAACACTGTATGTTTTTCAAGCTCAATAAACATGTTACATTAAATAAAAACGCTAGAAAATTATCCAGTTAGGTAGAAAAGTAACTTATCTTGCCTTTGATAACATTTATTTATTATATACTTGTTTTTTGACAACTTTTTCGAATCTATGTGTACAGTAATACAAATCCAAAAAGGGTTTTTGACATTACAAAAAAAAAAAATAGTCGATGGTCTGCCCTCCGCATTATCTTTATTAAAAGACACATTCTTTATTAAAAGAAGTCAATTTATTTATTTATTATCCCTAAAAATCGTAAAATTTGTTTTTTCTTCAAAAAAAAAAAAGTACTTCGCTTATTAAAGTCTGTTTTCAGACGAACAAAAAAAAACTAGTGTTTTCCACATTCTCTTTATTAAAAGAAATCAATTTATTTATTTATTATCCCTAAAAATCGTAAAATTTGATTTTCTTAAAAAAAAGAAAACGTACTTGATTGATAAAATATTCGATGGTCTGCATGTACTGCACTTGTTGACCAATATTTCCGCCAGGGGTCGTTAGTTGCGTTATCTCTCAAACAACATGGCGCGTGGCTTTTTCTTCGATGAATCGTCCAATAATATTTGATTTTCTTAAATTAAAAAAAAAACTACTTAATCGATTTACGGGATTTTTGGAATATGACATTTTCATGCAGTGACAAGTATGTACATTATAAAGATTTTTTTTTCAGATTTTTATTGTATAAAAGATTTGTTGTGGCCCATTTATAGACTTGCACCCATATTTCTTCTGCAGTTCCGGTTTGAGAGTACGGTTTACGATCTCCGGTTTCGCACAAACACTTGATACATACAGACGATATAGGCGAGATTTATTAATTAATAACAAATAACGATAAGACAAAATAGGTACTTTTGCATTTAACGTTTAAAGTTTAAAAAAAAATGTTTGGGTGCCGTCAACTAGAATCGAAACAAAAACACATAACTCTCCAATTTTATCCATTACCGTCTACCCTAATCCCATACACATACAAAAATTAAAAAAAAAAAAAATTAAAACAACGTTTTTTAATCTATAAATGTATATTTGCGCATGTTTACAAGAGCACTTTATGCTAACTTATTCCTTTCAAGTGCATTTTTTTTTAACTTGGATCCGGTAGCAACTATTTTTACCGAAAAAGACCATATGGAATTTGTTCCACAGGTCTAAATCCTCTATATATCAATGTTCAAGTCTGTAGACCAAAATTTGATAGAGAAGTTTGGTAGCGGGCGTTCCTCTGAGAGAGAGAGAGAGAGAGAGAGAGAGAGAGAGAGAGAGAGAGAGAGAGAGAGAGAGAGACAAACAGACAGACAGACAGACATACAGAGACAGAGAAAGAGAGGGACAGGCAGACAGATAGACAGACAGACAGGCAGACAGATAATAACAATGTCACTTATATATTTATAGATAATATGTAGTGATAAATAGTAAATATATATCTGTGTGTGTGCGTGTGTGTGTGTGTGCGTGTGTGTGTGCGTGTGTGTGTGCGTGTGTGTGTGTGTGTGTGTGTGTGTGTGTGTGTGTGTGTGTGTGTGCACGCGCGTCTAGTAATAATATGTTGTAAGAAATAGTGATATACAATGATTGTACATCTAAAACGAAAATGGGTTTATGTGTCCTAGAATTCGTACATGAATTATTCACTAAATTCAGTTGTAAGTTGGACTTTTCTAGATGTCGAAAGTTCAATTCCCAGCGGGAGCGACACTTAAATTACAATTGTGAGCTACTTAGGACTTCTACACAACGAGAGCAAGATTTCTTCGTAGATTAAATAAAGGGTTCCGTTCGAAATTCTGTGCAGATTCCCGAGTTTGACAGAAAAATTCCTGGGTCCGACAAGATAACGCTGAAACAGGTCACGTTGTGAAAATAACATTCAAGACAGGTCTGAATAATTCAAATAATACAAAGAATCAATTCTCATCTAAAATAATCAGAAACATATTTTTTATATTACAATCACATTCCAAAAATCAACTTTTCAAAAAACAATTTAATTAAAACTAGTTTGTATTATGTGACCTTCTGGAAATATCGAAATTGTTCTTTAACTTAAACTTTTCCTTAGTCATCCACATACAGTACTGTTTCGCAGCTCATCAGTGCAGCTAGACAACCAACTACCTCAAGCTAGGATCGAAACCCGACGGTCCATATGACAGTCGGAGCTTCTAACCGTTGCGGTATATATACATTATTTGATCATTATATTTAAAGTAAGTTTTTTGTGTTTTTGACTTGCCGTTTTATCAACTTAAGCACCTTTCTTCTTGTTTTAGTTTGTTTTGTAATATTGTGTCGGTTTTTATTGATATTTGATCGTCCTTTTTGTTTCCTTATAGACTGACTCCTCCACAAAAGCCACTCTAAAGGGAATACTTATGGCGGTTACCATAAATTTTAACAACGTTTGAAAAAGGGTCACCATTTCGGTCGGTCCCCTAGTGCTGAAAAAGAACGGTTGTGGAAAAGAAAACATCGGGTTATAATTAAGTGCGACGAGACTTTAGAATTGAAGATGTTTTATAAAGGTTTCCAAGATATAGGGTTACAAAGAGGATGGTACATTTCTTTGATAAAAGTCTTTACCCAGGGAAACTGGTCCGTCGCGTGTTGATGCTTCTATCGTTTCCGCATGTCTGAGACAGATTTCTTCTTTGTATTTCCCTCCAGGATAGTCCTCTATTCCGATTGGCTGAAACCTCTGGTGACGTTGAGAGAAGAAAGGAAGGGAAAAGTAGAAGAGTAGGGAGAAAGAGAGAAATAAGGGAAGCATACCGTAGCAGCATCATAGTAGTAGTTCACTACATACTTATTATTCTTTAAGACTGAATAGAAGCCGTTAATATAGATAAACAAGGTGTCTCAATAAATGCATTCATACTTTAACTGCCTAATGCATGCTGCCTATTTTTGTGTTGCAAGTGTAATTAATGAATCACATGAGAGGGAATCAACTTAGTTTGAAAGAGAAGTTTGTCCTGAAATATTAGTGGAAGATCGAAATCGCCATTGAAGTGCAAAGACGATTCAGAAGGAAATTCGCAAAATTGCTACCAATTGTTGGACCATTTCTCGCATCAGAGACAAATGGAACAGTCCAGAACATCAACAAGAAACTTTCTGGGTTGGGGGGGAGTGATTAGCGACTCACCCCTTTTTCCAACTCGCTTTCCGAGGTGAGTGGTCGGCGCACCAGCCACCGCCGTTTCGGGAGGTGCACGCACGCGCGTGCCTCACGCCACTTGTACTATGTAGGACAAAAAGCCAACAGACAGTACATACACTTCATACGCTTTCTCTCTCCATGAACTGGATTGACATTCTCACTCTTTCTCTCTCTATCTACTACTTGTGCCAGAGAACGCCACCGTGTAGCTGACTGCTAACATGGCGCACAGTTTAACTGATGTCAACCCTCTATCTTTTTCTTTGTCTACACGCTGGACTATCATTCCCATTTTCCACTACATCACTCACTTCTCTTCCCACACGCAAACAAACGATAGTGACCCGAACGTGAAATGAACGCACATTTCCTTTTTCCTTCTATACTACCAATCCCGCAACAAACGATGGTTACACCCGCGCGGATATGAACACGTGTTATATCTAAAACATTCATTCTTTCAACAGTAAATAAACGACACGTTTATCTATTCCAGCAATTAAGTCTTTGTTTCCTTCATTCCATTCGTTTCATTATTTTTCTTTTGTAACGGGATTAGGATTTATATATCCTAGTCCTCTAGAGGAAAATGGTGACCCCGTTATTTTAAAATGAAATAGATGCGTTTGAACGAAACACTCATACACACAGGCTCTCTCTCTATCTCTTTCTCTATCTCTCTCTCTCTCTACAACAATACACTTTCCGTCTCACCAACTAACAACGAGAGACACACGCCAAACTATACACTTTCCTTCTCACCAGCTAACAACGAGAGACGCACGCCAAACTAAACACGTGTAATACCCTTTTCTTTCATTTGTTTCTTCACGAAATAAATCCTAGTTCGTTTAATTCAATTTAACACGTACTTCGTCTCTTTCTCAATTCAATTCATTTTCCCTATTTTTCACCACCACTACAATTTGGTGACCGCGACGTGATGATGAACACGCATTTCCTTCTATACACTAGACAGCTAAAAAATGGTGACACCCGAACGTGAGATGAACACACATTTCATTCTAAACCACAAGTCCCGCAACAAACTGGCGCCCGACTGACGTGAAACGAACACGCATGGTGACCCTACTTTTTTTTTAAAGAATTGTTTTGAGCGAGACGCGCGTTTTATTTGATTAAAAAAAAGAACATTTCAGCAAAGAAAGACAAGTGACCTCCTACCGACAAGAACCTCAAAGAACTACAATGACGAGACCCCTCGTCAGACTCGGCAGAAAACAAACACGGAGCTGTCGACTTCATACTGAATTAAAAAAAAAAGATTCGAGCTCGACAAACATTTTTCCCGGTTTCCTGACATTAGCCTGCAACAAATGCGAGGAGCAAAATCACATAAGCCTATACACATTCTCTCCCGCACAGCAGACGTAACAACAAAGAAACAATCACAGGACATCCCTATCAACACATAGGAAGAAGTTGAATCAACAATACGAGTTGAGATGCACCACGCACGCTGATAAACTCACAACTTAGAAGTTTCGTTGACAGCCTCATCACACTCATCGTTCAACAAGAATGAATGCGCAACTAGCGCCCGTCCAAACAATGTACACACTATCGCAGACTCACTTGCGAAGATACCGTCAACTGGACGCACCACGTCAACACAAAAAAATTTCCTTCCAAACGAACAATTCACTCCACTGTCTAAGCAACTCGTTGCACATATCAGCACACAAAAAAACAACCAAACAAATATCACCCTAAAAAAGAGTAAACGCCTTTCCGAGCGTAAGTAAATACTTTTTTTTTACGAACACATTCCGTTATGCCCTTTTTTTTAAACAACCACACCAAAAAAAAAAAAAAAAAAAAAAAAAACAGGGCGAAAAGTTAACTGCCGAAAACATTACTTACAAATATATATATATATATATATATATATATATATATATATATATATATATATATATACACTGCATATTTTTTTCTTTCCTAGGAAGGAGAGTATTGTGGGAGCCTTTCCTAGTCTCACACAAAAACACGCGTTCACATCTCAAGCTATATTACTTGTCACATACATACGCGCACACAAACATACGCGCACACGTCCACACACGCACATATATTCACGTTCGCGTACATACATTCACGTTCACGTGTATACGCAAACCCATGCTAACGCGCACATGTACGCATAGATGGACGACGTCACTTCCCTTTCAAAGGAAATCCACACATGCGCAAAAGACCACTGGAAGCAACTATAAAAGCAAGAGACAAGCTGTTTCCAGCCCTTTTCAGACCAGCTTCCTAGCTGGGCGGTCTACGGACCGACAGCGTGCCTTTTCGGCAGGCGCGCGCGCACACGCGTGTCTCTCACGCCACTTGCTACTATGTGGGATAAAAGGCTAACAAACAGTATGTACACTTTATACGTTTTCTATCTCCATGGCCTGGATTGACTTTTTCTCATTCTCTCTCTATACTATAATAGACTTTCCTCCTCACCAGCTAATAGCGAGAGACGCACACCAAACTGGATTGACTTTTTCTCATTCTCTCTCTACAACAATAGACTTTCTCCTTCTCACCAGTAAACAGCGAGAGACAAACTCGGACATGAACACGTGTTGTACCCTTTTCTTTCACTTGTTTCTTCACGAAATAAATCCTAGTTCGTTTAATTCAAGTAAACGCGTTGTTCGTTCCTTCCTCAAAGCAATTCATTTTTCCTTTTCGAATTCAAATCATTTTTCCTATTTTGTACGACTGGTGGATGTATAATATATTCACCAGTCCACTACAATGTGTTTAAAAACACATTATTGTTAATCTCTCCCCTAAAAAATAAAAATTAATAACGCTTACTTCCGTTTTTAAACGGAACTGATATGGGCTTTAGAAAATAATTAAAAATAAATTAAATAAATCAATCAATAATCAAATAAATCAACTTTAAATAATATTTCTAAATAGAACAATTAAAACAATTTTATTACTAAAAACCCACGAATAACATGAAGCTAATTATTAAAATATATTTTCTTTAAAGGAATATGTAAATTAGGTTACTTCTTTAATGTAGATTTCCTTTGAGTAGCTAGTATACATACAAATGATGAAACTTGTCGTTTGTACAATACTGATCTTCAATTTGAACATTTGCGAACATGATTTTTCAATTACATTTGTCTTCTCTACTCGGACCTATTCTGTGTTACTCTATGTTCATAAATAAAGGTTTTATCGTCATTCGAGTCAATTTTCCCTCAGTATATAACTCACATTACAGATCTCAATATGCCTTTAAGTAATTATTATTATCATTATTATTATTATTATTATTATTATTATTATTATTATTATTATTATTATAATATAGTTTACTTCTTTAAATTTTAACTTGATTGTAAATTTATTCATAAAATGACTGCTTTCAACGACAAACATTAAATTTTACAAATTGACAGTAAGCGACTGAGACCTTTATCTAATCCTTTGATGTTGGTTTCGAGTAAACATTCACAGTGAAGAGTAAATAGACGTTCTTTATCTTCATCTTCAAGACTTTCACTACAGCTACAGAATTCCTGAAACTATCTTCGTACTGTCCGGTCACTTCTGTACTAGCCTTCCCGCGCTCTGTTTGGCGACTGTTTGAGAAGGATTATGGACAAGTTTGACATCACGCAAAAAAAAAAAAAAAAAAAAAAATAGTATTCCTGTTCCCTCTGTTGCCATCTTCGTTATTAAGAGCTTGTATTCTTCAGAATGCTGTTCTGACAGAAATTATTAGGAAATTATTAAAGAATCTGCATCAGTTATTAGGTACTAGCAGTATCTGGGAATATAAGAACAATGACTGACTTGAAGAAACTGAAATTAATTTCATTAGAAATTGTTTTTTTTGTTTTGTTTTTTGTTTTTTCAAATATATATATTCTTTGAAATCTGTAAGTTTGAAAAGCCAATACAACGCAAAATTTGTTTTAAATAAACTTTTATTTATTTAAAATCAACTTAGTTTCGACGAAATACGTCATGGTCAGAAATAGAATTTTCTCTTTCTTTTTCTTTCCTCGTGGCATGGTGTCCGTAAGTAGTAAAGTCCGTGTGATCGTAAACGGCGATTTTTTTTTCAAATGACGAATATTGGCTGAAGAGAGCTCGATAAGGATACCTTAAACGGGCCTTATTATCGGGCTTGAAACCGACGGTACCAATGACCTGTCTCAACTAACAACTTTCTGTACACAAAATATAAGTACGCTCTTAAAATTTGGATTTTCCTTTTAATTGAGCACTCTGCTGGAATTCTTTTTCCAAAAAAACTAATCATATATATATATATATATATATATATATATATATATATGGTTTGCCTAAGACCCATAAAAGTGGGGTACCGTTGAGACCCATATTATCTATGATAGGTTCCTCTCAACATAAGTTAGCTAAATGGTTGATAAGTATTTTAGAACCCGTTTTGGAACGTTATAGTTTATTTTGCATTAAAGACTCTTGTAGCTTTGCTAACTTTATGCAAAATTATACTCATTCAGACAAATGTATGTGTTCTTTTGATATTTCTAGTCTTCTTACTTGCATTCCATTGTTAGAGACTATTAATATTTGTGCTAACGCCTTATATCGGAGTAAACTTCCAACTCCCCCAATTCCAGAAAATATTTTTGTAGAATTTATGAAATTCGTCACCATGTTGGTTGAATTCAGTTTTAATGATATTATGTACATACAGACAGATGGTGTGGTCATGGGTTCCCCATTGGGACCGATGTTGGCTAATATCTTTGTGGGTTTTCATGAACAGGGTCTATCATCTGGTTTGCATAAACCAGACATTTACTTTCGTTACGTTGATGTTTCTGCTTATTTGACAACGAAACGAATGTGGATGCTTTTTTTTGTGTGTCCCTCAATAACGTTCATCCAGCCCTTAAGTTTACGGTAGACAAAGCAACGAATTCTACTCTTCCGTTTTTGGATGTTCTTGTGTCCAAGATATCCTCGTGTTTTCTTACTTCTATTTATCGTAAACCAACCTTTACCGGTCCCTATATGCGTTGGGACTCTTTTTGCCCCACAAATCAAAAATACAATTTAATTAAGGGTCTTGATAATTTGTTCTAAAGTTAATCTGGATGACGACCATAAATTTATTACCAAGACCCTTTGTAATAATGGTGACCCCTTAGATATTGTTGAATCTACTATTAATAAGAAAGTTTCCAATTTTTATAAACCCAAAGAAATTATAGTTAATAGATGTCCTGTTTACCTACGTCTACCGTGGCTAGGTAATATCAGTGACCGATTTGCTAAGCAAATCTCTTTGTCTGTGCAACGGTGTTATTTTGCACCGAATCCACGTGTTGTTTTTTCAACCAGACCTATGTTGTCGTCCATTTGCAAAGATGTCCCCCCCCATAATAATTCTATTATTTATTTATTTAAATGTAGTTGCAGTACGCACTATGTTGGGCGAACATCGCAAAGATTGGATTTCCGTTTGAAACAACATGTACACTTGTGATACTATAAAGTGAGCCTTGGGTGGACTTGAATCACTAAGTGCTGAGGCAATAAACAAAGGAACAGGAAACAATAGATAGGAAGTAACACACAATGAATCTCTAGGTATTTTTAGATCGAGCTTTTTAGAGTTGACATGACAATAGAAAATCTATAGGGAAGGGCAGCTTCCGGTAGCCGGGGTGGTGGGGGGCGACCTCAGATACCAACGTAGAGGAGACAGTTAGTTGACAACTAGATGCCCGTCGCGGGGGATAGAAGTTGGACAGTTTTAGAGTTGACTGTGAAACAGAAATAGAGACGAACGTAACATCGATAGAACGGGGAGAAGACACACACACACACACACACACACACACACACACACACACACACACACACACACACACACACGTCCAACAGACAATTATATGTGAACATTGGCGTTTGTGTTTTTCGTTTCTTTGTTCCACGAATTATTATATTTCTACTTTTGTGAAACCACGTGTGTTTCCATCGACAGTCGCCAGCGAGAAAATGACGATCCTGTCAGAAGAGGAATAGTCAAACGAAATCCACGATACACGACGTTGGGAGTCGGCGATCTGTCGGGGCCGCACACGTCTGGTCACACCATCAAAGATTCGTTATGCAAATTTTTCACCCTCCGATGTTCTGATTTTGGTTGGTTGGTTGGTTGGTTGGTTGGTTGGTTGGTTGCTTTTGTTTTACGGCATATCAACCCTTTTCGGGTTATTTAATGCCGAATCCAAAGATTTTGAAGAAGATTTTTTTAAATAGAATATATTTGTTGTTTTCACGTCGGTTTCTATTTAACCCATAGTTGGGACCCTAACAGGTACTACCACTCCGGGTCAGAGTGGACCTGGGAGCAATGGTAATTAAAGGGTGGCTCCACACTCCCCAAAGCCCACAAGCTGGGGCCTCACCACTGGATATAGTTTAAGATCATATCCAGGACCCCCATTGAGGGAATTTTACCCTCTGCAGGTGGGAAGTCGGCGTATTCTAATGCCCCACCGACAGGGCCGCCGATGTTCTGAATAATACGTATGGTTCTGCGATTTGTGATCACCTGATAAATAACCATGTGTGTGCCACGAATTTCAGTGCTGACATGTTTACGATCTTGAGTAAGTAACACTCACCCTTTCATTTAAAAATTCTAGAGACTATTTTTATTAAGTCTTTGAGACCTTCTCTTTTTAAGCAAAAAGAAAATCTTTAAGGCCTTAATTCAGTTTCTATGTAATTTTTCCCCCGTTTATTTTCGCTTTTTTTATCCCCCGCCATATTCATGACTTTTTAAAATCGTATTTTCCTTGATTTAGCTCTGTTGAGCTATGAACAAAACCTGGTTAGCTGATCTTTATTTTAATTTTTTGATTTTTTAAATCGTCATGTTGATTGGTTTGTATTTAGCCATTATTAAATTCTGTACCCCCCGAAAAATTTTCATATATATATATATATATATATATATATATATATATATATATATATATATATATATATATATATATATATAGGCACATGCAAAATGAATGCCGATGCTCAAAATGTATACACATTTTGACCCCTCCCTTTATTTAAAAATTCACCAAAAGTCAGGAAATGAAACAATTTTTATGAAATGAAATTTTCAGTATTTATCAAATAATGATCACGGAGTATAATCCATATGACCAGAACTTTTTTCAGTTGAACGAAGCGAGAACCTCTTGCTTTTGGGAGCTAATTAAGTTATTTTTTTTTTCAAAAAGGTGTCTTTTTATTTAATTCAATATCTTATGACTCTACTTTAATAATTATCTTTGAAATAGACACAGAAAATTAATATTTATCTTTCAAAGGATTTTTACAATGAATGTATTTAAGTTCAAAATTTAGCTGAATTAATTAGCTCGCCGTGAAAACATTTTTCATAACTTTTTTTTTTTTCACGTGTACAAATATTTTTTCCCCTTCCGGAAATTAACTTTAGGCTTTAATCTTTTAAATGCAATCAAAAAGTAGTCAGAAACCTACAAAAAAAAATTATGATAAATCGGCTTTCAAAACTATGTTTCCCTATCTCTATTCCACCATTTTTTCCCGTATACACACGTACATACACACAAAATAGTGATCGCTTATTGATCGTCCCAATCATTTTTATGCTTTTTTTCTCTTACAAAAGGCAGACTATCGAAACTGTGAAAGCTATTTCGTAAGGTTTTACTGATTTCCAATGTTTCTATAATAATATGAAAAAAACAAACAAAAAAAAAAAAAACCAAAGAGTAAAGCTAAAATATTGACTTCAGATCCAATATTGATTTAAGCAGAAAATCTTTAGAGAAAGATTATTTTTCGAGTTGGAATCCAACTGCTGTTTGTTTCTTTTGAAATCGATGTGAACCAATCACTTCTAAAGTCAGTTTCGTTCTTCTAGAAAGGAAGGAGCGATTTACTATTATCCGTCTCCAACCTTGCCATCTAATATAATCTCCATGTATGCTTTGCCACTGCCACAAATCAAAAACGGAATTCAAATTGTTTAGCAACATTACATTCCAGCTATACGATGGTGAGCTGCAAAACATTCGTAGAATGATCTCTGAAATCTTTCAAGTCACAATTTTCTTATATAATTTTATATCTAACGTGACGTAAGTTGGTTACACAAAATACCACGCGTATCTCCCAAGTTGGACATTTAGAACATCACCGTTGAAGAAGACCACATGGATCTTATTTTTCTTAGTGACACTACGCCACAAGAAAGAAAAAAAAAAGGGAAAAGAAAGCACAAACTATTTTATCCTGAGGAGCGCGCAATTCGCGCCGAAAATTAATTTCTAAACAAATTAATGTTTGTTTATTTAAAAAAAAAAACATATCTGAGTTGAACTGTCTTCTCAAACTTATTTTTTTTCAATATAACTATCTT
Organism: Euprymna scolopes; assembly: GCF_053919585.1. NCBI lineage: Eukaryota > Metazoa > Mollusca > Cephalopoda > Sepiida > Sepiolidae > Euprymna > Euprymna scolopes. The sequence continues at coordinate 113,607,585 of NC_136500.1, forward strand.
TGAAGTACGGGACAGGACTAAGAATAACCAGCGTTAAAGCAACCATCGCCTCCGTTGGGCAGGCCACATCAGTAGAATGGATCCTTACAGGCTGCCGAAAAAAAATACTATATGGCGAGCTCGCCAATGGGACTCGACCGTGAGGAACACAAAAACGGCGCTATAAAGACCAGTTAAAGTGCACCCTGGCAATGACTAACATCGATCCTTCCTGATGGGAACAGGCTGCCGAGGACCGGACAAAATGGAGGAGCCTGGCACGCAAAGGTGCCATGGACTTTGAGGAGAAAAGAAGACAATATGAGAAGGAGAAGAAGGAGAGAGCGAGAAGAACAACCCAACCCCCTTGCAACCACCTCGCAAGCCTACATTCCCTTGCAAATACTGCTAGCGATTCTTCTACCACCGGTTGGGCCTTGCAAGCCATGTAAAATATAGGCATTCTAGAAGGGGGCAGATTATGGACCCGATACTTGGACATGACTGGGCGCCATGATCCATCGATGTTTATATATTATGAAGTTGCGATTTCAAAAATGAAAAAATATATCCATATGACTTGGGTGCATCAGCTTGAATCGAAACCAAAACCAAAACTTATGAAAAATGTATATATATATATATATATATATATATATATATATATATATATATATATATATATATATATATATACAACTTTGTCTTTGTGTGTAAGTTCGTTCATTATAGACTCCAAAACAGCTGAACAAAATTTCTTTAAAATTTACAAAACTTTAGTGTATAAGTCTGGGAGTGATCTTAGTTAAGTTTTGTCTCAGAATACTCCTGATAATTATCGATAATCGAAACCGTTATTTTAATTTAGCTATCATCGGTAAAGCCATTTTTCCCCTATTGTCGCTTCATGACAGCCTCGTTCATCTCAATATTCTCATAACGATAGCCTCTAACGTTTTCCTTGAGCTTAGACAATAACCAAAAGTCACAGGGTGCAAGGTCTGGACTATAAGGAAGGTGAGGAACTATGCCCATCTTTGTCAAATACAAGGATGCAGCACCCTTGGGACAAACTTCGCAAAAATCTTCCATATCTTTAGTTCCTCATGAATAACTGTGTACAGTTCCCACACTGACATCAAACTTTGCACTTATTGTCTCTATAGACACACGACGGTTCTTATCCATGAAATTCTTTATTTGGCCAATCAACTTTGGTGTTCTGACTTATTTACTCCTCCCACACCTCTCTTCATCCCTCACAGAAGCCTTCCTTGAATCTCTTATGCCATTCAAAAACTGATGCTCGATTCATGCAAGATGGTCCAAAAGTATTCTGAATCGTTCCATACGTTTCTGTGACATTTTAAAACAAAATTTTATTGCTTATCGTTCTCACGTCCAGATTGCATTTTTGAAATTCACCAGTTGTGATAATCAGACTTTAGTAGGGTGTATTCCAATTTCTGCTGTAGCTGTTTATTTGAATTTAAAATCATAAAAATTAGTCAGTCATCTCATAATATATATAGCAAGAATGTATTGAATTTCAAGAGTCTATGACAATTTTAAATGCCTGTTGAAAAGAAGTCTGTAAACTTATTGAAAGCACCTCGTATTTTTAAGGCCAGTTAACGGTAAATGGTAATCAATTGGGTTTTTCAATTTTAGTAGGGTATAACTTTTTTTCGCCGAAACTGGAGACGCCATTTTATTTCGCGCGCCTGCTGTTAAAATTCAAGGGAGAAATCAGTATTTTAAACTATGGCCGAAGCATGAAATAAATAACAACAACAACAACAACAAAAATAAACTGGAGAACGTTTGCTTCTGGAAAGAATAAATTAACCTAAAATTAAATGAAAAACTTTCCCGTTTTCATTAATTAAATTTATGGATATATGTTCTCTTTCACTTTTTTATTTACTTTTTTTCATCGTTCTTTCCGGGAGTTTATCTAGTTTAATTTTTTTGTTATTTATTTCTAACTTCGGCCATAGTTTAAAATACTGATTCCTCCCTCTGATTCTAATCGAAAGGTACTCGAAATAAAATGGCGTCTCCAGTTTCAGCGATAAAGTGTAGAAGCACCCTTTTTTTCTTTTTTTTATTAAAATTTTATATGAGGGTGAGGTTTCCTTGGTAATTCGGCAATTTACGGATCGTGCTGAAATAATAATGTTATCGTTTAGAAACGCATTCGTACCGTGTGGGGCTTTGTTAACTATTCTGTAATTTCACCTAATATAAACAAAAAGTACTGTAAAAATTAAATTGAACTTTCTGTTCTCATTGTTTAAAATAAATGGCGGTACTGTGACCAAATATGGCAGCCGCTGTGAATACAACTTTGTTATTGACAAATGTGTCTGCGAAATGGTAACGTCTTCAACTCCTCTCCTCAACAGGAGCAAAAACAAAACTAGTTTTGAAGTAATTTCAACGTGGTTTTGAATATTAAAAAAAAAATTTTGCTTTTAAATTTATGCATTATCATCACTTTTATTAAGCCAAATACGAGTATTTTCCATCATTTGAGTTTACCCCTTCCCCAGCCGAAAAAAAGTATTTAAACATGTTTATTACCCTCCAACATACGCACAAACATCACGATCGATATTTGTTTTTTTTTTTTTTTTTTGTATTATGCTTTTGGTCGGCTGAGTGGTAGATCCAGCAGCCAAAAATCTCTTATTTGTGGCATTGAAACAGTTGCAAAGAAATGTGAATGCAAAATTTACAAAAAAAAAAAAATACTCGGTGGTGTCTGGGATGGAAGTGTCATATAGTAATCAAAAAGTTCTCAGTATTCTAAGTACAGCAGGGTTGTCCAAAAGCAATCCAGACAACGCCGAGTATTCCTGCTACACACACGCACACACACACAGACGCACACACACACACACACACACAGACACACACATATAAAAATATAAACATTTATATATTTTTCGTATTGATTTTTTATTCATACATATTTATATGCATCAAAGGGCATACACGTGGATACAACATGCAGTGTGTATATATATATATATATATATATATATATATATATATATATATATATATATATACATATATATATATATATATATATATATATATATATATATATATATATATATATATATATATATACATTGCATGTTGTATCCATGTGTATGCCCTTTGATGTATGTAAATATGCATGGATAAAAAATCAATACGAAAAATATATAAATGTTTATATCTTTTTTTTTGTATTCCTACACGTCAACAAATAGAAAATAAATACAGAAAAGATGTAAACATTTATATATTTTTCGTATTGATTTTTTTATACACACACATATATATTTATACATATATATACACATACATATATATATATATATACACACACACATATATATACACACACACACATATATATACATATATATATATATATATATATATATATATATATATATATATATATATATGTATATATATATACAATGCCCCGCAAAAGTTTATAATACACATTTGAAACTGTCAGTTTTTGTATTTCTAGCTTCCAAATGGTAATGAAACTTTTTATAAGCATAGAAAATGTATTGAAACTTAGATAGGAACAATGGGAAAAATAAAAAGTAACAAATTAACACAACACGAAGAAAAAAATCAATAATTAACAACATAAATTTTGCAACACATATCAAATTCATTAGATTTCGCAATAATTTCATGACGCTTTATCATGGTAAAATGCTTAGAAGCTTCTAGAATGTTCAGGAATATGCAATAGTGTTGTAAGACCGGATGTCACCCATAATGGACTCGTCCAGATCCTATATAATCAGCTCCTAAGACTGGTACGGTGGACCGAGATCTCAACGGATATTTTACCCCGGCGAGCGAGATTTTACTGATACCTGCAACTACTACTATTCTCTTTATCATTTACTATATCCTTGTACCTTTCCTTAATGCACTTGTAAACCACCTACTATGTGTTTTCTCGTGTCGTTCTTGTGAACCCAACTGAGCCCCACCACAAATAACCAGCGAAGTAAGCAATTAGTAAAAGTATCGCGTCATTCTTTATCTAATAGCCGTATTGTAAGCAACCACATCATGGGAAAGAATAAACAGATTGGTCAAGAGTTCAGAAAACGAATCGTAAATCTTCATCAAAGTGGATTGGGATATAGAACAATATTCAAACAGTTGATGGTTCCATTGAATTCGGTTGGAACAATAATTCGGCACTGGAAGTCTCACAAATCAACCCTTCCTTTGACCAGATCAGGTCGTTCTCGAAAAATAACCAAATGTGCTGAAAGGTTATTAACAAGGAAGGTTATGAAGTCGCCTAGAATTACTCTTGAAGAGCTGCAGAAGGATTTAGAAAACAGTGAAATTAAAGTTAGCAAGAACACAACCAGTAGAACGTTTCACGTTAAACACATCCTCTCTAGATCAGCAAGGAAAACTCCCCTTCTGAAGCCAAAGCATTTCGTGCTAGGCTTAATTTTGCAAATGAGTATGCAAGCAAGCGCCTAGAGTTTGGGCATAACATGCTTTAGTCAGATGAGACCAAAATTGATTTGTTTGGCACTCCAAAAAACAACGAAAGTTTGGAGAAAAAAAGGTACTGAATACCAGTCAAAAAACACCATTCCAACAGTAAAATTTGAAGGAGGATCCATTATGATCTGGGGTTGTTTTAGTGCAGGACGTGTAGGAAAAGTGGAAATAATGAAAGGAAAAATGAATGGAGCATTTTATAGGAGTATATTGAAGAAAAACATTAAAGAAAATGTGAAGTTGCTCAAATTGAAATCAGACTGGATCTTTCAACAAGATAACAACCGAAAACACACTGCGAAACTCACACAAAATTGGTTTAATTCAAATAAAGTGGATGTTTTAAAGTGGCCAAGTAAATCTTCGATCTCAACCCTATAGAGAATTTATGGGGAGAATTTAAATTACGGGTCCATAGAAGAAAACCTTCAAATCTGAGAGAATTGGAGAGAATTTGTGTGAAAGAATGGAATAAAATAACACAAGACACATGTAAGGGCATAACTCAAAACGTCTGCATGTTGTAATCAACAATAATGGTTATGCTACAAAATACTAGATATTATTTTGTAAATGTGTTGTAAACTTTTGCGTTGCTAATTATTGAGTTTATTTTTATTATTTAGAGGGGGGTATTTTTGGCCTCTACTAATCTTGGAGGGATAAAGAGGAGGGACATTTGGGGTCTTAAGTCTAACAAATTCATGCCATGTTTTTCATTTATTGCGCCTCCGATGAAAATAAATGTTCATTATGGCGTTATTGGTAAAACCTATCATGCTTGTCTTATAACATTCAGGGGAAATAATCCATGCTGCGTTTATTGTAGCAGGGATAACAAATTCATGCCCGGTTAAAATTATTCACGCAGAATTTGGGGTTGGGACTTGTTGAGTTTATAAATGTACTTGTTTTCATTTAGCATTAATAGTTGATTCCTTAAAAATGGAATTATTCCTGAGATCTAATTGAAGAATTGTTGTAAAACTTCTCCTTGGAACATATATATATATATATATATATATATATATATATATATATATATATATATATATATATATATATATATAAAGCTGAATGTCTGTGTGTGTGTCTGGTCACGAATAGGCTCCTATATGATAATAAGGACCGTTTAAGGTATCCTTATGAAGCTCTCTTCAGCCAATATTCGTCTGCAGACTTAAAATTGACAGAGTTATTGCGTAGGAAAATGTACACAGACACACACACACACATAGACACATAACGTTCACTTTTATAGATATAATACTAGCATTTCGGCCCGGCGTTGCCCGGGTGTTTCGAGGTGTATGCTGAGCAAAAAAAAAAAAAAAAAAAAAAAAAAACGGTAATTTTTTTTAACTTTGATCCCTATTATGACCCCTTAATATTTATTGTTTTGGGCTCAAATTAAGTTATTAAGTTAGATCCATGTCCAAGGAACCCATATCTAAAATGTCAAGTGTTTAGATCCAAAATTATCGGGGGAGTTTGGTAGAGTTCTCAAAGGTCAAATCGTTGAACTTTGACCCTTTAACAGCCAATACCCTGTATATCAAATTTCGAGTCTGTAGACTGAAAATTGACAGAGTTATTGCGTAGGGAAATGTGCACACACACACATACACACACGTTCACTTTTATAGATATATAGATATATATGTGTGTGTGTGTGTGCGTGTGTGTGTTGAACACGATGTGATCCATTAAATAAACATTGATAGATTGTATATTAATACAAACACTAATGTCCTTAACTGATTGTAAAATTAATTTAAAATTGCATTTATTTATTGTTAATTTATGTAACGTGTATTATATTTGAAGAAATTGCAGTACTATTCACAAAACATTCTTATTTACAATATTTTTGTTTACACGTTTCCGATTACCAAAAATTTCAGCATCCATATCATACTACTCTGGTTTGATGTTGATCTACCCTGTTTTGTGGCTGTTTGGACTCTTCTAGACATTGTGTAATCAGGAGACTACAACCTAAGACAAGCAGTCTTTCTGCACCAGACTATTCTGTACATCTGTGAATACACACTCTTTTAAATATGCTGTATGTTTTAAATATGTTGTCTTATATATTATTGGCCCTTCAAAGCCTTGGTATTGGCAACAAGGAACTCAGATATATTTGACACACTATAACTCAAACATATCGCACACAACACTTCTGACAAGAACTCGGATTTATATTGGATATAATATAACCATTGCTACAACTGAAATGTTGGATTTCCCCCCAAAAAAGATTTAGATGGGCGGCAATTATCTCCCTTTGAAGATATTTTCCCCAAGTAAAAAGGTTTATAAGTTCTTTTGTAATAAGGGGAATCCCCAACTCTCATGAGAATATGTGATCATAATTTCTTTCGCTATAATAGATGGACTAAACAGATCTGTCATTTGGTTATGTCATCTATAGAAAAAGATCCTATTGGCTTCTGTAAGTTTTTGTTTATGTGCTTAGCACAATTTTTTTATTTTTTTCATATTGTATCAATAACATGTTCATTCAATTGTATCTGAGACTGATGTATCAATTATATGTTTAATCTATGTAGCATGTTTCGTATAAGACAAACTATTAATAAATGTGTATCTAGTTATACAAGATACTTTATTATATTTACAGGGTGGAACAATAAAATTGTCGCCCTAGAAAAGGTATGATTCCATTTCCGTTTGATGAAAACAGGGTCTTTTTTTTTGCTGCTGCTGCTGCTGCAGACTGTCTACTAGTTCGCCAAATCCCAAGAGCAATAGGAGCCTTCTATTATGTCTGAAAGTTACACAATGTTCAATGAGTGAGATGGGAAATGCACCACTGTAAAACAGGCCCTCTATCGATCTAAGTAACAGGACCCTTGCCAGCATTTTCAAAATGCAAATCCGGACAGCTCAATACTTTAGGGGACAGCTGAACACATTGATCGACCCTTTAGAAGTGGTGGAGCCAAAGCCTAAGGCCGATTTCACTGCCAGGAAAACTTGGACTGAGGAGTTCATCGAAAAGGTCCAGGTAATCATTGATGAAACTCCATAGCGGCCTATTCAGCAGATTGCCAGAGATTTAGGCGTCTCACACACAACTGTGAATGTATGTGTGAAGGAGGACTTGAAGTGTAGGTCCTACAAGCGCCAGACAAGCCAGATCTTGACTGAGAAGACTAAAAACCTCAGGCTAATCAAGTCTGTTAGGTTGCTTAACAAACTGAAGCATCCCAAGAAGCTAAACATGCTCTGGTTCTTTTCAGATGGAAAGAACTTCTGCCGAGACCAGGTGCACAACAGCCAGAACCATCGTTGGATTACCATGAGTAAGAGGGACGTGCCCAGGGTGATGAAAACAAAGATTCCAGCCACGGTTATGGTCTTTGATGTGGTTTCAAGTGAGGGCCACATCATGCCACTTCACCTTAGAAGTCGGCTTGAAAGTCAACATCAAAGTGTACCGCAAGTCCAAAGAGACACAGGCTTGGCTTCAGAAGGAGTGCTACGACTTTGTACCCTTCTCTCACTACCCCCCCCTTTTCTTCCGACCTGAACCCGCTAGCCTACTTCATTTGGTCATACATTGAGAATATCACCAACATGACCTCCCACAACACCAAAGCCATCCTGATTGCCACCATCCACCAAGTATTCGCCGAGATCCTGCCAGCATTTGTCGAATAGGCATGCTCCTAATTCCAGACCCGTATCGAAACAGTGAGTGAGGCTGAAGGCGGCTACATTGAATAGATGGCAGCTCTACTATATAAGCAAGTTACCTGAATTGATTTTTTCGATAAAAGTTTTAAAATATAGCTGTAGTGTTGTTTTCTTTAGGGCGACAATTTTATCGTTCCACACTGTACCGACACGTTTCCAATTAATGAAGCTTTTTGCTACCTCATGTGTTGATTCATCTGGATTTTCTCGCAACATGATGCATATCGTGATAGAATAAGAATACTCAGTCATTCATATTCTTTTAAAATACGAATATAAATTATAATATAGATGTTTTGGTCCCCCCGACAAAAGGAGGGTGGACCTGTAAATTCACCCTCGTCTGTTCGTCCATTCCTCTGTACGCCTGTTCGCACTTTTCTCAATAACTATGCCTTAGAATTTTTTTAAATTTTGCACAAACATTAAACATGGTAGGAGTAAAAAAGTAACAGAATGGATTTTCTGGGAAAACTCCGGTTGCTTCCCTAGAGATGCCTTTCGGGTTAAAATGGCTAAAATTGACACTTTTGTGCTTATTAAAAAAAATTGATGCCTTGGATTGTTATAAAACTTTATGAAAAGTTGTAACTAACTGATTTTATATAATTTTGTTTGTCTATACTTCGCGATAACTCCTGGGTGCGCCCCAGGGGTTCTTTTAGGGCGAATAAAAAACACTCCATTTTTGGGACTATTTTACCATATTTGTCCAAAATTTTCTGTGTATGTGTATTTAGCAGTTTTGCATGGTGCTGAACTCAAATGTAAATATGTTAAGCTCTTGGGGACTTTTGGGGCTAAATGGGGTGAGGGGTGAAAATGATGGACTTAGTCATTTCTTTTTTTGCATGGTGCAAAACTCAAATTTGCATATGTTAAGGCCTAAAACTGCACTGTTTGTTCATTTTCACCAGAATTTGACGTCCCCTGGGGACTTTTGGGATTAAATGGGTGGAGGGCAAATGCTGAACTTAGTCATGTTTTTTATGCCTCGTTCACTGTGCACTCACGGGAGACCATGCATGCTTCACTTGTTTTAATGGAAATCACTCCAGACAAGGCATAAAGCCACTTGATGTAAGAAGCCGAAAGAAATTCTTTAAGGTAATAACAAAAATAGCCAACAATAAGTATTAGATGAATAAATTACGATCCAGAAAACAGCAATTCTTCCCCGTTTGTCAGAAACATCGCTCATGTAATGTAAGGGACTAAAGGACAAAATAAGAGAAGCAAGAGTTACGAGGTTGATGAAAGTAAAGCTAAGGTTCACTTTCTACTCTAAAATAAATACTAAATAATACAAAAACCATAAACATTATATTTGCTTTTTATGGGTGTAAACACAAATGCCAACAACAGTTACCCTTCTTCTTTTAATCAAAATGAAATATACTAATCCAAGTGCTCTAAATAATGTAGTTTCAGAATATTTACACCTATAATAGGGGATTTACTTCCAAAACTATAGAAGGGGTTTGTGAATGTGAATAAACAAACAAACATAGATGTGAATTACTTTATATAGAGATTGCACGAGATTATTGGGAATTGCAAACTTAGTTAATAAACGTTTGTTTCTCTAAGGTTTTATTTCTATATGTTTTGATCACACAAAATACATGCCAAAATATTCCTTTGTTTTGATATTGATTTATGTTTAGAAAATTTCCATTTTTAATTCTTCTACCTCGCCGTAACTTGCAATTTTTTTTTTTTTTTAATTACATTTTCACCCCAAACAAGGCACATTGCCACTTTGGTGTAGGGGGCTACTATCAGGAACATAAGCTACTGGGGTACTATGTAGGGAGTTGGGCAGTAAGATGTTGGTTCACGTTATACTTGAACTTGTGCATGTCAGTACAGTTAGGGAAGCAGGAACCCGGAAGGGAATTCCAAAGTCTAGCGGTTCTGGGGAAGAAACTACTGGAGTAGAAAGCTCTCCTACATCTAGGGATCTCTACTGTGTAGGGGTGAGATTTAGCTGCTTGTCGGGTTTGTCGAGGGTATTTACATCGTGGGGGCACAAGTGCTTGCAGTTCGTCAGAGCATTCACCATTAAAATACTTGTAGAACAGGCAGAGGGATGCAACATTTCGTCGGTGGGACAGAGGCTGAATCTTAGATGACAGTTCAGGACCTATCAGGGTGGAAACTCTCTTTTGGACCTTGTCTAGGAGCGAGAGACTAGTAGCAGATGCAGCAACCCAAATATGACAACAATACTCCATACATGGGCGAATGGTGACCTTATAGAAGTATAACATACTTTCGGGCGTTAGTAGTTTTCTAGCACAGGTGAGAGAACTTACCTTATTCGCAGCGGTCCTGGCAATGCTCTCAATGTAATTGTTCCAACTCATGTTTCCTGTAAACGTTAGGCCGAAGAGTTTAAAAGAAGTACTTTCAGATAATGCATCTTTGGCCATTGCTATTGGTGGTAGAGAAGGTTTCTTGTAATTATTGAAGGAAACAAGTTTAGTCTTGGCAGCATTGAATGTGACCATCCATTTTTGTTCCCATTCCATTTGTTTTCCTGTCGGGCCTGTTATAGAGCGTGGTGTCATCAGTATATATACCCACCTCAGACGTAATTTTGTCGGGGAGGTCATTTATGGATATTAGGAATAATAAAGGTCCAAGGATAGACCCCTGAGGCACTCCCGCATTTATATCATATTGTTTAGATGTACGACCGTTGAGGACAACCTGGATTTTTCTCTTATCTAAGAATGATTTAATTGTGTTAAGTATTCGTTCAGTGATACCGTATGATCTTATTTTCCTGAGAAGACCTTCATGCCATATCCTGTCAAAAGCCTTAGATATATCTAGAATTAACTCACCAAGTCTTACAAATTTTCTATCACTCTCATCCTCTCTCACTGTGTGTTGTTTGACTCCACCTACTCTCTCTCTCTCTCTCTCTCTCTCTCTCTCTCTCTCTCTCTTTATGAACAGTCGAAAGTAATAAAGAAGGAAAAGTAAAAAGACTGGAATAGTCTATTCTAAACACAAAAGAAATATTACCAATAGTAGTGATATCATTTAACACACAGGGATAAAAAGAAGAGAAGAGAAGCGAGCGAGAGAGAGAGAGAAAGAGAGAGAGAGAGAGAGAGAGAGAGAAGAGTTGTATTTTGCTTTTTTTATTTTCTGTATTTATATTTTTAATCTTTAATTAGCTTTTCAAATTCATTTTCTCACCGATGTATACAATCTAACCCGAGCTCAGTCGATTACCCAACGGGTCACTTTTTTTCTCGTATTTATATATAAACAATTAAAAAAAAAGACGTTTTTTTTTTTTTCATTAAATGTTGAAAAATTAATTATTGATTAAAATGAGAAATGCACCGAAAGGCATGATAAATAAATGAATAAACACTCACGAACAACATTAAACGTTTTTTGATAAATGACATAATTACTCAAAGTCATTAAATATTATCATTAAATCTTGCTAATGTTCAACCCGAAATCTGATTTGTGGTCTGCAAAATTATTTTATTTTATTTTATTTTATTTTATTTTTTACATTAATTTGCATATTTAGATCTAAGCTGGTATTTATTTTGGAATTGCAAATTTTCTTCATCAGCATCAAGTGATTTAGATCCGCACACCTTCACACATATACATTGATACTTGGAAGAAAATAATATGCGCTTAATTTACATACATTAATCTAATCAATGCAGCTAAACTATTTAATTATTAAAGAGACTTCTTCTTCTTCTTCCTTTTCTCGTTGTTGTTGTTGTTGTTGTTGTTCTTCTTCTTCTTCTTCTTCTTCTTCTTCTTCTTCGTCTTCTTCTTCTTCTTCGTCTTCTCGTTGTTGTTGTTGTTGTTGTTGTTGTTGTTGTTGTTCTTCTTCTTCTTCTTCTTCTTCTCCTTCTTCGTCTTCTTCTTCTTCTTCTTCTTCTTCTCGTTGTTGTTGTTCTTCTTCTTCTTTTTCGTCTTCTTCTCGTTGTTGTTGTTGTTGTTGTTGTTGTTGTTCTTCTTCTTCTTCTTCTTCTTCTTCTTCTTCTTCTTCTTCTTCAGTGATCACTCATTCTAGAATCTGAGAAACAACAAATCTCCGGTTTTACTATTTATGTACAGCCGATTCATGCACGACAAATGTACGACTAGGTGAGAGAACTGCGCTTGCTGCTTTTCCAGGCACGTCATTCGGGCAACCGACCTTGAAAAACCACTGATATTCAAAACCTCAAAAAATAGTTGCCAAAAACAACCTCTGGACTTTTTAAACCTAAAAAAAAAAAAAAAAAAAAAAAAAATGGATAAGAAGCAATCAGTATTTATTTAAACGGATTGGCATGATATTTTTTTTTCGTAAAAAAATCTTTGTAAAAAAAATAAAAAGTTTTTTTTTTATTTAGGGTAAATATTAAAAAACTTTTTCAGGTTTAAGAGGGAATATATAAAATATCAGGAGTTTATTTTTAGTAAATATTTTTTGAGGTTTTTCTAAAAATTGTTGTCCCTCGTCACAGATTGCTTGAATGACTTGCTTAGAGAAGCAGCAGGAGCAGTTGTAATCCATTGTCGTACATTTGTCTTTCCTAAATCAATCGTACATGAATATTAATAGTAAAACCCACAAGTTTCCCCAGATTTCTAGTAATTTTTCTTTCTGTTCGATAAGCTGTTGAAAATCATTTTATGTTATCACACCAGCTGTTCACCATGGATGTATTGCTGATAAGGGCCGTTGATTTTTTTTCTTCTGAAACCTAAGTATCAACAAGCCTTCTTGAGGTTCCAGTACTTCGCCATGTCTTTCCAGTGAAGACCTCTTTAATCTCTCCATCTTCGTCAACTGTTGATTACTACTTTCTTTGTAGCACACACCAGATGCCGATATGTACAGTTTTTTTGTTTTTTTTTTAGAGATGGATGTGGGACGCAGTTCAGGTTATGTGATTTTTTTCCTATCCACTCTGGCAAATACAGTTTCCGTTTTGTGTAATGCTTTCTTCGTACCTCCAGCCGCATTAACACAACCCTGCTCTATCCAAGTCTGTGATTTGTCAACATCATCTGAAGATGTCACGTGATTTCCACACGCGAGAGTTTTTCAACTATTTTTTTTTAGATATTAGTGTCGGGCATTCTATCGTTCTTTTGATTTCGGTTTCTCTTAGTCTTATTGTCTATGTTGTTCAGAACTCTTCCTGGCGCTGCTACTATTATTGATATTATAGCGATCTTCAGTTCTCTGGCATATTCATCTAACTTTGAATTCAGTTAGTGCTATTATATTATAAAACATCCCAAAACAATGTGATCATCTCTGTCAATCTTTCCAACGTATACTCTGCAATTTTTATCCCTGTTACAATATGGCTTGCCCTTATATGAAACTTGGGTTGAATCAAATGATGCGTCTATTAATCTCTTTGTATATCTCTATATCACTTCATCACATCGTCTCTCCTCTTTCTCACCTCTTCCCCCCCTCTCTCTCTCTCTCTCTCTCTCTCTCTCTCTCTCTCTCTCTCTCTCTCTCAATGGCAATTAAAGGGTGGCTCCACACTCCCCAAAGCCCGCAGGCTGGAGCCTCACCACTGGATATAGTTTAAGGTCATATCCAGGACCAAACGAATATGGGGAAATGCTCAGCCATTAAACGAGACATAAGGTGTTGGACGACATGGGAGATGCTAAGCCCCAAAACATCCAGTTTGGTTTAAATTGAACAGTTCATTTGATTCAATAGAAATTCAGATAATAGGGCCTCACATCAATGAAAAGGGCCGATACGTAGACAAGCTGTTGAGAGAAAAGCCCCGACATGGTGCATATTCTCTCCTGACGACTCAACATTGTCTACAGGCCTAAATGAAATAACCCACAAGTGAAAACAGTAGATAAATATAATTATATGTAAGTCTTAAAGCTAGGCAGTTTTTTTCCCCCCAAACAATAATACGAGGTGCCTTCAATAAGTTTCTAGACTTTTTTTGTACAACCATTAAAATTCATTATGTTATTGCTATACACCTTATGAGATGACTAATTAATTTTTATGGTTTCAGGTTTAAACGAACGGTTATAACAGGAATTGGAATACACCCTACTAAAGCCTTATTGTCACAGCTGGTGAATTTCAAAAATGCAATCTTGACGTGAGGACACTAAAAGAACGATATGCTATTAAATTTTGTTTTAAATTTGGAAAAAATGCCACAGAAACGTATGGAATGCTTCTTGATTGCTTTTGAACCATCTTGCATGCATCGAGCATCAGGTTTTGAGTGGCATAAGAGATTCAAGGAAGGCAGGGAGTTTGTGGTGGATCCTGAGACGTGTGGGAGGAGTAAGGAAGTGAGAACACCAAAGTTGATTGTCCAAATAAAGAATTTCATGCATAAGGACCGTCGTGTGTCTATATAGACAATAAGTGCACAATTTGATGTCATACACAATTATTCGCGAGGAACTGAAGATGTGGAAGAATTATTTGAAGTTTCTCGCAAGGGTGCTCAGAGAAGATCAGAAAGAAAGATGTCATGCCAGCAAGATGGGCATCAAGACAATTCCTCATCCTCCCTATAATCCAGATATTGCTCCCTGTGACTTTTGATTATTCCCTAAGCTCAAGGAAAACCTATGAGATAATTGAGGAGATGAAAGAAACTGTGAGGAGAACCATTACACGCCCACACAAAAGGACTTCCAGAACTTGTTGGAATGATACGACCAGCTCCTTGCAGTTGGAGATTACTTCGAAGGGGACTAGAGTTTTTATGTGCGTACTATCAATAAAAGTGCCCATACAAAAAAGCCTGGAAATTCATTGAAGGCACCTCATATTTTCTGTTATCCATTCGCTTCATATCGAGTTTATGCTACTGTTCTAATAGCAGATTTCATTCAATTGTAGAAGTTTACTAATCCCACAAAAGATTCCTGTTTATTTGTATGTATATTTTTAGTATTGTTTATATTAAGCGTTATTTTGGTGATGTATCTTCTTTTGAAATGGAATAACTCCAAAAAGGATATTTTATTTTACTACTTTCATTTTTTTTTTTTTTTTTTTTACTTTATTGTTTTAATTTATTTTTTCTTTATTGTAGACTAACCTTGCAATATAGCATTATTTATGGTTCGTCTTTGACCCATGACTGTGTTTTCTGACAGTATATATACTGGTGCCCAAATATACATACTTGGTGATTTTAATGTCCACCACAGTAGTTGGCAAAATTTTGAAAGCTATGCAAATGCGGCTGGCAACAGCAGGTGTATTTTCTCTGTATCACATTCCCTTTCACAGACTATCAATTTGCCGATCCACCTTCCAGATCATGCCAACCAGCAAGCTTCACGTCTTGATCTGTTCATGACTAGAATGCCTATAGCCCACTCGAGAATGCTGATCACCTTATTATATTTGTAGTATCAGCCTGAACTTGTTGCTCAAAATGACTAGATACGTTAAAGAAATGATTGGAAATCCATCAAAGACCACACCAGAGATTTTATGGAATAATATCTTTTTACTTCCTGCAGAAACAATGTGTTAATGAGGCAACTGAATGGGATAAAGTAGGCATGGAAGCACAAGTTCCCTCATACAGAAATTCTATAGGTTGCCCCACAGTTTCACTTTTCTTATCACTTTGTTTTTGCTGGGGATGAGGCATTCTACCAGATGCCAAACATGTTCTGTTACTTCAACCGAGAGATCTTTTAAAGATTCTAGCCGTCCCTTTAAGTGCAATTATTTGTATTTCTCTTGCACTTGGTTCATCGGGTATATTTAACAGATAGTTTTTGAAATTCTTTTTCATTAGCCCGGTTTCTCCTATAATGACTGGTATGATTGATACCTTAAGATTCCAGTTTCTTTTCATGCCGTACAGAAGTCCTTGATATTTTGCTATTTTCTCCCTCTTTGCTCTGTTAAGGCCAGCATCATTAGGGACGCTTACTTCAACAAGGGTTGCCACTTTCTCCGTCTTGTCACATATAACTATGTCAGGCTTAATAGATCCATTTTCTAGGTATGTATATGTAAGAATTTCGTAGTCATAGTGGATGGTGTATGATTTATTTCCAAGTGTTCTTTCTGGTACATACATGTTCCCAAGACTTGCTGCTACATTGGACTTCAACCTGTACAGCTGTCGTTGTGCAAAAGCAAGAAGCATTCTGTCGATTCAGTTGCTATAAGTCATAAGTCATATAAGTCATAAGTCATATAAGTCATGTCATAAGTCATATAAGTCATAAGTCATAAGTCATAAGTCATAAGTCATATAAGTCATAAGTCATATAAGTCATAAGTCATATAAGTCATATAAGTCATATAAGTCATAAGTCATAAGTCATAAGTCATATAAGTCATAAGTCATATAAGTCATAAGCAACAATTAGTAAAGGCTAGAAATCATTGTAAGAGAAAAATAACCACAGTCAAGAGAAGGTAAAATGACCAGAAAAATTAATTTATAGAAATTAGGCAGTTGTGATTTCTGGAAAGATGAATAATAGACAATCAATGATTCCCCCATTATCCAACAATCATGAAGACCTTCTCAAGAAAAGTAAATCGTACAATATTACTGAACAAATACGAAATATAATCAGATACTTTTTAGACAAAAAAAAAAAATTCAGGTTTTTTTTGTTTTTTTTACACGGTGGTCACCACTTATCAAGGCCCGGAAGCCACTCAGGGATAAGGGTTATTGCAAGTAAAGTACGTTAGTGTGGTGATTTAATAAAGTGTTTACTTAAGGGGGCAGTTCATTAGGAATTTGTTAACATTGGACTTGAAGATATCCAGGTTGTAGTCAGGTGGGAAGCAGGCAGACGGAACAGAGTTCCACAGGCATGCAGTTCTAAGAAAGAAACTTTTTTCATGGAATCTACGTTTTGATTTAGGCACAGATAAAGAGTGGGGAAAATTTTTCACAGTGGATTCAGCTAGACGGGTGTTTTTCATGAAAGATTGGCGAGGGGGGACCAGAGATTGGAGTTCAGACGAATACCTGCCATGGAAATAGCGATAAAACAAGGATAGGCTCGCAACATCTCTTCTGTGGGAGAGAGGTTGCAGGGTAGAGAAAAGGGCATCCCCCACTAAGCCACGAAGTCTATTTTGTACTTTGTCAAGGCAGGATAGGTGTTTTTAGCAGCTTTTGCCCAGATATGGCAGCAGTATCCATCCTTGGACGTACTTGGCTTTTATATAGATAGAGAATTGCATCAGTAGTGAGATATCTTCTGGAGCGATAGAAGGACACCACCATCTTTCCAGCGACCTTGGCAACAGACTTGATGTACGTGTTCCATTTCAGATCAGGAGTATAGGTCAAACCCAGAAGCTTGTCAAAACAGGGGGCTTCTCCTAGACGAGAGCGATCCATTTCAATTGATGCCAGATGGGGATCAGAGCGTTGATGATGTTGTCCTCAATGGCTATACTTCCAAACAACATGACATTAATGTGGGAGTACACTTGAACCTTTTATTATTTCTAATATTCATAAACGACCTCCCTGATGAAATTGTGTCCGAGATGGGAATAACTGCTGATGACAACACACCCTATTTCAGACATGTTGGCAAAACGAATATACATACGTGTGAAACCTGAGGAAATCACATCAAGGCTGTAATAGAATGAGAAACATGGTAACTTTCCTTTAACAATTACAATAAAAAAAATCTTTCAACCATCGATTGCCATAGCAAATAGCACTGTAGCTAACATTTCACTACTCACACTAGTTGGCCTAGCATTTACAGGAAACATGAAGTGGACACAAATGCATTGCAGACATTGACAAAGCTTCTGCAAAGAATATGGTTTCATTCTACTACGCTAAAGAAATATTCACATCTGACAGTATCTTATATCCCTACAAAACCACCATTCGCCCATGCATGGAGTATTGTTGGCACATATAAGCTACTATATAAACCGTTCGTTTCTCCCTATTAGACAGGATCTAAAACAGAGTCTCCAATCTAATACGCTCGTCAGTGTTAACCTAGCTCCAATCCCTGCAATGTTGCACCCCTACACTTGTTCTACAAGTACTTTAATAGAATATGCTCTGACGAACTTGTAACAGTGGTGCCGCCCCTCAATGTAAATATGCCCAACAAACCTGACAAACAGTAAAATTTCACCTCTTCATTATAGAGATCTTCAGACGCCGGAAAGCCTTCTACTCTAATCGCTTCTTCCTTGAAACTGCTAGACTTTGGAATTCCCTCCCTGTTTCCTGATTGTACTAACATGCAGAAATTTAAATGTATGTGAACAAACATCTCGCTACTCAACTCTCTATTAGAGTTTTCTGTTTGCCTGGTCCTTAATTTACAGTAGGCTTTACATCTTAGTGACAATTTGCCTTGTTTGATGAGAATATAAATATTCAAAATATAAGAAAATTATTTAAAGTATTTGTTTATGGTTATATACAGACGTCTTTTGCAGTGTAAGGAAGCAATTGATAGTCGTCAGTTCTACACCTAGCCACGGAACCGACGATCATATTTAATATTACAATAGAAAAATGTGAGCATGAAAAGTAATATGGTTAAGCTTAAACATGGAAAAGTAAAGGACTAGTTGTTAAAACTGGAAAAGAAAAGGACAAGATATTCTAGTAAAAAATATAATAAATTTATAACTTAAAATATTGCAGCATTAAGAATTGATTATATAATGTTCTAAATTTAATTAAAAAAAAAACAATTCTTAATACTGCAATGTATTAAGTTATACATTTATTATATTTTTACCAGAATATCTTGTCCTTTTCTTTTTCAGTTTTAACAATTAGTCCTTTACTTTTCCATGTTTAAGCTTAACCATATTACTTTTCATGCTCGCATTTTTCCATTGTAATCCATGATTTTTCCAGGCTCCCAGTAAATTCACTTGTTCACATATGTAATAACAGTGTACGGCACTCGTCTGCTTTCAATAAAATCCCCCAATTATCTCCCTTTTATGCTTTCATTCTCTCTGTTTTACTTGTTACTTCTCTTTTCACGAGAGCCGTGACCTGGTAGCAACAGTAGTCGCTGAAGCGACGGGGTTGCTATGGAAACCAGTCATAAAAAGCGTTGCTCACCTCCTTACGTTTTTTTTTTTCCGATTTTGAACACCAGTAAATTCATCATAACTTTTGTTTTACTGAACGAAAATTGAGAATTTTTATTTCCCAATATAACTGAGAAGGTGATCTATAAATTGTAATAATTGTTTGAAATTTGGTCGAAAAATGAGTGCGCGGTGAAGCTTTAAAGCAGTTCTAAATGACTAAAACTGCCACTTAACCAATGATAATAAGAATAAATCTATGGTTATTAAGCTCAACAGAAACAATCATATTGAATTCGCACCGAAAGTAGTCACTTACTTTATATATAGAAGTTGAAGAAAAGGGGTGATGACGATGTATACCTGATTATCATCATAGTTAGAGAGAAAGTACCAATATTTGTGAACTTTGTCATCCGTACAACTTTTTAGTCGAACATGACAGGAAATTTAATGACTCTTGCCACAAAGGTAAACATTTGGTTAAGAGCCTCAGTCAGATTGCCCTCGATATTTGCAAGAATTGATGAATGGGCTTTGGGACATATACACCATTGAAACTTCAAAGACAGCATTAGTTTGGATAATTCAGCTATTTCCTTTGTAGTTTGTAGATACATCGATTGATGTTGCAACTTAACATGGTCCATATTGTTTCAAAATACATTCCACTATATATATATATATATATATATATATATATATATATATATATATATATATATATATATATATATATATATAAGATGAACATTGTCTGTCTGTGATTAACATGCTCCCCATTATGCCATCGATTAATTTTCAATCTAAACACTGGACCCTGACTTTCGGACCTTTGAATGATTTTCTTTGAAATGAAACTGCTTTCTATGAAACTACTCTATAAATAAATTAGAGGAAGATGAAGACAGAACGTCATATATTTTACTTTAGTCAAAGTTCTCAGAAATCAAAGGGCCCACTACCTTGAACTCTATATGAGATACATAGATATTTGAATGTTCCATTAAACTTCTTTATCTCTCAAACACTGAGTTAGTAAAGAAATTGAGAACATAATTTTCCTCTTCCCAATTAACCATTTTCATATGTTGTAGTATATCTTTAATTTTGGTCTCTTGGTCTTACTGGATTCTAGGACTAGAATTTATCTAGTCTGGTGGAGTATCCAGCTACGTGTTATTACTTGAGCTAACATCACTTGGAGAAGGTACACCATTCCTTGTAAAAACTAATGTGGGTTAGCCAAAGAAAGGAAATCTTATTTAGACTGCGAATAATGTGTAATTTTGAATATTTGGTCAGGGTTTACTTCTAGGGAAAAGTATCATCATGCCAGGTTGTTTTGACAAACCTCTGTACAGAGAAACCTTAGACACTCGCGGATAATGTCTAGTGGGCATTCACACACACACACACACACACACACACACACACACACACACACACACACACACACACACACACACACACATATATATAATATATGATGAGAATAAGGGAAATAGTATTCTGACGAAATAGAGAAATAAAGAGGAACAAAACGAGTTTTTTTTTGTTTTTTTTTACATAGGCATCACCACATTATCAAGGCCAAGAGGCCACTCAAGGATAAGGGTTAAAGAGTGTACAGTAGAAATTGGACATTATAGTAATCATTAGTAATGAAAATTTGGTAAAGTTGATAACTTATATGGAACGGCTCATCAAGAACTTGTTTACGTTAGACTTGAAGACAACCATATTGTAGTCAGCCGGAAAGCAGGAAAACGGAAGACAATTCCACAGGCGTGCAGTTCTAAGAAAAAAGCTTTGTTCATGGAATCTACGTTTAGGTTTAGGCACAGATAAAGAGTGGGGGGAATTATTGATAGTGTTTACAGCTAGACGAGTGTTTCTTGTAAAAGTTTGGTGAGGGGGGACCATAGACTGAAGCTCATTCGAACACTTTCCATGAAAATAACGATACATCAGAGACAAACTCGCAACATCTCTTCTGTGAGATAAAGGTTGCAAGGAAGAGAAAAGGACATCTCCTACGAGGCTACGAAGTCTATTTTGAACTCTATCAAGGCAGGCCAAGTCCTTTCTAGCAGCTCCTGCCCAGATGTGGCAACAGTATTCCATCCTTGGACGTACCTGGCTCTTATATAGATAGAGAATAGCATCAGCAGTGAGATATCTACTGGATCGATAGAAAGATCCCACCATTTTTCCAGCGGCCTTGGCAACAGATTTGATGTACGTGTTCCATTTAAGATCAGGAGTAATGGTCAAGCCAAGAAGTTTGTCAAAACTTGAGGCCTCCTGAAGACGAGAGCCATTCATATGTGTTCATCAACGTTTTGTCTTTATTTCATCCAGAGGAAGTCTCGAAATAAAAACAAAACGTTGATGAACACATAGCTCGTTTTGTTCCTATATATATTTATATACATATATATAATATAAAGCTGAATGTGTGTGTGAATGTGTGTGTGTGTGTGTGTGTGTGTGTGTGTGTGTGTGTGTGTGTGTGTGTGTGTGTGTGTGTGTGTAGTCACGAATAGGCTCCTATATGGTTGACTATTTTAAAAAACTGATTACATATAATGATAGAAGATATATCGAGACACAGGAATGGGTATGTTTGATCTGGCAGAACGGTGGTTCATTAAAATTGTGGGGTCTGCGTTCGCGCCTGGTTCACAAAGTATGGAAATAAAAAATTAAAAAATTAAAAAAAACGTTTACAAGTGTTTTGGATATAGATGTACGTAATAATACTGTGATAAGTATGTTTTAACTTAAATAGGGATGGTATAATAAAATTGTGGGGTCTGCGTTCACGCCTGGCCTCCATAGAATGGAAATAGGCACAAACTTTAATAAAGACTTTTCATATCTATCTGTGTAAGTATACTTTGATTATGTTTCAGTTTGAAGAAATATGGTATGATAAAATTATGTGGTGTTCGTTCGCACCTGACCTCCATAGAATGGAATATGTCACAAAGTTTAACAAAGTTTTTTAATATAGATCCACAGAATATTGTGATAAGTGTTTCAGTGTGAACAGGTATGGTATGATAAATTATGGGGTTTATCTATTCTATTTTTACTTTCATCATATTTTGCTTTGGTTTGGTACCCCCAATACAACCCTTCCTTTTCATAACCTATCATACTTTCATAAATCAGAGTCCATTTTATGTAGGCTGTTTTTGAACCCAGTCAACGACGAGTACTTTTGCTAGTATATATATATATATATATATATATATATATATATATATATATATATATATATATAACAAAGTTGTTTGTATATGTGCCTGCCGCATGTATGTGTGTCATGTCATTACAGTTAAGCGGTTGATCTAACAGCCAAACTAATGACGGATTTGCAATCAGTATCTTTGATCCAATTTCTGTATTTATGTTGGAGGTTCTTTAATCTTTTTAAAAGTTTATTTAAGATTGAAATAATGCGAAACAAACGTTTCGTCATTTTTAACATTCCTTTTCCAGCCGACTGAAGAACACACTTCTAATAAATTCGACTTTTCACTATCAGTAATAAACATCTAAAAATAAGTCAAGATTATTTTTTAGTCCAATCATTGTACATACTTGACATTTTTCAAAATGTTTAATCCTGGAACTTTTCTTTATTTTAGAAAATCGAACTATTTTAGATCCATAAAGAGAGATTCCTACGCCAAACTCATAAAGAATATAAGTTGGTTACAAATATCAGCCATTTTCGTTCACTCCGTGGTCGTGTGGATAAAGCGTTTGTCTTTAATTCATTTTTTTTTTTGCCATATTTCGGGAGTTCGATTCTTATACTATACAATTATTATTTCTAGCTATCGTTCTATTTATTTCTTAGCCGATATCGATCATCATCATAAACCTTAATTATATTTTTTAATTATTCATTGCGATTTAAGAGAAGTAAAACTTTGAACAGAAGAGAAAGGTTTAAGAAACTCTGCATCGATCATACTTTAATTAGTATTTTATAACCTGTTTATTATGTTTTGGTTTGGCCGAGAGGAATTGTTAAACGCTTATTGGTAGCCCTATTAATTTAATAGGATATGCTGCCAATATACGTATTTCAATGAACAAGGTTGAGATGCGATGAGTAGTGTTTACTGTTTATGTTGAATTCTGGTGTTCATTCAGAGTTATCTCTCTTGTCGATATTTGGTTTTAACAAGAGAGGGCGCTATAGGTACAAGATTTTGTATTGCTGTTTGCTATGTGTGGTAAATCCAGAAATAAGATTGTCTTTTATTGTTGCTGGTCAAATGTTGTTCAAAGAAATGCTGCTATTTATCAAGTGTTTTTTTAACCTTGACAATTACCTTAAAGGTAATATTTCTGATCAAGTCGACTGATTCTCAGATAATGTTAAAAGAACCAGGTAAGTTTGTTTATATATTTATTTTGGAATTGAGCGTTGCCGCCATTGAAAAACTCTGTGAGTGACGCATGCTTTTTCTGCATTGTTATGGGAGTTATTGTCTAGGATTCATTTCTTTTGTGTACACTATGTTAAAAAACCTTTAATGTTTTTCCCAGGCAAAAGGTAAATAAACTAAATGCTAACAACTGTTGGCCTTCCAACAGATGCCAAGATGTAAAACAGATGATAAATCAAATACAATGATGCTGATGATTCGGTGTAATAATCGTGCCGTGGTCATGTGGATGCTTGTGATTCTTTCACCATGATTTATGAGAAATGTGCTATTGATGGGATTATGGATGTCTTATTTGCTCGGCTTCTCATATGATTTAGTTATGTACAAGATGCCACCGCTTGCCATCAACTCCGAAACACACCGGGACACCATCCGGGAGCATGGTAGGCCAAGGAAGATCTGGCTTGAGTTCATAAGAAGTAATTTAATTTGCTTGCAACATCACTGAGATCGACTCTTCCGATCGGATCAAAAGCAGGTGTGAGGCAATGCGTTGTGTTACCCACCCTAGAGTCCAGGACACATGCAGCACTTTAAATTCAACAATTGTCTAGCTGCTGCTGCTGCTGCTGCTGCTGCTGCTGCTGCAGATGATGATGATGATGATGATGATGATGATGGTGATCATCATCATCATCATCATGAAGCTTCATTTAGGAAGTCTAAAAAATGATTGTAATGTGTTCACATGTTTGGAAATTTGTACAATATTGGGCCGATCATCATCATCATCATCATCATCATCATCATCATCATCATCATTCTGGAATTGAAAACCATGTTTAATTTCAGGAAAGTTTTTGGTGCATAGCTATTCTACACAAGTTTCGGACTTTAAAATTTTGCAGGCAAAGAGCAAAAGATCTTTCTTGTGTGAACGCAAAAAAAAAAGAATTATGTGTGGGAATGCTAAAAGATTCAATATTTTTATGGAGCAATTCTGGTTTCTGATTGGTTGCTAGGCTGCATTTGATTGAAACAATTATCATCATCAATTTAACATTTGTTTTACATGCTGGTATGTGATGGTAATATTTTAGAAATTCATTTACTAACTAAACTATATCTGGCCAGGTTTGTTGTTATCCTTTTTCCTTTCACATCCATTGTAATTTCCTTCCATATTTTCTCTGGCAAACTGATCCTGCTACTCAAGAACTTTTTCAATGTGACCAAACCAACCAAGTCTCCTGTTCTACACACATCTCTCTATGCTATCCAGATTTAATCTTGACCTAAAATCATCAAATCGAAGACTTTCTTTATGAATCACATCGCATCATATGATTTGATTATTATTGCATCATATCATTGTGATTATGATTACATCATATTAGTATGATTGCATCGTATCATATGATTATAATTATGATTACATCATATTAGTATGATTGCATCGTATCATATGATTATAATTATGATTACGTCATATTAGTATGATTGCATCGTATCATATGATTATAATTATGATTACATCATATTAGTATGATTGCATCGTATCATATGATTATAATTATGATTACATCATATTAGTATGATTGCATCGTATCATATGATTATAATTATGATTACATCATATTAGTATGATTGCATCGTATCATATGATTATAATTATGATTACATCATATTAGTATGATTGCATCGTATCATATGATTATAATTATGATTACATCATATTAGTATGATTGCATACATCATATGATTATAATTATGATTACATCATATTAGTATGATTGCATCGTATCATATGATTATAATTATGATTACGTCATATTAGTATGATTGCATCGTATCATATGATTATAATTATGATTACGTCATATTAGTATGATTGCATCGTATCATATGATTATAATTATGATTACGTCATATTAGTATGATTGCATCGTATCATATGATTATAATTATGATTACATCATATTAGTATGATTGCATCGTATCATATGATTATAATTATGATTACATCATATTAGTATGATTGCATCGTATCATATGATTATAATTATGATTACATCATATTAGTATGATTGCATCGTATCATATGATTATAATTATGATTACATCATATTAGTATGATTGCATCGTATCATATGATTATAATTATGATTACAGCATATTAGTATGATTGCATACATCATATGATTATAATTATGATTACATCATATTAGTATGATTGCATCGTATCATATGATTATAATTATGATTACATCATATTAGTATGATTGCATCGTATCATATGATTATAATTATGATTACATCATATTAGTATGATTGCATACATCATATGATTATAATTATGATTACATCATATTAGTATGATTGCATCATATCATATGATTATAATTGTGATTACATCATATTAGTATTATTGCATCATATCATATGATTATAATTATGATTACATCATATTAGTATCATTGCATCGTATCATATGATTATTATTATGATTACATCATATCATTATGCTTAGGATTACATCTTATGATTATAACTACATCATATCATTATGATTAAGACTACATTATATCATTCTCAAACCCTCAGCACTCATTGGCTGGTTTCCCTTCTATACATCATCACGCTGCATACATATGCTTGATAGACTCTTGCCTTGATCAACAGTGGTAACGCTCTGTTGATTAGTAATAACAGAAGTCACCTGAACTATGATTTAAATCTCCTTAAAATCAAATATTTCACTGATGGTTTTATTCTACTTCATAAGATGAAGTATTGTTGCCACATCTGGGGAGGTGGTGCTCACTCGGATCACCATTTGCTGCCTTCACAGAATACAAAATAGATTTTGAAATTTACTGGAGGGTGTCGTCTTTTTTTTCCCCCCTCCAGTCTCTTCCTTACAGAAGAGACGTTTCTCATCTTTCTCTGCTCTATCGTTATTTTCATGTCAATGTTCGACTGGGCTCCTATCTCTGGTTACTATCTCCCTAAAAACATTTACTTCTGTCAATAATTTTCTTTTCTTTCTTCTGTGTAGCTAAAAGTGAATGAAACTTCCACAAGCAAAATTTGTTTACAAGAATTACCTTTCTATGGAACACAGTATCATAGGGCTGATTTCTAGCTGACTATAACATGGTCATTTTCAAGTTCAATGCTAACAAATTCTGATTGAGCGGTCCAGTTAAAAAAATAAATTCTACTCAGTTTCAATTATCATCTGACAAAATTATTAACCTTTTATCCTCAAGTGGGCCTTGGGCCTTGATAATTGATGACCCATTAATGCATAAACAACAAAAATCCGCATAGTTTGAGGGTCATTTTTTATCAAATCTCAGGTTTATAAGTCGAAGTTTATAGGGAAATTAATAGGCATACAAAGAGAGTCAATACATGGGTTATGTTCTGGATGTGTAAAGGAGCTTCTTTGTCTCCAGGGTTGCTTTTATAATGTACTCCACTACATGTCTAACTTCCTTTGTCGTTCACTTATTCATTTGCGTGGTTTTTGGTTAGTGTTGATCATATTCATTTACCTTTCTTTTGTTGTATTCTCTTATCTGAAATAAAAAGAGCCAACATTCACAAGAATATCGGCTGTGTCGTTCATGTTGGCTATCAAACGAATCCCTGCCGATCAGGACATCCAAATCTTTCTTTTGAGACTTACATATTTATATTTGGTCAATGTCATTTTTTTATATAATTTTGGTGGTGTGTGTCAGGCCAGATATCTCCAAAGGTCACTAATTATTCAAATATATATATATATATATATATATATATATATATATATATATATATATATATATATATATATATATATATATATATGTATATATATATATATATAAACTCCGCGGATTAAGGACTATCCATTTATCTAGTGTTTCCTTTTCAGATTAAATATGTTTTTAACTCATTTCAAAGTGTTTTTTTAACATATTTTATTAACTGTTCGCTCATATTATATATATATATATATATATATATATATATATATATATATATATATATATATATTTCTGTAGAAATATATTTTCTTATAATATATACCAATCCTTATTTAAGAAGCTCAATGTAATTACAGAGCAATATAGAGAATAAATGACAAAAAATTATATTCCAAAATTCATGATGTTGACCATCTTATAATTTATTCCTTTAATTCAGTTGACTTATACAATTCTTGACAGTATCTGTTTGGTAGCGCAAAATCAATCACTTAATTATTATATCAATCAGTGAATCTATTATGCACTTAACTCATCAGAAGAAATAGCAACAATCAATCCGTCAAAAGGAAATGAAGTGTGATTTGACATGATTAAAATCCGAAAATTGGAAGAGAAGCTGCAAATACCTTTAATGTATTTTCATTATGCCATTTTGAATTTTTCAAAAACATTTTCAGAAAAATTCCAAATGGCATAATGGAAAGGTATAGTTTTATGCCAGACTTTCCCATCATGCTTTAGTCATGAATGTCAAAACTCTTTTTTATTACCGTCCAATGATATACAGGACACTTCGATGATCGTCTCATCAGTAGGATGTATGATCCTGAATGAGCTTCACATTCACCGAACCTTAAGACTCCTATATTTTTATTTGTGGAGTGATCTCTGTGGAGTGATCTCAAAACAATCTCCAGACTTTTTTTGAATTGAAGAGGGTCATTGCAGCCAAAATCAGGATAGATGCTAAAAAAGGAGTGTGTAGAATTTTTTGCATATTATATCCAGGTGTATTTCTCACTGAACACCAATAAAACAAAAACTGTTAAACATTCATAATTCAAACGTGACGGACAAGTCAAGTATACACTGAAGTTTATTTGTATGAAATATGGTTTGATTGTAGAAAGGACTCTTCAGTAATACATAAATGAGTTGAATTTAAATATTTATCATACTTAAACTAATTTAAATAATAAAACTAATTCAAATAAAAAAACTGAAAAATATGAAGAAAATAACTCAAACTATTTACTATGTTTTTTGATAGCATTTTTTTTTATTCATTTTAGTTTTCTTTCCATTTTTCGTGATTTCAATAAATATTCAATTAATCTTAGATAAAAAAAAAAAAAAATTCCGAACATTGTCAAGAGGGGTGTGTCAGAATTATTAATAATTTTGCACATCGTATCCACATGCGCATAGCATTGAATGGCGATAAAACAAAGACTGTTGAACATTCACAGCTAAAACTTGGTGGACAAGTCAGGCATAGATTGAAGTTTATTTGTACCAAATATGGTATAAAGGATTTTATAAAGAACTAGCTATATCTAGATTCAACAGAATAACTTTATATATTAGATCCCATGGGCTGCATGGGGGGGGGAGGCATGTGTACTTTTTTTTCATATGAAAACCTGAATATAAATACATCCGGGTTTTTCCTCCTTACACGATTGCCTGGTTAAGCCATAAATACCGACTGGTAGAGCCACTTGGGACAGACGTCGAAATATATACTACCAGCCTCATTCGATGAAAATCAGCTTCGACCATAAACATTCATTCAGTAAGGTGATTCATCAGATTATTACTTGAAACAATAGCAAGGCCCACCCAGCTACTTCAAACGAATATATCACTTTCATGGGACATATCAAATGCATTTAATATAAACAAATACACACAACGTTTGTAGTGAAAGTGTTTTAAAAGCCATATTCAATGGGTAAATGTCACAGAGCACAGGAAAGAAAAGAATAGAATGATATAATATTTTAATATTATATTTATTATAATATATTATAATATTATAAAATATTATATAATATATCAAAGAAAGCAGAATGATATAATGTGTTGCCGATGAGGCAGAAGGAAAAGAGACACAAAAGGATTATCTTGTAGAGAAATGCAAAAATAAAATGTCTTTTTGCCGACAAGAATACCGTTGAATGGTAGAATCAGGATATTCAGATACATATCGGCATCTGTACTGAAGCGACACTCACTTTAGGCAGGTTGAACTGGTTTGTTCCAAAGGAGGAAGTTTCATGGGAATATAAAATTCACACTCAGTCCCCAGTCGCTTGTATTGTATCAGCATCTGCAGTGATATATATATCGGCATTTCTTTGAATTTTACCAGTGACAATCAATCACATATGTGTGCTGGGGGGGGGGGGGAAGAGAACTAAACGAATCTGTTTTTTTAGTCGATGGATCATTTTAGACAAGAAAGCTCTTGCGTTTTTTAACTTTTAAATTCAGATGAACATATCTCGGCTCAAACAAAAATTTATTCATCGAAATAAGCACAATCAGTGTCAATACACTTTTGCCAATGCAAAACAAGTGTATTTATGCTAGTAACATAACAATCTTATATTCTGATGGCGATGAAGTAGCTGAAGGCGTTTTTGATATCGCTTAGATTTTTTAAGTATTTCTCATGCAGACAGTTGTCAAAATGCTTGAAAAAGTGGTAGTCGGTAGGTGAAAGATTTGGAGAGTATGGCGGATGAGCCAGGGGTTTTTAACCGAATTCGTTCATCTTCTGCCGGGTCAGTTTACCAATGTGCGGTCTGGCATTCTCATGGAAGAGAATTGGGCCTTTTTTGATGAATGCTGAGTGTTGTTGTCGAAGTTTCTGATGCATTTCATCCAGTTGTAGAAAGTACTTCCCCGCCGTCATGGTTTTGCCTGCATTCAAAAAACTATAATAGATGAAGCCGGTCGCAGACCACAAAACAGTCAGCATGGCCTTATTTTGATGCAACTCCAACTTCGGGAAGTGTCATGGAGCTTCCTTGGTATCCAACCACTGAACTGAGCATCAACAGTTGTTGTAAAGAACTCACTTTTCATCGCAAGTCACAACCGGGTCAAGAAAAGGGTTGTTCTTGTTGCATGAAAGTAGGAAAGATTACACTTTAAAACAGCGTTTGTTTTGGTTGTTGTTCAATTCGTGAGCCACCGATTTATCAAGATTTTTGGCTTTCCAATTTCTCTCAAGTGTTTGGAAATCGTCGTGTATGCTACATCTAATTCAGAAGCAAGTTCTCGAACAGATTTGCGGGGATTAGCTTCGACTAAGGCTTTTAATTGATCATTATCAACATCCGATTGCCGACCACTACACTCATCATCTTCAAGACTCTCGTTGCCACCACAAAATTTCTTAAACCACCATTGTGCTGTGCATTCAGTAGTGATTCCTAGGCCAAACACTTAGTTTATATCGCAAGCTGTTTGAGCAGCTTTTCGGTCTAGCTTGAATTGAACTAAGAAAAAAAAAAATTTATATATATATGTATATTTGTTTTTCTTAGTTCAATTCGCGGTGGATACTAGAAAGCTGATTGGCTAACTAAAATCTCAATAGAAGGTGCGTATATAAAAACGACAGACAACCACAAAATTTGCGCATAAGCCTGAAGAGTCCTAGAGTGGATGAAACGTGGAATATTCAGTGTAGCTTAATCGCCATATATATTCTATAACTTACTAAGTAGCTCTACCTACGTATTGAGCACTTTTGAAGTAAATACTTAAAGTTTACACATAAATTTATACTTTCGTATATTAATTTTATGTGAGTAAATGAAGTAGTTATATATATATATATATATATATATATATATATATACATAAATATATATAAATCTATATATATATATATATATATATATATATATATATAAATAAATATATATTAGACATTAAGAGCAGATTATTAAATACCCGTTCACATACACCTTTCACGATAAAGATAGAACCCAGAATTAGATAGAATCGAGCAATTGCATCGACAATGGACAACGCCAGACCCAAAGATGAGATGCAGTACATCTGATGCAGTAATCTGATGAGATGCAGTACATCGAAACCCACTTGGGTCTGGCATTGTCTAATTTTGGGTTCTATCTTTATCGTGAAAGGTGTATGTGAACGGGTATTTATATATATATATATATATATATATATATATATATATATATATATATATATATATATATGTCAACCTAATAGCAATGTTCATGTTTCGTTTCATAATCAATATTTTTTCAGGTTTTCGTTTCTTTGCAGAAAAGATGCTCAGTACTATATATACAGAGTATGTGCAATATATTGTAAACTGTGTGTATGCCATTGTGTGCCTGTGCAATGACAACATTAATCAATGATAGATTTGGGAGAAATAGACAATCGTGTTGGGATGTGTCGTGTCAAATCTTGGCTCATCACCTTTTCACATCTGCCAACACAAACAGGAGGCGTAGAGTAGAATTAATCTATGATAGTGTATTATTACATTTTCAAGAGTTTAGATTTGGACATAAGGGGAAGAGAGGTTGGAAAGGGCAGTTCAATCTGCAAACCTTTGTAGTGTTGCCGGTGTTTTGAGAGAAAGACAGCTCCCATCTTGTAATTTATACGTTTGTGATTGAAAACACTAATATTATTTTAAAGAAATTTTGTAATTGTTAAATTTGCACTCAACATATATTCCATTGATTCTATGGTTTTGTTTCGGACACTCTTTAGCAAGACGTTCTCTTTCACCCATTTTAGTTCTTTCTACTTTTATTTATTTATTTATTTATTTTGCCTACTGCATTTTCTCAGGTCTACCAATTATTAAAACTTTCTGAATCTCCAACTGCTGACCATAATTATATGTGACACCATGTGTCCATCACTCGGCAACGTCACCAACCACAACGTTGTTTCCATGGCCTTCTTCTGTTCTGGCCGTGTTGTTGTCTCTCACATAGGCGATTGCTGAGGAAGGGCACTGGCTCATAAATATAAAGATAAAATAAAATACCTTAAAAGAAGAACACTTCAACACTTTCTGTAAATATTAGACTCTGAGTGCTAGTGTGACACCATCATGGAAAATTAACGCTAACATCCATAGCTTAAATTTTCTGTTGAGACCGAGTTCGTCAGTGGATGTCAGCTCATCTCGGTCTCCCAAGGTTCTTCCAACTTGATCCAGGCCATAATCTGCTTTCGACTGTGTCCAACTGGCAACTGCTGTCATTCAGAATTTGTCGTAAACCCTAGTCACTCTTAAAATTAACTCTAAAAATATCTCAGGTCCTTTTGTTCCGTTTCAACACCACAACCTGATTCACAACTCTACTTCAGTTTTCCTTTGTCTACCTCAGTGAACAACTTTCTCTTTTGTTCTGGCGATAAACCCTATTTCCTATGTATTTGTTCATCCTATAAACTTATTTCCTTTTATCATACTTTTTCTCTTCCTTCCCTACATCTCAACACTTTGGAGGTGACGGTGCAAAATTATCTCTAAATATATCACGGATCCCTTTGCTCGTGACACCCTGACTAACAATCCCATTCTGCTTACTATGAACAACTTCCACTTCATTGTTCTATCGATAAACCTTATTTCCTATAGTAATTTCGTTTTTTTTTTCATTTTTTCTTCTTAACATTTGAAAGAAGGTGTGGGACAAGGTCGATAGTATCACACATGTCTTAAAAAGTATCTGTCATTTAGAAAATATTTATTTACAGAACGAAATTAATCAAAAAAGCATTCATATAAAATAGCAGATTTATACTATAAGTAAACATTTGAAAATATATTAAGAATTTGATGCCTAAAAACTTTTGCCAAAATAACCGGATTAAATAATCCGAAAATGGTTGATATGCTATAAACCAAAGCAAACTAAACCAAACATAACTAAACTAAAGCAAACTAAGCCAATCGTAACTAAACCAAACCAAACCAAACCAAACCATCGTTCCTATTGAAAGTGAACCAACAACAAACCTAAAGACGACAACCATGTACATTACAAGAGGCAACATCGCGTTCTGAAAGCATTCCTTTTTTTTTATTTTGCGAATCAGAAACAGATCTGATTTAGATTAGAGTATTACATAGTGACGTATTTTCTGACATGATTTCGTCATTTCAAAATGAGCCAATCAATGAATCTAGCAGCAGAGGATTAGGAATCAAGAATGATATTGCAAGTTGAACATTAGCCAATCAATAAGTGTGACAGGCGAGCGTTATTTGAAATGCTATTGCTGTTTAATAATAAGCCAATCGATAAGCCTGACAGTGTTGTATTATATAAAATGGCATTACAATTTAAGAATCAACCAATCATTGAGTTTATTATTAGTGGAGTAGAATCAGAGCCAGTGCTACCTATCCACAACTCCCACCCCCGCTGGCATAAGGGCTGTTGAAATGATGGTTTCTGCAGCATTCTTAGGCATCTTCAGTTTATCCACACCCTTTACTCAACATGCTGTTGGAAAAACACTACAGGATGGAACAATAAAATAGTCGCCCTAGAAAAAATAACATGATTCCATTTCCATTTAATAAAAATCGGTTTTCTTCTTTTGTTGCAGACCATCTACTAGTTGGTCAGTTGTGTACAGATCCCAAGAGCGATAGGAGCCTTCTATCATGTCTGAAAGTGACACAATGTTTAACGAGCAAGATCGGAGATGCGCCGCTGTACAACTCATGCTCTCTTTCGATTCAAGTTATGACAACAGGACATTGCCAGCACCCTCAGAATGCAAATTCAGACGGTTCAACACTTGAGGGCTCAGATTAATGAAGTTTCCAGCCATGGTTATGGTCTGTGGTGTGATTTTAAGTGAGGGCCACATTATGCCACCTCACATCTTCGAAGTCGACTTAAAAGTCAACACCAAAGCGTACATGGATGTGCTGAAGAGTGTGGTGATCCCTTGATGCAATCAGGTGGCCGTTGGCAGACCCTGAGTGTGGCAGTAGGATTCGGCGCCAGCCCACAAGTCCAAATGGACCCAGGTTTGGCTTCAGAAGGAGTGCTACGATTTTTTTACCCTTCTCTCATTGGCTACCTTCTTCTGAACCTGCTGGACTACTTCGATTGGTCATACCTCGAGAACATCACTAACATGACCTCCTACATCATCAAAGACATCCTGATCGCTGCTATCAATCGAGTATTTGCCCAGCTTCTGCCAGTGCTTGTGGAAAAAGCATGCTCCCAGTTCCGGACCTGTATCGAGGTGTTGATTGAGGCTAAAGGCAGATACATTGAATAGATGTCAGCTCTACTGCATAATCAAGTTGTTTGAGTTGAGTTTTTCAATAAAAGTTTTAAAATAAAACTAGTGTTATTTTCATTAGGGTGACACTTTTATCATTCCACCGTGTAGAGTCGTTTTTAATAGTAACAAAGTATAAAAGAACCTAAGAAACAAACGACAACGTTACTGCGCATGTGTACTAATCAAACCTAATTCTTTGACTCTTTTGAAGATGACAATGGTGTTTATTTATTTATTTATTTTTTTTTGCTATGGGGGCCGGTCAACGTTTATCAAGGCCCGGAGGCAACTCTAGAATAAGAGTTAAGTGTTAGGTAGATGGTTAGACAACATGATCAGTAATGTTAAATTATTTAAGAGTATGTCTCAGCAGAAACATATTCACATTAAATTAGAAAGTTATCATGTTATAGTCAGTCGGGAAGTAGTCACACGATATTGTGTTCCATAGACGAATAGTTCTAGGAAAGAAACTCTGGTCATGGAATTTACGTTTAGTTTTAGGCACAGGCAGAGAGTGAGGGAAGTTGATGACGGTAGCTAGACAAATATTTGTTGCAAATGTTTTACAGGGACGGACCATAGATTGGAGCTGAATACGTGTATTCCTTATAAAATATATCATCTATTGAAAAACTTATTATTCCTTATAAAATATATCATCTATTGAAAAACTTATTATTCCTTATAAAATATATCATCTATCAAATATATATATCATCAATGAAAATATATCATCTATTGAAAAACTTATTATTCCTTATAAAATATATCATCTATTGAAAAACTTATTATTCCTTATAAAATATATCATCTATTGAAAAACTTATTATTCCTTATAAAATATATCATCTATTGAAAAACTTATTATTCCTTATAAAATATATCATCTATTGTAAAACTTATTATTCCTTATAAAATATATCATCTATTGTAAAACTTATTATTCCTTATAAAATATATCATCTATTGAAAAACTTATTATTCCTTATAAAATATATCATCTATTGAAAAACTTATTATTCCTTATAAAATATATCATCTATTGAAAAACTTATTCCTTATAAAATATATCATCTATTGAAAACGTGTATTCCTTATAAAATATATCATCTATTGAAAACGTGTATTCCTTATAAAATATATCATCTATTGAAAACGTGCATTCCTTATAAAATATATCATCTATTGAAAAACTTATTATTCCTTATAAAATATATCATCTATTGAAAAACTTATTATTCCTTATAAAATATATCATCTATTGAAAACGTGTATTCCTTATAAATATATCATCTATTGAAAAACTTATTATTCCTTATAAAATATATCATCTATTGAAAACGTGTATTCCTTATAAAATATATCATCTATTGAAAACGTGTATTCCTTATAAAATATATCATCTATTGAAAACGTGCATTCCTTATAAAATATATCATCTATTGAAAACGTGTATTCCTTATAAAATATATCATCTATTGAAAAACTTGTTATTCCTTATAAAATATATCATCTATTGAAAACGTGTATTCCTTATAAAATATATCATCTATTGAAAACGTGTATTCCTTATAAAATATATCATCTATTGAAAACGTGTATTCCTTATAAAATATATCATCTATTGAAAACGTGCATTCCTTATAAAATATATCATCTATTGAAAAACTTATTATTCCTTATAAAATATATCATCTATTGAAAAACTTATTATTCCTTATAAAATATATCATCTATTGAAAAACTTATTATTCCTTATAAAATATATCATCTATTGAAAAACTTATTATTCCTTATAAAATATATCATCTATTGAAAAACTTATTATTCCTTATAAAATATACCATCTATTGAAAACGTGTATTCCTTATAAAATATATCATCTATTGAAAAACTTATTATTCCTTATAAAATATACCATCTATTGAAAACGTGTATTCCTTATAAAATATATCATCTATTGAAAAACTGCTGTAAAGTAAAAATTCTTTGTCTCATATCTAAAAGAAGAGAATAGAACCGTCCGCTTTTTTTTCATCGACTGTTGTAAGTGGTGTATCAGAGTTAACAGAGAAAATAACATGGTAAAACTCAGCAAGTTTTAAGGATTCAAAAAATGGTTTACTACAAGGTGAAAAGATTAATGAAGCAAGTGTTAGCTTGAGCTAGCAGGTCCCACGTGACCTCATTACTTCCGGGTGTCTTTATAAAATTATTTAATCTGACATCTCATATTTGCTGATAAAAATTAACACATTATTTGGTTTATAAAGAGTATGTATTCTCTTAGTAGTAACCCTGTGCTATAGTTAGGGAGGAAGCATAAGCCTTTACTTCCGACATTAATTCGAAACAACAATTTGTTTGTTAGCAGTACCATATCATGGATAGTGGGGGAGCACCCTTTTTCCCTTTCAGGATGAGGCTGCATATTTTGCCTCCCTAAACAAACAGTACTTTTTGATTGTCGTATGTCTGAATCAAACCATATTTAATGTAATAAATGCAATCCCTATTGTGATCTGCTTTGGCAATTTTATGTCATATCAACACGTTTTTGGCTGTCCAATACTGAAACACACTACCGTTCACTAAACGATTCATTGATTGGCTTTTCTGCTTTATGGTTTTCACCTGTAGCAGAATTTTTAAATATTCCTTTGTGTTAGATTTTACCAGTCTTCTTCCAATCCTCAAAATACACTCCTTAAAATCAAGAGAAACTAGCATGACAAAAAGACCGAAACTTTACCCCCACCCACACACCCGCCATCTAGCGTCTTAGCACACACTTGCGAAACTGTACATTTCATAGTGTTACCAAATCTACACTCAAAACCAAAATCGCGTTCTTCACACCTATATGTGAAGTATAAGTCTAAAGACACTGATCCACGTCTGGCATCAATTGAAATGAATGGCTCTCATCTTGAGGTGGCTCCATGTTTTGACAAACTTCTGGGCTTGATCTTTATTCCTGATCTGAGATGGAACACGCACATCAAATCCGCTGATGAGAAAATGGTGGGATCGTTCTACCGTTCCAGTAGATTTCTCACTGTTGATGAAATTCTCTACATTTATAAGAGCCAATTGCGTCCAAGGATGGAGTACTGTTGCCGCATCTGGGAAGGAGCTGTTTATCCAGCCTTGACAGAGTTCAAAATAAACTTTGTAGCCTAGTGGAGGATGCCTTTTTCTCTTCTCTGTAACCTCTTTCCCACAGAAGAGATGTCTGCTTTATCATTATTTTCATGGCAAGTGCTCGTCTGAGCTTCAATCTATGCCCCCCTCACCAAACTTTCACGAAAAACACTCGTCTAACTGAAACCACTATCAATAATTTCCCACACTCTTTATCTGTGTCTAAACCAAAATGTAGATTTCATGAACAAAGCTTCTTTCTTAGAACTCACGCCTATGGAACTCTCTTCCGTTTGCTTGCTTTCCAGCTGACTACAATCTGATTATCTTCAAGTCCAACGTAAACAAGTTCTTGATGAACTGCCCCCCCCCCCTAAGTAATCCAATTTACAAAATTCCGACTTATGTTTACTACGCTATAATCACATTGACTAATGTATACCCATTAACCCTTATCCTCGAGACGCTTTGATAAGTGGTGATTTCTGTGTATATAAAAAAAAAATTACCGTTAATCCTTTCTACAACACGGCTTGAATTAACGAACTGTCGCGAGTTTCGGTTAGTTCTGATTGGCTGTTATCATACGCTTACTGGGAATTAAAGAATAACGGATTGCGCGTTTTCAGAACAGTTATAAACCATTTCCAAGCACATTGCGTCGTCCAGTAACAACTTTATTTACATTTTTCAGTTTTGCATAGTCATCAAATTTACCTAAATTACATCCAGCAGCACTTACGACACACAATTAGTATTTTTTTTAACATCTTACAACTAACTATTGAAACAAAGCACGTACCATGCGACGAAATTGGAGTTTTCGTGAAACAAAACATTCTAGTGATTCGAAAATTATAGGATTTCTAACAAAATAAACGGCGTTTATACAGTTTAATTAAGACATTAAAAAAATGAAAATATTGAAAAAAAAGTTATATTGTACGTACTCGTTATAGTTTGAAGTTCTCATGGACTTTAAGTGTTTGAAGGAGTGGCTCTCATCTGACAAGACGTTGCAATCATCATATATGTTTATGTGTGTTTGTATGTATATATGTATATATATGTTTGTGTGTGTATGTATGGATATGTTTGTGCATATATGCATATGTGTATGTTTGTGTATAAATGCATATATATGCATTTATATGTATATGTAGTTAAATGTATGTGCATGTATATGTGCATGTATGTGTACGTATTTGTATGTGTATATGTATGCATATGTGTGTTTGTATTTGTATATGTGTGTGTATATATGCGTATGTATTTGTATATGTATGCATGTGTGTATGTATGTGTATTATGTATTGTGTATGTATATATATATGTGTGTATGTTTATGGATATGTGTGTGTGTGTGTGTGTGTGTGTGTGTGTGTGTGTGTGTGTGTGTGTGTGTGTGTGTGTGTGTGTGTGTGTGTGTGTAGCAGCAATGACCGTCTACAGTCTTCTTGCACGTGTGAATTCGCCGGTAGCACTAAACAAAAGTCATGTTCGGGCTCATGGATTTTAAGTGTCTGAGGGAGTGGCACTCGTCTGACAAGACGTTGCAATCACATCATCATTATGCATTCATGTATGCATGTATGTATGTATGTCTCGCAAAAACTTTCAACAGAGGCAATGGATTTTAATGAAATAGGTATCATTTCTAAGCTCTACCCTTTGGGTGACAAATATTGAAAAATTGGCTAAAAACATTAATTCCTTTACCCTCAACTGGGCACTTTTCTACAGAGAGGGGTAGCAAAAAATCCTTCCTTCATGACAATTTAGTCAAACACGCATGCACAAAAAACGTTCTTTCTTGAATTAGTTTAAATATAAAAAAAAAACAACCTACCTTCGCTCACGCAATGCTAGACCAGTCGTTATAGTGTCAGAATCGTTATCTTAAGATTACACTTTCAAGCCGAGATATCAAATATATTTTTTTCGACTTTTAAAGGTTTAATATTGAAACAAAGTTATTTATGCCATTTTTTGTTCGTTTTTTTCCATCACGTTCGCTGTTTTTTTTCTTTTTGTTTTTCCGATTTTTTTAAAGAAGTTTTTACAGCGTCCACTTATTCGTTATTTTGCACCTCGATCGCTTTTTTCCGATTTAAAAAAAGTTATAAATATTTAAACATGGTCATTACGTTCGCTTATTCTTTATTTTCCATTCTGTTTTGATTTACCCCCGCCCCCCACACACACATCTCACGACACCCGGGCAACACCGGTATCCCCGCTAGTTGAAAATAAAGGACAATGTCCTGTTTGGTAAATGGGTTATTTCTACATCAAATCGAAGTTCTTCGTTTTTACTTTTACTCAAAATAATAAATAAATAAATAAATAAATAAGTAAACAGGTATCTATAAAATATATAAACAAACTATCTCTATATTAATAAAATATGAGCAATTATTCCCATCTACAATGAAACACTATAGCAAATAGAACAAATGACAAGTAACAAACGAATCATTTTTAGTGTCCAGAAGGTGTCTAGATAGACAGTTCTTGCAAATGTGAAAGTTATTGAGGCTGTTCGTTGTTTTGAGAAGAAAAAGCAGAGAGTGGCCTTTGTTTTCTCAGTAAGAAAACAGCCCTAAAAGGCTTTGAAAATTAAATCTTCCTCCGACCGT
Source organism: Euprymna scolopes (assembly GCF_053919585.1). NCBI lineage: Eukaryota > Metazoa > Mollusca > Cephalopoda > Sepiida > Sepiolidae > Euprymna > Euprymna scolopes. The sequence continues at coordinate 113,648,218 of NC_136500.1, forward strand.
TGATTGGCCGAGAAGTGCGCTCTTTTGTCACGTGGTATGCTTTCAACTACATCCGCTGAACAAAACGCATTTTAAGTTTTGTTTCCCTGCAGAATTTGCGTTGGCGTATTTTTTTTTTTTTAATCTTTGCGCCTCTAAAATTTATCTTTTTTATTTGTGCGCGTAATTGGGTTTTTATTTATTTTTTTTATTTATAATTTTTAGAACAAGAAGTGGATGCCTTTTTTTTCTAGGGTTGTTTAACCACACAAAACAAAAAAACGCGACACATTCCGTATGTATGTACGTGCGTACGCCATTCTCTTTATACAGATTACCGAAAACTGTGACTTGCCTAAACGCTTTGCTGTTTCACTTCCCAGTTAATTTTACTAAACAAAATATTCTTATTCGCCCTTTTTCCTCATGTTTCGAAATTCCTTTTTTATTCTTATATTCTTCCTCATTCTAAAAGAGTTTTCCAGATTTCGTACAACTCGCCGAACCGATTATTCAACCTAACAACAAATTTTGTTAACTATTACGGACCTTAACATACCGTTTTCATACACTAACATATACATAAATAAACAATAATACATATATAAATTTACTATCATAGCTAACAATTCGTTTCATACACAGACTAACATATACGGTTACATTTAAATTGGCCATCATAGCTAATCAATAGGACGATCCTAATTCTGCATAAGTACAAGATGCTCCTGCTTTAAACAATACACGACATTGGTCATGTCCGATTTTGAGCAACGGTTAGAGTTAGCGGCCACCAATTGTTATAGCAGCGAGTGTTCACGAATGCATGCAAGTGCCCGTCATCACCAACAGCAACCAAAAGTGCTCGCTACTGAATAACAAGACCACACAAGACAGTGCACGAATATTGAAGACAGCCCATTTCATTTCATAGAGCCATCTAATGGACTCAACATTGACCATGATCGATAGTGACCGACAATGATCAAATGCAAGTATCTGACAATAAATGCCAATGACCATCAGTGCTCGATATTGAAGACAGAAAATTTAATTTCAGAGCAGTTCAATTGAGACCGATACTGGTCATGGCCGACAGTGAACGCTGGAAACCGACAATGACAGTTGGAAAGTCAGTAAGTATCTACCAGTAAACGTGTTTTTGTTGAGATAAGTGATTTCAATCATGCTTTTTATTTTAGATTTAAAATATTAACAACTCCATTTTATTTCAGTATTTAATTTGTGTATTACGCTACTAACTGAATTTCTTTCAATACAGTTTGCAATTTGGAGACGGAATTGTTTTTGTTGAGATAAATGATTTCAATCATGCTTTTTATTTTAGATTTAAAATATTAACAACTCCATTTTATTTCAGTATTTAATTTGTGTATTTCTGTTTTATTAAATGCTAGCTTTTTTCTAGTCCAATACCGGCTTCCATCTTATCTCGAAATTACTTATAACGGCACCAACTTACTTTCGGAAGAACCCCCCCCCCATCAGCCTTTTCTTTTATATCGTAAGCTTCTTAAAACGTTACTAGCTTAAGTTCAGAATAAAATCACGATTTTCTTTTAACGGCTAATTTAAAAAAAAAATGTTTTGAACGCTACTAACTGAATTTCTTTCAATACAGTTTGCAATTTGGAGACGGAATTGTTTTTGTTGAGATAAGTGATTTCAATCATGCTTTTTATTTTAGATTTAAAATATTAACAACTCCATTTTATTTCAGTATTTAATTTGTGTATTTCTGTTTTAAAAACAGCACTAACCGTCACTACAATGCTAAACAATGCCCGATAGTTAAAGACAGACGCTTTCAGTACAGAACAGTTCAATGAATACCAATACTAATCATGCCCGTCACTGACTGACCGTATCCACAAGTAATCGCCCAAAACCAACATTTAACGCCACCAAACCCCGAGGATGATAGTGACAGTGACAGTCAATGAGTTCTGTTACATGCCACTGGCAGACAATACCCGACAGTGGAAGCTAGGTGATTTCATTTTGGCCACGAATGCTAATGGCCGTTATTTTAATGGGCTGACATATATAGTTTAATTTATTTTCGGGGGGGGGGGGACTTTCCTGAATCTGTTAAGGCTTTGTGTAATATTTCCACCGGGCAAAGCCAATACACAGTCCTACTAGTACGCTTATTTATATATCTATAAAAGTGAGAATGTGTGTGTGTGTGTGTGAGGACACTTCTCAACCTATATACTCAACGGATTTTTATCTACAGACTTGAAATATAATATATAGCATATTCAGACATGTGAAAAACTTTTAAATCCTTTACATCCAGAAAAACAGGCTGCTAAAGGGTCAAAATAAAAAAAAATTGGCACAGTGAAGGGGGGGGGTCTTGGATTTTTATCTAATCGCTTACTGTTCCACGAATGTGTAATTATTATTAGTAGCAGTAGTAATATTATGAGTATTATTTTTAGTGTTATTATTATTATTATTATTATTATTATTATTATTATTATTATTATTATTATTATTATTATTATTATTATTATTATTATACCGTATGAAGAAGATACATTTCATTAGAACATCACACAATGGATGACAGTGCACACCACTGGATGACATTGCCTGACATTTGAAGACACAATTTGCCCACTAGTGCTCGCCAGTATCCGCCTCTGCCAGTAACAATAATCACAGTTGATTTCATTTCAGAGCAGTCCAATGCGGCCTGACACTGGGCATGACTAATATTTGGAGAGAAAACCAGTGCCTGACATTAAATGTAAATAATTGCCTCAATTTCATTTTAGAGCAATCCAACAGAGGTAGATACTTATCATGGACTCCAGTAACCGACAGTGTACCCCAGAAACCGACAGTGATAGTTGTAAGAACAGCCAAGATCTACAAGTAAATGCCAACAATTGGCCATAATCACAAGTAACCACCTCAATATAGCACTAACTGAAATTGAGCATCAGTCACCACCACAGGCATCCACTGACACCTAATTGATGCCAGTACACGACAGCTCCAGACAGACGATTTCAGTTGGGAGTATTCCAATGGAGGCTGACACTGATAATGCTTGCCAGTGAGTTCCTGTTGCAAAGGCATCCAGTGTCCAACAGTAAACACTAGCACCCGCCAATATCTGCGAGTAATCAATCCAAACCAGCACTAATCATCAGTAACCATTAGTGCTGACAACCAATGCCCGACAATGGAAGCCAGATGATTTCATTTTGGCTACGGCCACTAGTGCCTGCTATTTTCAAGGGCTGGTAATGGCCCCCACAAACAACCGTAGTTTAGTTTCTTTTCGGGAGCAGGTAATCCTTTACAGAATCTTCTCTTGATTTGTGTCATACTTCCACCGGGCAACTTCAATCTACGTGTCCTGCTAGTATTATAATATATTATGTCATATTATACATATACAAGCAGGGAGACCAGACGTTCCCCATGATTGAATGTTTTACCCTCCCACATTTTTATTGTCATCGAAATTAGTGAAATCGCCCATTTTTCAATCAAATCAATCAATTGCTTCCTCTAGGTTCACTGGAACAAAGACTCACATGCCTCCTCGCAGTCAACCAGTCCATTAATCCACAATACATTGAAGTCTACATTACATTTTAGAGAATCTACTGTTCATCTTATAAAATTATTTTTTTATATATAATGGCTTGAATTAAAGTTTAAAATGAAAAAGTCAAGTATCATGGTTCAGTTGTGCTCTAAACAGAAACATTCGTTTCGAACGCGTTCTTAGCTTATCAAAGAACCTACTGTAAGACCTTTCCGCTTGTGCTGTAATAAAACTTCTCTAATGCACTTATGATTTTAGGCTGTATAAGGCGTTAACTTTAGTCAATATCGCCTGTTCCTTCTTTTATCAGATGTTTCAATTATTAATTATCGATACTTATCAAATACATTCCGATACAAAACCTATCTCAGAACACTGCCAGTACATTTGTATGAAATTCATAAAAATTTGCTCAGCCGTTTAGTAGTCCATACAAACTCTCACACCTCACACACAAAGTTTCTTTATATACACACACACACACACACACACACATATATATATATATATATATATATATATATATATATATATATATATATATACATATATACACATATATATATAAATATATATATATATATATATATATATATATTTTATATATATATAAAATGAAAATTACAATTGAATTTACCAAAATGATCCAAGATGGTAAAATTAAAGTAAATTATAAATATTAAAGAATTAATATTTATAAAATTATCTCAGCCAGATATAAAATCTCGATAAAACCAAATAGGAAATAGAGCTTATAATATGAGCAAACAGTTAATAAAATATGTTAAAAAAACACTTTGAAATGAGTTAAAAACATATTTAATCTGAAAAGGAAACAGTAGATAAATGGATAGTCCTTAACTCGAGGAGTTTCGAAGAAATATTCTCCTTCTCATCAGAGGGTAGGAATTAGCAAAATGCGGGATCGGATTTTGCATGCAGAAGTATTTGATGAAACAACAAGTAAGTCAAAGATCTTACTTGAAAACAAAAAAAGTGAAGCAGAGGGAATATGGTAAAGAAAAAGGTGATTACACATGAATGGATAGTCTGGTGAAAGATAAAAAAATCCAGTGACGGTAAAATCCAAATGTAAAACTTCAAGAAAGTTAAAAGAATTTCCATTTGTACAAGTAAAATCCAAGGAAATCCCGTAATTGGAAGAAGATGGTCCATAATAATCCAAAGGCAGAAATCCATGGAATAATTCACAAAAATGTGTACAAGGAAAAATATAATATTAGTAAAAGAAAAATAAGATGGGCTTTTCACTCTACTTCCGAGGCATAACTATAAATAAAAAAGATATTGGAAGAGAAAGGACAGAGTGAAAAAAAAATGATAAAGTTAAATATAAAATAAAGTAAGCCCAAATGAGGGCGAAACTCGAGTCTTGGACTTCCGGTTCATTAACTGTCATGGCTCTTGTGAGCTGCGACGTTGTTTTGGCTGTGGAATTTATTATATACAATCTCTCACATTCTGAAAAATCCTAATATATATATATATATATATATATATATATATATATATATATATATATATTGTGTGTGTATATATATATATATATATATATATATATATATATATATATATATATAAACGAGATGCATATATATATGAGATGTATATATATATATATATATATATATATATATATATATATATATATATATATATATATATATATTATATATATAGTCTAAAGAAGCTTTGAGTAAAAAAAAAAATGTAAAAATAAAAATAAAGAATGCAGCTTAAATTCGCGGGGAAAAAAACTATCGAAGACTTAGCACCTAATCCACCTTCTAAAAAGTTTATAATTACAAAAGAGAATTCAATTATATAAGGACGAAAAAAAAAGCTTTAACTAAAATTTTTGAATAGAAATAGACTTAGCACTTGCATAAGCCTTCAATTATAAAAGAGAATTTAACTATATGAGGATAAAACATCTTAACTTAAATTTTGTAAATAGAAAACGGGGATCCTTAGCTGTAATAATTATTCTTTATACCCACAGGCATTAGTCTTCCATTTGTACGCAAGCATCAATTTACGGTGACAATTCCCTCTGGTTGAAACTCAGCCACGAAGCCACCTTTGACTACACTTTCTAAGCTTTTACTTCCAGGCCACCAAACAACTGGCACAAGAATTAAGGGAATTAATAATTAATTGACGCTCTACTCAGGCGTAGACATTAGACAATACAGCGACAGTGTTCGAACGACGGAAGTCGTAAACATTATATATATATATATATATATATATATATATATATATATATATATACATGCATGTATACATATATACATATATATATATACATGCATATATATACATATATATATATGCATGTATACATACATATATATACATGCATGTATACATACATATATATATACATGCATGTATACATACATATATATATACATGCATGTATACATACATATATATACATGCATGTATACATACATATATATATACATGCATGTATACATACATATATATACATGCATATATACAAACATATATATACATATATACATATATATATAAATATATGCACACATACACATATATATGCATATATATGCATATATGTACATATATATGCATATATATACATATATACATATATATATATATGCATATATATGCATATATACATACATATATACATATATACGCATATATATATACATATATACATACATATATACATATATATATATATATATATATATATATATATATATATATATATATATATATATATATAATTTAAATTATATTAATTTACTACTATCTGAAAATACCAAAAGGAAAATGTTCAGACAACGTCATTGATGGCCTATCTAGAAAGAGGCAGATAAGCCATAAGCCATATGCTCCCACAACAGCGTCTACCATTACAGCAGACGATCTTCATTTAAAATAGGCATGAGCGGCTTTTGATTCTCTCTATTTTCATGCAACAAATAAGCATCACCCTTTCACCAATACAATTGGTTTACAAAAGGCCACAAAAGAAAGTTCATTATCTGAAACGATGCACATCACGAACCGAACCACAGTAGTGAATGAAGGATTCGCCATTTATTTGTAACCCTATTTGATGTGATGTCATCGCTTTCAAGCGGCAATTAAATGAACATTCCAATATAGTGAAATGTCTCTTTTAGACTTCATTCTCTCATGAACTTTGAATAGACTAAGACCAAAGTTCAAACATTTTGCGCTGGCGGTGGCTTTCACAGATTTTCATCAACATCCAATACATTGCAGAAGGGCATTGCAATTCTGTGGACGTTTTCCTTTTCCCTTTCTGCTAACTTTATATTCTGCTAACCGCGTTGCCAAAATAACGTTGTCAGAAGAGACTCTGAGAAAGCATAATTTGGCTCTCGTCCAAGCACGGAATGCACCGACTAATTTTACTTGTCAAAGCATTACTTATTTCATTTGTCTTTAGGCATTTTGGTTTGCAAGAAACGAATTTTCAAGACTCAGGCATTATTTAAGCAGTTTGGCAGTAGACTGTGTTACATCTATAGCTGCACAAGGTCATCCATGTTTAACACAAGGCTGACATTGTGGAGTGCTTTAACATACAGACTTGTGCCTGACTGAACCCTGTAGACTATTTATGCATCGATGTGCAAAAAAATACAAAAATAAAAATAAAAAATAAAAAGTGCAACATTTCAAGAAAATATGACCCTACGGGCACGTGTTATAATGGACTTTGTCCGTTATAATATATATATATGTTAGATAATAAGATGGTTAAAAATTAAATTAGTTATTATCGATCTATCTATCTGTCTACTTATCTATTTATCTATCCAGTGATATTGTTAAAATAGTTTAGATTGGAAGTTATTTATTGTTTAGCTGAAGATGTTTACATAAATTAGCTAAGTTAAATAAACAAAATAACCTTGAGCAGTTGCAGAGGTCACACGTTAGGAGACGCATGCTTTTGATGATGACATAACGGAACTGACAGGTCACGAGGTTAAGAGGCCAAGAAGATTAGATTGAAGAGTTTGAGCTTGGTCACGAAAGTAAGCAGACGTGCTTCACAGCTGGGAAGCAGGGCTGGATGGAACACGCATGTAGACACATAATCCTTATGAAGACTACTGAGACAGCGGAAATAAATTTATATTTTAAAAATATAAAGTGTTTTTCTGTGGTTTCACAAAAGAAGAAAAGACAGGTGTCTCAATCAGCAGTGAAGACAGAAGAACCCCTGGATAAAGAAAAGGTATGAAGCATATAATTTTAATCTATATTCTTCTTCTTATAAAATGTGATACCTTTACGTAAATACGAACTGTAATATATTCACGTGTGATACCTCGCTGTATAGTATATATCTATATGTTAAGTTGATATGTGGTAATACAACATGACTCAATTTATATGTTTATATCATCTTCTCCTGGCTACCCCGCAATGTAACATATACTGATTAACAATCGATTCTAAATAAAAAATCTTCTAGAGGTTTAAATTTTAATCCTTACTACAGGCGAATAATGTAACAATTAATTCACACTTCTATCCATTCTCAAATGACAAATCGAGAACACTTTGTGTATTAAATACAGGGTGGAATGATAAAGTTTCCGCCCTAGAAAAGACGACCTGATTCCATTTCTGTTTGATAATAACCAGTTCTCTTTTTTGTAGTAAACCACCTAATAGTTGGCCAGTTGTGTACAAATCCCAAGAGTGTTAAGAGCCTTCTATCATGTCTGAAAGTGACACAATGTTCAACGAGCGAGATCAGAAATGTGCTGCTGTACAACTCATGCTCTCTACCGATCAAAGTTATGACAACAGGACCATTGCCAGCACCCTCAAAAAGAAAATCCGGGCAGTTTAATGCTTGAAGGCACATCTCAACAAAGTTTCCGATCATGGTTATGGTTTTTGGTATGGTTTTAAGTGAGGGCCACATCATGCCATCTCACATCTTTGAAGTCGGCTTGAAAGTCCACACCAAAGTGTACCTGGAGGTGCTGAAGAGTGTGGTGATCCTCTGCTGCAATCAGGTGGCTCCTGGCAGACCTTGGATGTGGCAGTAGGATTAAGTGCTGACTCACAAGTCCAAAGAGACCCAGGCTTAGCTTCAGAAGGAGTGCTGCGACTTTGTACCTTTCTCTCACTGCCTCCCCCCAGCTCTACTACATAATCAAGTTACCTGAATTGATTTTTTCAATAAAAGTTTTCAAATAAAGCTGTAGCGTTGTTTTCTTTAGGGCGACAATTTTATCGTTCCACCCTGTAAAATGTTCAGTTTGAAATTCTATACAGGTTTTTGAGTTTGACAAGAATGCTCACAAGTTCGAAAATTCACTTGGAGAAGTGCGAAGGTTACATCGGATGTAAAAATAATAATCAAGATGAGAACAGTAGTTCAGATACTACGAATTATCAATCTTCATCTTAAAAATTCTGAAATAAAAAATCAACTAAAATTTGTATGTTTCTGAATTTTTTAGCTGAAGATTGGTTATTCATGTTATTCGGAAACTTCCACAAGGACCCATGGCGAAGTGGTTATAGTACTTGAAAAAAATTAATTGTATAAATGTTATACTTCTGAAGGTTGAAGGTTCAATTCTCAGTGTGGCTGACCGAAAAATACAATTGCGAATTACTTAGGACCTCTATACATGGCTGATGGAACGAGAGCATGCTTAAATAAAAGGTTAAAAATTCTGTCCAAATTCCTGAGTTCAATAGAAACATTCCTGAGTTCAACAAGATTCACCTGAAGAAGGTTGAAGGTGAAATCGACCAAAATGTTGTGAAAATGACACTCAAGATAAGAACAGTAGTCTGAAGATTGCAAATAATATGAATAAAATTTGCAAGTTCTAAAATATTAAAAAATATTATTTAATAGTAAGTACATTTATTTCATACTTCATGCATCGTTTCAGATCATTTTTTTTTCTGTTCTTTTATGACGGAAGTTTGTTTCAGTGAATTAAATAAAAGGTTCAGTTCGGAATTCTAAGAAGTTGTCTAAAGTAAGAGAGCGGTGGCCATGAGGAAAACAGAAAACCTACCGCACATCAGTTCATTGCGCAAGATCAGGCTGAGAAAGGAAAAGAATCAAAGATGACGCCCGTAGTTTTTATAACATGCAGTCTTGCAAAGTCACACTGCACGCATGCAAATGAGGGGTACCTGGACTGTATAAAAGTAGCTCATGTTGAGAAGGTCATTGGGGGGGGGAAGCATTATGATAATCTGTAATGATTATTGTTGCTCATCACTTTGTTGGTTTGCGTTGGATTTTGACACACGTGTTTGTTGGACTGCTGCTGCTGCTGCTGCGATTTTTCGTTGAACTTTTCTAACAGGAACAAGCTATTTCGGCTATGGCCACCAGCCTGAACAACATTATAAAACCATTGTAAAGATGACGTGGTGGCTTGGTTAATGAAAGTAGACCTGGTGGCAAAACTCCAAAAGTAGATGACAGTGATACCATTATTCTTGGAGAGAGACACATTAGCCCTGTATTTTGAACTGTATGAGTGGGGGCAGGCTGATGCTGATACAATTTGAGCCAGATTGATCCAAGCTTTTGACTTAAAGAAATTAAAAGCGGTGGGGTGGACGGGGGAGATCTGTCGATGTATACGGCAATGAAATCAAAAGATTGGTGGAGCTGTTGGGAATTAGAATGCATGCAATGGGTTACGTGACAAGATGGCGTTTGTCACCTAGCAGTGAACTGCACGAGCCCGGGAAACTAACAAGGGGGGGGGGCGAAGCGTCAGCAGCTGCCCTGACTCAGGAATGATGGCATGCTCACAGCAGATGTCCAAGCGGAAGATTGTGGTGAAGGGCAAGAAGTCGTGGCCCTGATCGACACTGACTATATCACTACTATGGTGCACATGAGCTTAGTCAGAGGATTGCAAGGAAAGGGTGAAGTAGTGGCATTCGATGGGTTATGAGTGAAATGTCAAGGGAGGAAATGCTTTAAATTGAGGATCACCGGATGAAAGTTCATGCGGTCATCACTGGTGTCTGGCATTGAAGCAATTGTTGGAATGGACGTAATATACTAACATCAGCAGTGATGGTGTGAAAGTTCATGCAGTCATTACTGACCACCTGATATGAAAGAAGAGTTACAACAAATCAAAACAACAGAGAATGAAATCAGCAAGGAAAACATAAAGAAAACCATAGGGAAAATGGCAAATTGGTGAGTACCAGGACACGCCGGGATACATGCATACTGGTTCAACAAATTCACAACTCTACACGAAAAACTAGCTCAAAACATGAAAGGATGTATACAGGAAACGAACATACTAGCTTGGATGACAAAAGGCAGAACTACGTTAATACATAAGGACACAAAGAAGGAAACCGCCCCCAGCCTACTTACTATGTGGAAAATACTGACAGTACAACTGAGGTAACAATTCTACCACTCCCTGAATAATCGTGGAACAGAAAGGAAAAAGAGGAACACATGATCTGCTATACATAGATCAAAAGATCCTAAAGGAGGTAAAAAGAAGAAGAAAGTCATAACATGGATCGACTACAAAAAGGCATACGACAGGATTCCTCAAGCCTGGATAATAGAATGCTTAAAATTGTATAAACATTTTTTTTTCATTTTTCTTAAACTTTAAAATCTGGATCACTGATTGATATCCTCCTCTTGTCTACGACCTCATTGCTCTCTTCATTGACCCACTCTGTCACTACACACACATCCGGTCTGAACCTCACACCATCACTGCTGACTATATATATTGGTATATTACGTCCATTCCAACAATTGCTTCAATGCCAGACACCAGGTGGGAGTGATGCTGTAGATGTATGCAGTGAGCCCATTAAAGAATGGAGATTACGTTAGATCTAAAGTCTGCCTATTTGCAACTCTGTGTTACCAAGAAACTCTAGAAGTACCAGTTTGTCAGATGTAAAGAAAAAGCCTACAGTCTTATAAAGATGGTGTTTGGACTGAACTCGGCACCCAAGATCATGTCGACCATTCTGAGGAAGATTTTGGAAAGAATGGGGAAAGGAGATCGCACCATGATAACATCGTTATAAATGAAACTCTACTGACTGCAAAGGTGGTGATGGCTCACTTTAAGGAGTTTAGGTTGGTCGCCATGGCACCAGAAAAATTTGACAGGGGAGCAGACTTGGGACTAAAGCTGAGACAAAGTGCATTGGATGGCCTTGAATTTTGAAATGTGAATTGTTTAGAAAAAACATAATACTTGTAATCAAAAGAAAATTATATCTATAATAATAAATACTTAATCGGCATTAATGAATTAAAATGTCATGTTTAAGCATATCTTATGACCGGACAACGCCGGGCAGCCTGCTAGTCTACTATATTAATAAAATAGAACTAATTTTCCCTCTCTCTAATTCAGACGTCATGGGACTACAAACATAGGAACCACACATCATTTCATTATGGTCACCCTTCCTGCCAGTACTTGATACATGTTTCCGCAAATTATTAGATCAGTCAGTTTCGGTGAACTTTTTAATTTCCTACATTAAATCCAACTCAGCTGATTCTCCCAAAAAATCTCACACTTTATGGAAGTAGGAGTAGATTTAACTCTGTCAAAAACATCTACTATTACTCTCCCATAATTCACGGGAAAATTTACTTCATTAGAGCCATTTGTCAGAAAAGACCGTCATTATTTCATTTTTGCATTCTATCATATTATCTTACCCATTACACAAACCCAAGGTAAAAACGCTCCTCTTCCTTACACTTGTATTCTTATTATCTGGGTATTTTAATTGACTATTATTCAAAACCTTTATATAGATATAGAGTAATCTAATACTTATAACGACTTATAGAGGTCAACAGTATCATTTAATTAGTCATGCCAAGCCCACCATATCTAACGCACACTAAATTAACAATTCTCATCATAAACTAACCAGTAATACATAATTAACTCTAATTCTGAAAATATAGGGTTGAAAGTGGTGACTGAGAGTCAGTCTATTTGGAAAAAAAGACACTACATAGCTGTGAACCCTCTGAAAATCTAATATACTAATGCGCAAATCATGATATACCTTCCCTTTCCCCATTTTCGCATGGATAACAAAACAGAAGAGTTTAACACAACCAAAAAAAGTGTATAAATAACATACAAGATGCCTTCAATAGTTTTCCACCCTTTTTTTTTTTTTTGTATGGGCACTTTCATTGATAGTACACACATGAAATTTTCGTCCTCTTTGAAGTAGTCTCCTCTGGCTGTAAGGGCCCATAGAAGTCCTCTTGTGTGAGCATGTCAATGACCTTTGTCACAACCTCTTTTATCTTCCCAATTGTTTCCTAACGACAGTCTCTAAGGTTTTCATTGAGCTTAGGGAATAACCAAAAGTCACAGGGAGCAAGGTCTGGACTATAGGGAGGGGAAGGAACTGTCTTGATGCTGATCTTGGTCAAATAGTCTGTGACAAAGATGGGGTTGTGGACTGCACTCTTCGGACAAAATATTGTGCAAATCTTCTGCATTTTCAGTTCCTCGTGAATAATTGTGTGTACAGTTCTCACACTGACATCAAACAGTGCACTTATTGTCTTTATAGACACACGATGGGCCTTATCCATGAACTTCTTTATTCGGCCAATCAGCTCTGGTGTTCTGACTTCCTTACTCCTCCCACACCCCTCATCATTCCTCACAGACTCTCTGCATTCCTTGAATCACTTATGCCACTAAAAACTGATATTCGATTGATGTAAGATGGTCCAAAAGCAGTCTGAAGCATTCATATGTTTCAGTGGCATTTTTCCGAAGTTTAAAACGGATATTTTTTGTATATCGTTCTTCTAAAGTGTTTTCACGTCCAGATTGCATTTTTGAAATTCACCAGCTGTGATAATCAGGCTTTAGTAGGGTGTAATCCAATTTCTGCTGTAGCTGTTCTTTTGAACCTGAAATCATAAAATTTGATCAGTCATCTCATAAGATGTATAGCAATAACATACTGGATTTTTAAGAGTCTATGACAATTTTAAATGTCTGTACAAAAAAAATCTGAATACTTATTAAAGGTACCGTGTATATGGCCCAAAATAAAGCATTGGTTTAAGTGCAAGAGTGCAAAAGGAAAACGAAAAAGGAAAATATGGTCCAACAACAAAATACTACTAAATTACGGCAATATTTACTACCTAATTTATTCTCCTTGTTAATACATCTCTTTTACAGGCTTTCTCCATCTGTTGATCGGGCTGTCACGTATAAGTTCAAAATATTATTTTTATTACTGATCGTGCAGATTGAATAGACGTATCTAATAAATATTCACGATTATTTTGTTTTTAAATAAGCCAATCTCTAGTAAATTGCATAAAATGGCATTCAAGGTCACGTTGTAACGACTATAAAAGCAGACGACAATTAAATAAGCACATATCTTCATTTATATAATGCTTTACATGGCAACAAAAATAGTACTCTGCCATTCAACAAGCCATAAGTTGCTAAAATAGCTGACATAAAAGAGTCCGCTCTTAATGGCACTTGAAATTGGGAATATATTTCTTTAGCGTCGATAAAATGTCCTCAGTGAAGAACATAAATCTGAATTTAATTCACTTCATGAAAAAAAAAAAAAATAGAAAGCTAAACATTTTATAATATAAAAAAATGTCTCATATTAAGTTTTTTTTTCTAAATTTATGAGAAAATCATAGCATATTCCTTTTACTCAAGAGACATCTTTGCAAAATACAACAATGTTCAGGATTCTCTAGTTCAGAAATCCAAAGTGATAATAATCTGGTTTTCTCATAAATTTAGAAAGAAAAAAAGAAAAACAAACTTAATAGCAGACATATTTTTTCCAGAAACCAGTGAATTTTAAATGAGATTCATGCAAGAGTGCTCACTCCCGAAGTAGGGCAAGATGTACTTTTTTTTTATTTTTACATAAGCATCTATATGTCGCTACACATTCATTAGCATGTTTCGGTCAACCAATTACAAGTAACTAGAGACCTCTTCAAGTTGATGTGGCTTATACAAAAGTAGAGTTCTTAATGAAAATTGGAAAAAATTTGCAGCAGACATTGATCAAGAGGGTAGTCACATGATATTTTAAAATAAAATTAATTAACAGCATTTAAATAAGTGAAAAACAGAAGAAAAATATAGAAAATTAAAAGAAAAGAAATAATAATAATAATAATAATAATAATAATAATAATAATAATAATAATAATAATAATAATCTCTTCCCTACAACCTCTTTCCCACAGAAGAGACGTTGTGAGCCTTTCTCTTTTCTATTACTATTTTCATCGCAAGTGCTCGACTGAACTCTCATCTATGGTTCCCCCTTGCTAAACTTTCACAAAAAAACACTTGAGTAGCTATATATGATTTTCCCCACTCTCTATCTGTGCCTAAATCTAAATGTAAACTCCATGGACAAAGCTTCTTTCCTAGAACTGTCCACCTATGGGACACTGATCCGCTGGCTTACTTCCCGGCTGAATACAACATGGTAACCTTCAAATCCAATGTAAACAAATTTCTGTTGAGAAATCCCCATAAATAATCAAATTCTACTCAATTTACACTATTAACGATTACTACACTACCACCTTACATCCATTAACCCTTATTCTCTAGTGGTCTTCGGGCCTTGATAAGGGTGTGACTCCCAAGTATAATAATAATAATAATAATAATAATAATAATAATAATAATAATAATAATATAAAATTTAAAATTAAAATTATATACCAATAAACACAAACACAAAAAAGGACAAAACTAAAAACAAAACAAAGACTCGTATACATCTTTATATCGTGGGAGGGTGATAAATGAAAATGTGACCAGCTAAGTGGGGGAGGAGAAGAGTTCAGACACCCAAACGGGCATCTGAATCAAATGAGTGAAAAATAGGTCAACGACAAAATAATCACCAAGATACTTTGAGATCACTTTAGTGGTTTTGCTAGCCAAAGTGATTTTAGATTAAACTTTTACATTTTTATTTAAGGGTGATAAAAAAAAAAAAAAAAAAAAAAAAAAAATAATAATAATAATAATAATAATCTTATTATTAATAATATTAATATCAATAATAACAATAATAATATTAATAATAATAATATTAATAATAATAACATTAATATTATTAATAATAATATTAATAACATTCATATTAATAATAATAATAATATTAATAACAATAAGATTATTAACAATAATAATAATATTACTACTACTACTACTATTACTACAACTACTACTACTACTACTACTACTACTACTACTACTAATAATAATAATAATATTAATAATGAAAGAGAGAATCATCAAAGCAACAGAAATGAAAGAGAGACTTGGAAAGGAATACTTCAGGAGAACAAGAAAACTCCTGGAAACGAAATTATTCAGGAGAAACTTATTAAAAGGTATAAATACATGGGCAGTATCACTAATAAGATACTCTGGACCGTTTATAGTGTGGACAAAAGAAGAACTGAGACAGCTCGACCAAAAAAACAGGAAACTCATGACCATGCATAATGCACTACACCCAAAGGACGATATTGACAGACTCTACGTGAAAAGGAAAGACGGCGGGAGAGGACTGATCTGTATAGAAGACTGTGTGAAGGACACAAAAAAAGAACTAGCAAAATACATAATGCAAAACACTGAAAGGATTATGGCAGCGAGAGACACTGAAAAAAAAAACAAAAAAAAACAGAAAACAGAGAGACAAATGACAAAACGAGAAAAGAAAAATGGGAATAGAAACAACTCCACGGAAGATTCATAAAAATGACAAAAGATGAGAATAACGAAAACACCTGGACATGGATGCGAAAAGGACATATAAACCGAGAAACTGAATCTCTACTAACTGCAGCACAAGATAACTCGATAAGAACCAACCATATCAAAGCAAAGATTGATAAAACACAAGAAAACAGCAAATGCAGACTCTGTGGACAAAGAGACGAAACGATAAACCATATAGTAAGTGAATGTAGCAAACTGGCCCAAAAGGAATACAAAAACAGGCACGACCAAGTGGGGAGGACGATGCACTGGGAATTGTGCAAACGGCTGCATTTTGAATGTAAAGACAAATGATACAAGCATAAACCCGCAACAATACTCAAAAACAAAAACCACAAAATCCTATGAGACATGGACATACAGACGGACAAACCCATCCAAGCAAGAAGACCAAATATCATTATAATTAACAAGAAAGAAAATCCTGTCAAATCGTAGATTTTGCTGTCCCAGCTGACCACAGGGTGAATATGAAAGAAAAGGAGAAACAGAGCAAATACACAGAGCTAGCCAGAGAGTTTAAATGGATTTGGGTAAAGAAAATCAAAATAATACCTATAATAGTAGGAGCACTAGGAACAATCCCAAAAAACTTTTTAAAAAAAGAATGGGAGAAATTGGAATCAGAGGAATGGCTGCAAAAATATGACTAACGATAATCAAAACGGCTGAAATATTAAGGAAAACCCTTGAATGCAGAGAATAATACAAGTATACAATATAATGAAGAAGTGCATATCTAGAAGTTCAACAGCCCCATCACGCATCCCCTCCCATTGTCTCATCACCGTTCCACCCCCTCCCCCCTAAAAAAAAAAATGATACCAAAGTGCCTTGAAGAGTTAAGGAGGCTGGAAAGACCGAGGAGAGAGTGCTGACCAAACCTCCGTTGGACAAGTGCAAAGAGAACTGGAACCTTAGGGAGGCTTAGTGCCACTCAAATTCTAGTATAGACCAATGGCCACTGCCAGCGAAAAATCAATGGTAAGAGGCTGTTGCGATGATGCAAATTTATTTGTAAATGCTATCAAAGGAGGTGGAGAGAGCTGGATGTCTGGGGAGACTTGTCACTCGGCTTCCAGAGAATACCACAGGTTTCCAATCAGATCTTTGATGACTTGTGTGAAAGCTCCATGTGAGTCAATAATAATAATAATAATTTGTGAATCAACTCCCCATTTTCCACCGAAAATTTTTTTTTTTTTTTTTGTCTCACCAAAAATTGACGCCACACCAAATAAGCAAAAAGGATCAAGAAGGGAAAGACCGAAGAGAGAAAGCACTAGCTAGACCTCTGTTGAATGAATACAAAGAGGACTGGAACATTGGGGAGGCTTTTTGCCACCAAAAATTTCAGTGAAGACCAATGGTCGCCAGCAATGAGAAATCAATGGTAAGCAGCTGTTACGATAATGCAAATCTATCTGTAATGATTATTGAAAGAGGTGGAGAGTACTGGAAATCTGGAGAGAATTGTTGTCACCCAGATTTCAGAGAATACCACAAGTTGTTCTCAAAGTGAAATCTCTGATGATGGCTTGTGTCTGACCATTCCTAATCAGTAAATAATAATAATAATAATAATAATAATAATAATAATAATAATAATAATAATAATAATAATTAAGAAGATTAAGGGTTATTCTTAAATCACACCTCCACAGTCGAAATACAATATATGCCATCAATGCCAAAACAGTAGCTATCATTCGATATACTGCTGGCATACTTGACTGGAAGGTGAATGAATTTAAATATTTGGACACAAAAACACGTAAAATGCGTGCAATTTATGGGGGCTTTGCTAATAAAGGGGATGTACATCGATTGTATCTACCTTAAAAGGAAGGCTTACTTAATGTTGAAGGTGTTGTAAATATAGAAAAAGAAGAAGAAGAAACCCTAACTAAATATATTTCTGAAAGCCATGAAATTCTTTTACATGAAGTACGAAGAGAAAAAATATTAAAACCTGGTGTGAAGAAGAGTCAGCGATTGTTTGCAAGAGAGAGAGAGAGAGAGAGAGAGAGAGAGAGAGAGAGAGAGAGAGAGAGAGGGGGGGGAATTATTTGGAAAGAAACTGCACAATGCATTCTTTAAGAATACTGAATTTAGAGATAATGACAGCTGAAATTGGTTGGTCAGGGGAGATCTTAAAAGATCTACTGAGAGCACGGTAATGGCAGCCCAGGAACAAGCCACTCACACTAGGTGCATCAAACACTACATTGATAAAACTACAGAATCAATGTGCAGAATGTGTAATGAAAGGGAAGAAACATTAGCGCATATTGTATCAGAATGCACTATGCTAGTTCAACAGCAATATAAAAAATGGAGACATGACAAAGTCTCTCAGGTCCTACACTGGAATATATGCAAACTCTATGCATTAGACTACAATGAGAAGTGGTATGAGCATAAACTAGAAGTGGTTCAGGAAAACGACAATGTCAAACTTCTTTGGGATATGTGCATATGGACTGATAAGGTCCTTGAACACTCCAAACCTGACATAATTTTATTAAATAAAAACAAGAGAATTTGCTCAATCGTTGACGTAGCCTACCCTTTCGACACCAGAATGCGAGAGAAAGAACAAGCAAAAATAAATACCAAGATTTAAAATGGGAATTAGTTAGACTCTGGAAATGTAAAGAAATCAAGGTGATTCCCATTGTGATTGAAACGTTTGGGACTATAACAAAAAGCCACCACAGATGACTTAATCAAATTGACAAGACACTTTCTTTTACAATTTTACAAAAGACTTGTCTGTTGGGAACAGCGAAAGTGTTAAGGTATAGCTTGAATGTCTAAAGAAATAAGTAAAGTTAAATAATAATAATATTAATAAAAAAAAAAACATCAGAAAGTTAAGAATGCTATGAAACAATAATAATATAATATCAACACCTGGAACTGTACGGCAGTCAAGGTGATTCCCATTGTAATTGCAAAGCTTGGGATCATAAAAAAAAGGCACCATAAATGGCTTCATCAGATTGATATGACAATTTCCTTTACAATTTTTCAGAAAGTTTGCCTGTTTGGAACAGCAATAGTGTTCATACAGCTTGAATAAAAACATCCAAAGGTTGAAACTACTGTAGTAGTAGTAGTAGTAGTAGTAGTAGTAGTAGTAGTAGTAATAACAACAATAATAACAATAATAACAATAATAATAATAATAATAACAACAATAACAACAATAACAATAATTTGAAATTTATTAAAAATTATTTAAAAATAATTTCATGATTAGTATAATGAGCAAACACAACACTTAATCTTTTTTTTACACAGGAATCACCATTTATCAAGGCCCATGGGCCACTCGAGGATAAGGGTTAATGGGTATGCATTAGCCAGTGTGATTATCATGTAGTAAACATAAGTAGTGGGAGTTTTGTAAATTGGATTACTTAGAGGGACGGGTCATTAAGAACTTGTTTACGTTGGACTTGAAGACAATCAGATTGTAGTCAGCTGGAAAGCAGGCAAACAGAAGAGAGTTCCACAGGCGTGCAGTTCCAAGAAAGAAGCTTTGTTCATGGATTCTACATTTCGGTTTAGGCACAGATAAAGAGTGTGGGAAATTATTGATAGTGGTTTTGGCTAGATAAGTGTTTTTCGTGAATGTTTGGTGAGGGGGGACCATAGATTGAAGCTCAGTCAAGCACTTGCCATTAAAATAATGATGAAGCAGAGACAAACTCGCAACATCTCCTCTGTGAGATAGAGGTTGCAGAGAAGAGAAAAGGACATTTCCTACAAGGTTACAAAGTCTATTCTGAACTCTATCAAGGCAGGACAAGTCCTTTCTAACAGCTCCTGCCCAAATGCAACAGTACTCCATCCTTGGACGTACCTGGCATTTACATAGGTAGAAAATTGCATCAGGAGAGAGATATCTACTGAAGCAGTAGAAAGATCCCACCATTTTTCCAGTGACCTTAGCAATGGATTTGATATAGGTGTTCATTTTAGATCTGGAGTAAAGGTCTAGCCCAGCAGCTTGTCAAAACATGAAGCCTCCCCAAGACGAGAGCTGTTCATTTCAATTCATGGCAGATGGGCATCAGAGCATTGATGATGTAAAAATAGAAGCTTGGTTTTAGATGCATTAAAAGTAGCCAGCCATGTATTTCCCCATTGTACCACATGCTCAAGATCAGAGGAGGGAGAATCAAAGAGAACTTGGTCGGTTACGATCCTTGATGTGCTACCATAGATTGTAGTGTCATCAGCATAAATGTCCATGAATGATGTAAGGATGTGATTTGGAAGATCATTGATGTAGATCAGGAAGAGAGTTGGGCCCAGGATGGACCCCTGAGGGACTCCAGCATTAATACTGAGAGCTTCTGATTTCTGCCCATCAACCACTACTCTTATGAACCTATCAGAGAGAAATGATTTAATAATTGAGAAGACATTTCCAGTTATACCATAGCTGGAGATCTTGTGAAGTAGACCTTTAGGTCATACCTTATCAAAGGCCTTTGATATGTCAACAGCAACTGCCTTGAAGAGGAAGCCTCCATCGAGAAATTCGCTAATCCTATGAGATATAACTGTGAGCACATCTGCTGTAGATCTAGCAGAACAGAAACAATATTGCATGTCACTAAGAATGTTATTTTTGCTGAGGTGGTTGACTACTTCTCTATTTAACTCAGATTCCAACAACTTACTCATGATGCACAGGAGACTTATTGGTCTGTGCTGAGAGGGAGATGACTGATCACCTAAATTCTTAAATATGGGGCATACTGATAAGATTTTCCAGGGTGTTGGGAAGCATTTCTCTTTAAAACAACATTTAAATAACTTTGTACATATGGGTGCTAGTTCAGGTTGTAGCTATTTTGAGCACTATAATTGGGATGCCATCAGGGTCAGTTGCTTTACTGGAATCGAGGTTTTTGATTAGCTTGGCAACATCATGTACAGATATTTGTATGCCACATAGCATGTTTTCAGATACACAAGGAAATACTGAGGGTTGGCGGACTTGGTTGTAAAGGGTAGAATTAGCTGCAAAGATCTTGGTAAAGAGTTTGACTTTGTCTGATGCTGACGAGATTACCTCAGGTCCATTGATGATAATTGGGATAGAACACACACTTCTGTTCAGGATTCTGTTTGCTATTTGCCAAAACTGCTCAGCTACTTTGGACGTTTATCATATATGAATTACTGTAAATTTACTATAAATTTAAGCTTATGAAATAATGAGATAATTTGTAATTTTAATAAATTATAAATAATTAAGGATTAGAGCTAAGAAATTAGTATTAAATATTAGAGTTAAAACACTATAGAATTTTTAACATTAATCAAAACTTTAGAGATAAATGTGGAGGAAAAAATCGTAAGAAAATTTTTTGCAATTTTCTAGCAAGAAGTTAAGATTCATTGGACTACTGTTCTCATCTTGTGATTTTCACAACGTTTCGGTCGATGTAACCTCCGACCTTCTTCAGGTGTAACTTATTGAACTTGGGGATGTTTCTGCTGGACTTGGGAATTTGGACAGAATTTTGAGTGGAACCCTTTATTTACTTCACGGGGGTAGTCTGCCTTGACTGGACAGAGGTCCTAGGTAATTCACAATTGTATTTTTTGGTCGCCTACACTGAGGATTGAACCTTCAACTTTCAGTAGAATATCACTTTTTACAAAATTCAGAAACGTCAAGAAGTTAAGATTAAAATAAAAATTTTGAATTTAAGTATACCTAATATAATAAGGCCCCGAAATTTTTAATACTACAACAGAAACACATGCTCAAATATATATAGATACATTAACAGATATATGATATTAGCAAATTATATAATATAAATTATATGATATGATTTATAATAATCTATAAAATAACGATATATAAGAGTATATAAAACAATATCATTGTAAAGAAAGGGGCGGGAAACAGATATACAAACAAGCTTGCAAAAATAACCACAGAGTATGTAAAAAACAAAATTAATTAAAATAAGGCAAAATAAAATAAATAATATAAAATAAAAAATAACTGAAGGTTGAGCCGTAAGTATAGGTTAGGAACTAATGGTATAAAAATGTTACAAAGATGGTGTAATTAGAAGTTTAGTGGATTTACTAGTTTATGTAAAATTCAGTAACTAGAATGAATAGTGCAATAAAATATAAGTGTAGGTTATACGAGAATTAGATTAGGCTATGTTAGAAATGAATTAAGGGGGTGGAGTAAGTAGGTAGCTTAGGAGGTGTGATTTATAGTGTCTGCAATTAATCGATATCTCTTGTTTTTTTATTTATATCCTTAAATTTCATTATAAGCAACTTTTCATTAAAGCATAGAAATCAGGGGGGGGGGGAATTAAGGTGTTAGTTTTTTTTTTGTTCCCCCCCCCCCAGTTAACAATTAGTGTTAATGTCATGTACATAAGAAAGATGCATAATAATTCAAAAGTCTATTCTCTGGAGAAAATAGGAAAGAAAGGTTACTATTCCCTCCTGCACACAGAAAAAAAAACAATTCACCGAAAATCAAAGTAAGTCATCGCCAAGTACATGTTATCCGTGCGGAACCGTGCATTGGAGAAAAGACTACCCATACCCTACAAAAACTTGCTTCATTTGTAACAAAATTGGACATAAAAGCTCCCTTTGTAGAAAAGGACAAAATTAAAAGTCGGGTAAGACACACTGGAACAAATGAAAAAGAAGAAAAAAAACTATGTAAATATGTGCTGTTGAAAATATTAAATAAAAACGTGAAATTTTAGTTAGATTTGAGATCAGACTTATCAATCATAAATTTGCATACATGGAGGAGATTAAATAAACCTACCATGCTAAAGTTTTGCAAAATAGTCAGAACGATAACTGGGTCAAAAATAAATTTTGAAGGTGTATTAATCATTAATGTTACATTCAACGGTATGACAAGTAAATCAAGTGTTTCTTTTTGGAACAGATTGGATGCAACAATTCAATTTGCAGGATTTGCTATAAATACGTTTTGTCAAAAAATGGAAACTCAAACGACAGAGAAGGAAAATCTCAAGTCAGAATTAAAAGAAAGATTTCTTGAAGTTTTCTTAGTCTGGAATAATGCAAAAAATTTTCAGACAGATTTAAACTTCAAGATAATATGTAACTAGCGTTCAAGAATAAAGAAATGTACCATTCGCTTCATCGGAGAAAATGAATGAGAAGTTTAAAAAACTTGTAAAAAACAGCATCCTGTCAATAGTTGCATTCAGTCAGTGGGTGGCCCCTACCGTCTATCTTCAAAAGAACTGAAAAGAATTCCACATTTGCACTGACTTGAACTCAGTACCAAAATACTACCATTATTCACTTCTTAGATCAGAAGAAGTTTTCATTAAGCTAAACAGAGGAAAGATATTCACTAAAGTCAATCTGAGTGACGCATACCTTCAAATTCCAATCAAGGAAAATAGATCAAAGTTGTTTTGTATTAACACCTATAAGAAGCTATTCAAATTCAAATAGTTAGCTTTTGGAATCAAGGTAGTGCCTGCTATTTTTCAAGAAATTATAGATACTATGTTAAGCAGCCTTGATTTCATGATGTCATAGCTGATGATATTATCATAATAATTGAGACAAGAGAACAAGACCGAAAACATGTTCATGTGTTATTCTCTCGAATACAGGATTTTGGTTTTAAATTCAAAGAAGGAAAGTGTGATTTCTTCATGGAAGAAATAAAATACTTAAAACACATCATTGACAAGCCAAGAAAACGCCACAACTATAAATGATATGCCCCTCCCCAAATATTACAGAATTAAAATGTTTTGGGGGTTCACAAACTATCACCAGTCATTCATTTTCAATAGGCATAACCTACAGGCTCCACTAAACAAGCTACTAAAAAGGACAGAATACGGAAATGCGAGGCAGCATTCGATAAAATATAAAATCCCCAGACGTTAGATCTATTCCTCATGCACTACGATATAATAGTCATTAGCGATGAAAACTCATATGGAATAGGGTCACATATCTTATATAAAATGACGGACTGAGGTAAAAAAAAAAAAAAAAAAACGATTGCACACGCGTCAAGATCTCTTCTGTCGGCAAAAAAGCATTATTTACAAATCAAAAAAGAACATATTGCTGTTATCCTTGCAATTACAAAGTTCCACCGATATTTGAATGGACGATTCTTTATACTACAGACCGACCATAAACCTTTATTGGGTCGAAGAAAGAGTTATCCGTCTACACAGCAAACAGATTGCTAAGGTAGGGCACTATTCTGCTCAATTACAATCTCAAGCTAGAGTATCTCTCCTCCAAGCAGATCAGATATGAAAACGGACTTTCAAGGTTGGCACTGAGAAAGTGAACTGCTTGAGGACTCAGTAATTGTTTCCTTGCATACCAATAGTAAAATTAAGACCATGATGTGCAATACTATCAGAGACTTTCTGGTCACACTGCATGAAATTAAGTGCGAACCACAGTGAGAGGGTCGTCATTCCAAAAGCATAATAAAAATGAAAGATGAAAGATTTTCATCTGGGTCACCCAGGAATATGGAATAAATTTAATTTTCTTCCTTTGAAGATTGCAACGCTGGGTATGGGGCAGCCAAATCAGCTGCCAACATTGCCCTGATTTTTATTGAAACCAACCGAGAGCTCTTTTTAGTATCCTCGTTGTTCCCTTAAGTACAATTGTTTGGATCTCTTTTGCACTTTGTTCAACAGGAATATTAGGTAGGACTTCAGGTTCTTCTTCATAAGCCCTGTGGCACCTATGATAACTGGTATGATTGATATCTCATAAGATTCCAGTTTCTTTTCATATCATACATGAGAGCTTGTTATTTGGTCTGTTTCTCTCTTTCAGCTCTGTTCAGACCTCCATCATTAGGGACACTCACTTCAACCAAGGTTGCAACTCTCTCTGACTTATTCCATATAACTATGTCAGGTTTGACAGCAACATTTTCAAGGTAGGTGGCTATAGGGATTACATGGTCGTAATGTATGGTATATAAGTCATTTCCAACTATTCTTTTAGGTTGATGTTCCCAGGACTTGCTGCTACACTGGATGTTTAATTTTTTACAGATGGTCCAGTGGAGGTACTAACATACTCCATCATGTCTCACTGTGTAGTAGTCATCCCAAAAAGAACCTTGCAACTTTCCAATTCCGTGTGGCAGAATCATGTGGCATGGAATAAACAGAATGAAGAGTCTCATGCATATTTACATATACTGGTCGATCATTGATAAAAACATAAAAATATATGGTCGACTAATGCAAGGGTTGTGCTTTGACAGTAAAGACACCTCTACGTTGGACACGTTACAATACCAAAACATGCAAAAAACTTAACTACCTTCCTTCTTTATTAGCTGTTAAGACATTACAAAGTTAATACATTACAAATTTAAGACATTACAAAGTTAAGACATTACAAATTTAAGACATTACAAATTTAAGACAAGCTAAATTCATTCCCCGTTTTCTCAACATAGATAGACATTTCATCTTATATTAACTGCTTGCTTACATAGAGGATAACAATTTGCAACACATACACATTTATTCAATTATGTGCTCAAACATTTTTTTACAAGTCATAACTATCGTGTCCCGACCCACTGACACAGACCTACCTCCGAGAAGAACAATTTAAAATACACATACTCAATTATGTAGTTAAATATACATTTGAATTAACAAAAGGAAGAAATCTATCTAATTGCACACTCACTTAAAACAATTTGTATTTTAATTTCTCACACTCATAAAATATACATTTAGTGTTAATTAAACTCATTGATTTCATACTAAAAAAGGCTTAATAAAAAATATATATTTACATGCATCAAAAAGACATCACACACCAACACCAGGCTACTCTAGTCCCAACCTCAACCGTCTAATGGACTGGACCTGTGTATGGAGTGGACAGCTTGGATGCAGTGGAGCTCCAGCCCAGCTGTGTCAATAACCGACGGAATAACACAAACTACAAACTACTAATCTTAGGGAAAATATTAATGGTGATAAAAGAACATTCAATTGTAGTCCAGTCGCAATAATAAATATAAGGAGAATGTCCCTCAACACTTTCAAAAAACAATTGGACATCTGGCTGGAAAAGATACCTGACCAGCCATGAACACCAGGTTACTCAAGTCCTAACCTCAATTGTCTAGTGGACTGGACCTCTGTATAAAGTAGACAGCCTGGGTGTAGTGGAGCTCCAGCCCAGCTTTGTCAATAACCGACGGAATAATACAAACTACAAACTACTAATCTTAAGGAAAATATTCATCTTAGTGTCTATTCTTTTCTGTTATGTCTGTGTATATGATGGTTATGTATGTTTATATTTATATTCTGTGTATATGATGGTTATGTATGTTTATATTTATATTCTGTGTATATGATGGTTATGTATGTTTATATTTATATTCTGTGTATATGATGGTTATGTATGTTTATATTTATATTCTGTGTATATGATGGTTATGTATGTTTATATTTATATTCTGTGTATATGATGGTTATGTATGTTTATATTTATATTCTGTGTATATGATGGTTATGTATGTTTATATTTTTATTCTGTGTATATGATGGTTATGTATGTTTATATTTATATTCTGTGTATATGATGGTTATGTATGTTTATATTTTTATTCTGTGTATATGATGGTTATGTATGTTTATATTTATATTCTGTGTATATGATGGTTATGTATGTTTATATTTTTATTCTGTGTATATGATGGTTATGTATGTTTATGTTTATATTCTGTGTATATGATGGTTATGTATGTTTATATTTTTACATGTACAGGATTAGTCCTTCATTAAAATCCAGATACTTAATTAAAATAAGGATTTTAGATATAATGCTTAGTATAATTATGTATTGATTTTAGTCTTCGTAAGGAGACATAAAAGTGACGCAAAGCAGTTCTGTTCATGTAATTCATTTAACCCAGTCTGGTATGAGTATTTTTCTAGTATATATAAAAAATGAAGTGGATAGCCTAGGTGCAGTGGAGCTCCAGCTCAGCTGTGTCAATAACAGACGGAATAACACAAACTACATGCATACGTTTATAAATTAAATAAGCTGTGAAAAACATTATTAATTCCTGCTTACATAGCATTAAATATCTTATTCATTAATAACAATTTTATTACTAACTAGAATCACGTTTGATTTACGGAATCCTAAATTTAACCCGACTTTTTACTTCAGCTAAATCTAATTAGGATTTTTAAAAGATTTAGAGTAATATCAAATCTATACATAACCGGGAATATTGTAAGTGATATCATAAATATGCTAAAGTTTCCTTATGGAAAATTCAATGTATTACAATAATTATCCCAAGATGAACTGTTTGAAGTGTCTACAGCTTACACATAATTAATCCCTTTGATTCAGTAATTTATTTATCAGAGAATGTAATAATAGTCAGTTTTTCATTTAGACAAAAAAAAAAAAAAAAAAAAAAAAAACAGGTAGGGTTGTGTAGCGCAGGATTTGAAGGTTTCAGTGTAGCAAGGGGTACTGCAAAGTAAACAATACAGAAATCAGAGAGGCAAGAGATAAGACATGAAAAGTAGGAACACAAACAGCAACATGGACGAGTCATAAGAATGTCAAGAGAAGAGCCTCATGAAAACTCATGACATGGCTACAGAAAGGATATCTAAACAGAGAATCACTACTAATACCTGCACAAAATAATGCAATTAGAACTAACCATATCTAAGCTAAGATCGATAAAGTCCACAAAAACGTAGACTCTATAGACAAAGAGACGAAATAATGAGTGAATGCAACAAACTTGCATAAAAAGAATATAAGAACAGACACAACTGAGTGAGAAAGGCAATACACTGGGAATTATGCAAATGACTCCATTTTTAATACCCCGACTAATAATAGTACAAACACAAGTTAGTGACGGTACTGGAAAACAAAAATCACGAATCCTCTTGCACATGGAAGTGCGAACGGATAAACTCATCTAAAGAAAGCGACTGGATGTAATAATTGTTAACAAGAGGGGTAAATCTTGCCTATTCGCAGACCACAGGATATATGTCCAGGAAACAGAAAGGTAAGGCTTAAACACAGTACATGGTAAAGAACTAAAAGAAATATGGAACATGAAGAAAATCAGAATAATACCAATAATTGTAGGAGCACTAGGGACAATGCTAAAAAAAAAAAACACACTTGAAAAAAACAATGGGAGAAAATGGAAGCAGAGGGAATGCTGAACAGATAGAACAGACGACAATAATAACAGGTGAAACCCTAAGGAAAATCCTCAAAGGCAACAACCAACCCACATAAACTGCGAACACATGAAAGTCACATAAAAGTTACAATAGAAATAAAACAAAAACAGAACACGACCACATGAAACCAAGAGAACTGAAACTGCAAAAACTTTCAAGTCAACTGCTTCATAAAATGGTGGTGTCAGCCTTCGTTGGCACCACATAAAATAGTCATGAATGGTCAAAGAGGATAGTAATACTCACAAGAGAAATCACTAATCAAACCTCCATTCGAAGAGTGCAGAGGACACTGGGATCTTCGAGAGGCTTTTACTAATCCAAAACCCTAGGAATACCAATGGACGTTACTAGTGAACAATCAATGGTAAGCAGATGTTTCAATAACACAAAGTCATTTGCAATGGTTATCAAAAAAGGTAGAGAGCACTGGAAATCTGGAAAGACTTATCACTCGAACTCCAGGGAACACCACAAGGTATTGTCAATATCGGCAATGAGGGCCTGTGTGAATACTAGTGAGTAAAAAAAATTAATAATAATAATAATAATAATAATAATAATAATAATAATAATAATAATAATACCACAAGTTATTCTCAAAGATAAATATTTGATGGCTTGTGTTACTACAACTAGTGAGTAAATAATAATAATAAAAATTAATAATAATAATAATAATAATAATAATAATAATAACACATGATCTGCTATGTATAGACCAAAAGATCCTAAAGGAGGTAAAAAGAAGAAGAAAGAATTTAGCCATGGCATGGATCGACTGCAAAAAAGCGTATGACAGAATCCTTCAAGCATGGATAATAAAATGCTTGAAAATGTATAAAATACCAAGCAGGATCATCAACATGTTTGAAAATGCAATGAGAACATGGAGACTGGAATTGACAGCTGATGGACAACACATAACAGAAATTAACATAGAAAGAGGCATCTTCCAAGGAAATTCATTATCACCATTGCTGTTTATAATAGCCATGATACCCCTGAACAATATACTGAGAAAGTGCCAAGCTGGATACAAGTTTTCTAACACAGAGGAAAAAATGAACCACTTGATGTACATGGACGATCTGAAACTTATTGCAAGGACTGAAAATGAACTAGAGACATTAATAAATACGACCAGGATCTTCAGCCAGGATATGCAAATGGAGTTTGGTATGGAAAAGTGCGCACTACTAGTTATAATAAAGGGAAAACTAGAGACGACAGAAGGCATTGAACTACCCAATCAAACGAAGATGAGGGAACTAGGGGAACAAAACGTCTATAAATACCTAGGAGTACTGGAAGCAGACACCATCAAATCAACAGAAATGAAAGAGAATTGGAAAGGAATACCTCAGAAGAACAAGAACACTTCTTGAAACCAAATTATACAGCAGAAACCTAATAAAAGGCATAAATACATGGGCAGTATCACCAGTAAGATACTCTGGACCGTTCATAGGGTGGACTAAAGAAGAACTGAAACTCATAACCATGCACAACGCACTATACCCGAAGGATGATTTTGACCAACTCTATGTAAAAAGGAAAAACGGCGTGAGAGGACTAGTTTGTATAGAATGCTGTGCGAATGACAGTAAAAAAAGAACTAGAAAAATACTTAATGAAAAACACTAAAAGAATAATCATAGCAGCGAGAGACACGGAAAAAAGCAATAAAGCAGAAAACAGAGATAAAGGATAAGACAAGAAAAGAAAAGTTGGAAGAGAAACAACTACATGGAAGATTCATAATGATGACAAAAGATGAAAATAACAAAAACACTTGGACATGGATGTGAAAAGGATACATAAGCTAAGAAACTGAATCCCTAATAACTGCAGCACAAGATAACTTGATAAGAACCAACCGCATCAAAGCAAGGATCGACAAAACACAAGAAAACAGCAAATGCAGACTCTGTGGACAAAGAGACGAGATGATAAACCATATAATAAGTGATTGCAGCAAATTGGCCCAAAAGAAATACAACGGACACGACCAAATGGGAAGGGCACTACACTGAGAATTATGCAAACAACTGCATCTCGAATGCACAGACAAGTGTTACAAACATAAGCCCACAACAGTACTTGAAAATGAGAATCACAAAATCCTATGGGACATGGACATACAAGTGATAAACCCATCCAAGCAAGAAGATCGGATGTCATAATAATTAATAAGAAAGAAAAATCCTGTCAAATCGTAAACTTTGATGTTCCAGCTGACCACAGGGTGAACATCAAAAAAAAAAAAAAAAGGAGAAACAGAGCAAATACACAGAGCTAGCCAGAGA
This sequence comes from Euprymna scolopes, assembly GCF_053919585.1. Taxonomy (NCBI): domain Eukaryota; kingdom Metazoa; phylum Mollusca; class Cephalopoda; order Sepiida; family Sepiolidae; genus Euprymna; species Euprymna scolopes. The sequence continues at coordinate 113,679,302 of NC_136500.1, forward strand.
GCTGAAAGGATATGAATGATGAAGAAAATCCAAATAATACCTATAATAGAAGGAGCACTAGAAACAATCCCGAAAAACTTGAAAAAAGAATGAGAGAAATTGGGATCAAAGGAATGACTGGAAAAATACAACGAACAACAATAATGAAAACAACTGAAATGTTAAGAAAACCCCTTGAATGCGAAAACTAACAGACAGGAGCAACAAGTGCGGGCCAGACAAACTGCTACATGGAAGCAAGAACATTGAAGCTGCATATCTATAAGTTCTCTAACGCCACCCTCATCCTCCCATCACCACATCACTGCCCCCCCCCACCAAAAGAGTAAGACCAAATAAGCATGTAGAGTCAAGGAGGAAGGAAAGACCGAGGAACTGACCAGACCTCCGCCAGATAAGTGTGAGGAAAACTGGCACCTTCGGGAGGTTTATTGCCACTCAAATTCCAGTGAAGATCAATAGCTGCTGCCAACAAGAAATCATTGGCAAGCAGCTGTTGCAATAATGCAAATTTATTTGCAAATGTTATCGAAAGAGGTGGAGAGTACTGGAAACCTGGGGAGACTTGTTGTCACTCAGCTTCCAGGGAACACCATATCAAGGAGAGATCTTTGATGACCTGTGTAAAAGCTTCTTGTGGACCAATAATAATAATAATAATAATAATAGTAATAATAATAATAATAATAATATTCTCGAAGTACACCTGCCAGAATGAATGACCAAAGGTAAGACTACACTGGTGCAAAAAGACAGAAAAAGGAAACATCCCGGCAACTACCTACAACGTGGAAAACACTAACAGCACAACTGAGGGAACAAATTTATCATCCTCTTCATAATCACAGACTACTTCCTGATGAACAGAAAGGATGCCGAAAAGGAAAAAGAGGAACACATGACCTATTATACATCGACCAAAGGATCCTGAAAGAAGTAAAAAGTAGACAAAAAAACTTAGCCATGGCATGGATCGACTACAAGAAAGTGCATAACAGGATCATGCAAGCATAAATAACAGAATGCCTAAGAATGTACAAAATACTGGGAAAGATTATCAATTTCATTGAAAATGCAATGTAAATATGGAGGCTTGAACTGACAGCTGATGGCCAATACAGAACTGAGATTAAAATACAAAGAAGTATCTTCCAAGGTGATTCATCATAGCCATGATGCCCCTTAACAATATACTAAGAAAATGCCAGGTCGGAAACAAGTTCACTAATAAAGATGAAATAATGAACCACCTAATGTACATGGATAACCTGAAACTGTTTGAGAAAGCCAAGAAGAAACTAGGGATGTTAATAAACATGACCAGAATCTTTAGTCAGGATATCTGAATGGAATTCAGTATGGAAAAGTGTGCACTGCAGATCATTAGAAGGGAAAAACTGGAAGCAGCGGAAGATATGGTACTATCTAACTAAATGAAGATGAGGGCACTAGGTAAACATGGAATTCTGGGAGCAGGCACCATCAAAGCAACAGAAATGAAAGATAAAATTGCAAAGGAATACGTCAGAAGAACACAAAAACTTCTTGAAACTAAACTGTATAGTAGAAAACTAATTAAAGTTATAAACACATGGGCAGTGTCACTAGTAATATACTCTAGATCATTTATAGGTTACACCAAAGAAGAGCTGAGGTATTTCGACCAGAAGACCAGGAAACTCATGACTATGCAGAATGTACTACAGCCAAAGGATAATTCTAACCAACTCTATATGAAAAGAAAATATCGAGAAAGAGGGCTGGAAGATTGTGTAATTTACACAAAAAGAATTAGAAAAATACATAATGCAGAACAGTGATAGAATAATTACTGCAGCAGGAGACACTAAAAAAACAAACAAGACAAAAAAAGAAGAGATGAGGGAGGAGATGAGAAAAGAAAAATGGGAAGAGAAACAGCTACACAGAGGACTCATAAGGATGACAAAAGATGAGACTAACAAAAATACTTGGGCATGGCTACAAAAAGGAAACCTAAACAGAGAAACTGAATCCCTAATAACAGACGTATAAGATAACGCAATTAGAACCAACCACTTCAAAGCAAGGATTGACAAAACAAAAAAAAAAACAGGAAATGCAGATTCTGTGGACAAAGAGACAAAACAATAAGCCACATAATAAGCAAATGCAGCAAACTAGCCCAAAAAGAATATAAGAATAGATACGCTCAAGTGGAGAAAGCAGTATACTGGTAATTATGCAGACAAGTGCAACTTGAACACCCAGACAAATGGTACCAGCAGCAGCACTTGAAAATGAAAGTCACAAAATTCTATGGGACATGGATATACTAATGGATAAACACATCCAAGGAAGAAGACCGGATGTCATATTCGTTAACAAGAAGGAAAAGGCCTGCCAGATTGTAGATTTTGCTATTCCAGCAGACCCCAAAGTGAAGATCAAGGAGATAGAGAAGTGAAGCAAATATATGGAACTGGCCAAAGAGCCCAAAGGAATATGGAAGATGAAAAAAGTGAAGATGATACCACTAATAGTAGAAGCACTAGGAATAATACCAAAAAACTTTGAAAAAAGAATGAGAGTGATTGGAATCAGAGGGATGACTGAGAAGATACAACGGATAACAATAATGAAGACGGCAGAAATATCAAGAAAAATCCTTGAATGCGGAAACTAATATACATGAGCTACAGGTACCAACCAGATATATAGAAACTGCTACAGATGCAAAGCACAAATAAACATTATGTGGAATCATGTTAAACCCCCTACGCCTCTACCTTCTGTCCCCCCTCTATTTTTATGCCACTATAAACTGACGCCACACCAAATAAGTGAGGGTCAAGGAGGATAGAAAGACCAAGGAGAGAATGCACTAGCCAGATCTCAGCTGGATGAGTACAAAGAGGACTGGGACCCTGAGGAGGCTTATTGCCATCCAAATTCCAGTGAAGACCAATGGTCACTGCTAACGAGAAATCAATGGTAAGCAGCTGTTGCGATAATGTAAATTCATCTGTAAAGATTATCGAAACAGATGGAGAGTACTGGTAATCTGAGGAGACTTGTTGTCATTGCAGGTTGTTCTTAAAGAGAAATCTTTGATGATGAACTGTGTGACTACTCCTAGTGAGTAAATAATAACAATGATAATAATGGATTATCTGAAGCTGTTTGCTAAAAGCAGAAAGGTACTGGAAAAGCTGAAAAACACAACCAAAATATTCAGCCAGGACATTGGAATGGAATTTGGAATAGAAAAGTGTGCATTACTAGAGATGAAAAGGGGAAACCTAGAGACATCAGAAGGTATGGAACTGCCAAGAGAAAATAATGACACAAATATCTAAGGGTAAATCTACAAAAATGAAAGAGAAGATTGGAAAAGAAGAACAAGGAAACTATTAAAAGAAAACATACAGTAGAAATTTAATTAAAGGAATAAACAACGGGGCAGTATCATTAATAAGATACTCTGGACTGTTCATAAGATAGACGAAAATAGAACTTACCTTGATCAGAAGACAAGGAGACTAACAACAATGCACAATGCATTACATCCAAAATATGATACAGATCGACATAATGTGAAAAGGAATGAAGGGGGAAGGGGACTAATAAACGTAGAAGGCACAAAAAATAAAACGAATTGAAAAAGTACATAAGTTAGAAGATTGATCACTGCAGCAAGAGACACTATCAAGAACAATACAGGAAGCAATGAAACCAGAAACAAGAAAACAAAAATGGGAAGAGAAAAAGCTACATAGACGATTCATTAGAATAACAAAAGAAGAAAAACACTTGGATGTGGCTAAAAAAAAAGACACATGAACAGAGAAACAGAATCCATACTTACAGCTGCACAGAACAACATGATTAGAACAAATCACATTAAAGCTAAAATAGATAAAACACAAGGAAACAGTAAATGTAAATTCTGTGGACAAAGAAACGAAACAATAAACCACATAATAAGAGAATAAAGTAAACTAGCCGAAAATAAATATAAGGACAGGCAAGACTGCAAGGGGAGTAGTGCACTGTTAACTCTACAAACACATCCAGTCGTTTTTTTTGTTGTCCTGAGACAAATATGGTTTCTTCCTTGCTTTACATCCTTTTAATTCCATTTCTAATAACCTTCTTCTCACTGTTTGAGCTCTGAAGAATTTTCTTTCCTATCTGCAAGGGATGTTCTTTTCAAAGACCTATTATATTTATATATATATATATATATATATATATATATATATATATATATATATATATATATATATATACATATATATATATATATATAATACAATCTACAATCTACTATTAAATATTTTACATTTACTCTCAACTATTATCTAGGTTTTTTATAGGTGCTCCATAATTTTAATCACACACACACACACACACACACACACACACACACACACACACACACAAACACACATATACATATATTATTATAAATATATATCTTTTATATATATATATGTTTTATATTTTTATTACCGTTTTATCTGTTTGGTTACATATGTTTCGGATGTTGGACCATGTTTACGATCCAACAGCCTCGTCAGACCTTGCAGAAATTATTGTTAGTATTTGGAAAAAGTGTTTTAGAAAAAATACCCCCATCTCTTTTTTCTTTACCATCTTCTCTCCCCCTCCCCCTCCCTATATCCATATATCTCCACCCACGCCTACCTGAATCTGCAACTCCCCCCCCACACACAATACAATCTAATGTATTTTAACCTTAAAAAATGAAATATTGTCGATACTCGTCTCCGTCCCCCTCATTATCTCCTACGGCCCCTCTTTTTTTTTCTCGTATTTCTTCTAAAACACTTCTTCCAAATACTAACAACCATTTCTGTAAGGTCTGGCGAGGCTGTTGGATCGTAAACATGGTCCAACATCCGAAACATATGTAACCAAACAGATAAAACGGTAATAAAAAATAAAACACATATTTGCTCTGCAATAGTATTGAGCACTTTTCAGGTTTTTACTAATTACCAGTTTTACCATATAATAAATAATATAATGATATGTAATAATATATATATAATGTATGTATATATATATATATATATATATATATATATATATATATATATATATATAATCAAATAAGAATTACAATTAAGTTTACCAAGATAATCAAAATAGCAAACTTAAAATATGTTATAAATATTAAAAATTTAATATTTATAAAGTAATCCAAACCAGATGTAAAAGCTCAATAAACCAAATAGGAAATACAGCTTATAATAAAAACAAATAATTAATAAAACATGTTAAAACCACTTCAAGGAGAGTTAAAAACATATTTCATTTTCAAAAAGGAAACAAAAATAAGGTTGATTGTCTTTAATCCGCGGAGTTTCAAAAGAAATACTTTCCTTCTCATCAGAGGGTAGGAATTAGCAAAATGCGGAATCGAATTTTGCTTGCAAAGTATTTTGTGAAACTACAAGTAAGCCATAGAGCTAACTTGGTAAAAAATATTGAAGCAAAGGGAATTGGGAAAAAAGAAAAATGATTTCACGTGAATGGATGGTCGAGTGAAGAGTAGAATATCCAATAACTGTAAAATCCAAGAAAATTTGGTTAAGTTCGATATCCACCAGTGAAAATCCAAAGGAATCGCGTTACTGGATGATGTTTCAATGTAATCCAATAGGCAGAATTCCGTGAAATAATTCACAAATGGGTACAAAGAAAAAAAGAATGAGTTCAAAATATTATTATTAAAAGAAAGACAAATTGTGCATAGAATGAAGAAATGGGGAGATTTTAAGACACTTCTGCCGAGGCTGAATTTTTAAATACGAATAAAGAAACAGAAAAGATGAGCGGTGATTGAGTTATTTTTAGAATAGAAAAGACAATGTCACAATGACCCAGACAAAATAACATTGAAGTGGTGCAACAATTAAGTCAGAAAAAAATTCTGCCTCGGCAGAAGTATCTTAAAATCTTTCCATTTTTTCGATTCAGCCTGACGGCACCAGGTCATATTTTATTTCAAGTTTTGCCATCATGTCTTTGTATTAATACATGCGGATTTTAAATATATTTAAGCGTATTTTACGGCAACCAAAATATTTATTTACAGACTGAGAAAATGAAACCTTTCTTTGTAATTTCTTACAGTTTTTTTTGTTTGTTTTTTTTTTACTATATTTTAAGACGATACATATTTTTGACAATTATTTTTTGCCGGAAATCCCTCACGAACGAAGACAAAATTCAATGAAAAAAAATAATACTTTTCTTAAGTATATCTTCCACGACAGAGAACAAATTCTAGTACAGTTTTGATAAAAAAAACTTACTTGGACTAGTGTTAGGTTCCGGTGTTTCATTATCTTTTTTCTTCTTCTTTCAAGTAATACGTAAATATTGCTCAAGATTCTGAAATTGGAAATATTTATAGTCTAGCCTAATTTTAATAATGTTAGTTTTCTTTAAATTAAATTATTACTCCTGTCCCCTTTAGATAATTTTCTTTTCTCTAAATAGTTTTTCCTTTACTTTAAATAACTTCTCGCTTTTTCTATAAATAATTTCTAAATATTTTTTTTTACAGAAATAAAACGAAGATATCCCTATATATCTTTACTTTTTTATTCATTCATCGCTTAAATAAATATTAATTTCAAAACAAAATTCGAAATTTTCGAATGCGTGTGGTGTGCTTGTTAGAAAGTTTTCCTTACAAATTTACTGAATTCAAATATTTTAAAGAAAATTATGACAAAACAAAATAGAGGTTTATTTTAATACTAAATAGAAACTTTCGTAAGTCATAAAATATAAATAACCATTAAATTTTAAGGAAACAAATATTAATTTCAATTATACTTTTTAAATAATTAGTTTTTTCCGACTAAAATACAAATTTTTCGGTATTCTTTTGCATTAACAACTCGCCGTTCACGTTCAAAATGTCCACTTTTAAAGTTTTTCAGGTATGCTGACAACGAATATTACAGTTATATTTGGAGCTGATAAGTGGTTTACCAGATATGAAAACATTTGTTATCTAGCGTAAAAACTAAAGTAATCCCTGTCAGCCATTTTTTTTAACAACCGAGGAATTATTAATGCAAATGTTTGACGGCTTTCGGAATTAACACCCCTACCCCCCCCCCCTTGTAAAGAACGGCTTTCGGAATAAACACCCCAAACATCCTAATGTAAAGAACAGCTTCGGAATTAACACCCCAAACATCCACATGTAAAGAACGGATTTCGGAATTAACACCCCCAACATCCACATGTAAAGAACGGCTTTCGGAATTAACACCCCTTACCTCCCCACGTAAAGAACGGTTTTCAGAATTAACACCCCAAACATCCCCATGTAAAGAACGGCTTTCGGAATTAACACCCCCAACTTCCCCATGTAAAGAATGGATTTCGGATTAAACACTCCCAACATCCCCATGTAAAGAACGGCTTTCGGAATTAACACCCCCAACTTCCCCATGTAAAGAACGGCTTTCGGAATTAACAACCCCCAACATCCTCATGTAAAGAACGGCTTTCGGTATTAACACCCCTAACATCCACATGTAAAGAACGGCTTTTGGAATTAACCCCCCCCCCCATGTAAAGACCGGCTTTCAGAAATAACATCTCCAACTTTCCCATGTAAGGAACGGCTTTCGGAATTAACAACCCCAACATCCCCATATAAAGAACGGCTTTCGGAATTAACACCCCAACCTCCTCATGTAAAGAACGGCTTTCAGAATTAACACCCCCACCCTCCCCGTGTAAAGAACGGCTTTCGGAATTAACACCCCCCAACATCCCCATGTAAAGAACGGCTTTCAGAATTAACAGCCCCAACATCCTCATGTAAAGAACGGCTTTATGAATAAACACACTCAACTTCCCCATGTTAAGAACACCTTTCGGAATAAACACCCCATTTTTTTTTCCATTGAGGGGATGAAAAAATATTTTCTTTTAGTTGCTTCGGTTACACGCATGCGCATTAATAATTACTCGGTTATGAAAACAAGATGATTGCCAGGGACTACAGTAGCTTTTACGTTGGATTTCATGCTTTCATGTCTGGCAAACGACTTATCAGCCCCAAATTTGACTTTGATCATCGTTGTCAGCATATCCAAAAACCTATAAAAGTCGACATTTACAATCCAAAAACCACCGCGAGACTGAAATCGACCAATGAAAGTTTGACACGAAAATAATCATTCAAACATAAACAGAAGTTCTCTTGGCCATTATTTTTAAACGAAATTTAATAAAATTTGAATTTGCTCCAGAACAATACATCTTATAAAGTTTAGATTCATCCACCCTCTGCCGGTAGAAGTGCTAAGCGTCAGTTGCCAAGTCATTACAATATTGTAAGAATAATTTTATTTTTTTCAAATCGTATTCCGAAATCATCTTACCTCAGAACTTTACATTATAAATATTTAATTACTATAGGTTATTTTTACAGTGGAAAAAAAGAGAGATCGGTCTAACAAAACATTATATTCTGCAATAAGTGGTTTATCTATCAAACAAAATGCTGCTGTCCTTGGGAACTGAACATTTGATTCGGTCCCAAATTCTTTCTTTCCATTTAAAATGTGATGTGAAAATCCGACATTTTTGCAAGACTGCATGGTAACCATGATTTTGGTTTTCAGTTTATGATGAGGACCCATTTATTTGATGATCAGTCTGCAGTACTTTTCTGAAATCACCTCCTTTTTATTGGCACTGGTTCAATAATATTGAAGAGAGATCTTCAATTGTACAAATTAACATGTGTCCAGACGGTAAATTCAATTGGTGGCCTGATGATTAAGGTTTTCGCAGATATTGCTAAACATTTCCGCAAAGTTTGGATGGCTTCAATGAAGGAGTAATTTTGGCCCCTAGAAATGATGCTGTTGATTTGATCAATTATAATCTTTTGCAAGAGTTATCAATCCCTTGATTGTGTTATTAATGAAGTCTAGGCAGTATAATTTCCCGTAGAATTCCCTACAACCGCTTAGAATGTCACATCATAACCTGATATTGAAAGAAGGAGCACCAGTTATATCATTAAGAAATTTTGATCCACCTAAACTGTGTAATGGCACACAAGTAGCAATAAAATCTTTGAAAACTAATGTTCTGGAAGCCATATTAATAACTGGAAATTTTAAAGGTGAAACTGTTAATTCCTCGGATTCCCCTTATTCCTTCTTACATGCCATTTCAGTTAAAGCGTTAACAATTCCTGAACGAACATGTTTATAAATAAATCTCAAGGACAAAACCTCAAAGTTGTTGGACTTAATCTTCAGACACCTTGTATTTTGGTTGCTCATGCATTGGAAATCCTGAAAAACTCTAAATTTACACACCTGTAAAAAGTTACCCCCAAATATTTGTTTAAAGGTTCTTCAAAATTAATGCTACAGGTACATATACCAGTGTTCAGATATGCACTGCTTTAAACTAAATTTTAATTATTTTATTAACTGAATAGATTATTAATGTCATCTTCTCCTACCATAAGGACGATATGAAAAAGAAGCCATTATTAATTAATGTTTCGTTTAATCAATAAGATAATTATGTATGAGGACGGAATATTCAAATATATCAAATACAACCTGGCAACGCCGGGTACTTCAGCTAGTATATATATATATATATATATATATATATATATATATATATATATATATATATATATATATATATATATATATATATATATATATACTTAGTTATATTTTGGGGAAAAAAGAATTCCAGCAGAGTGCTCTATTATAAGGAAAATATTTTCAAAATAAGAGCGTAATATTTATATTTTTTATTTTCAGAAGTTTAGATAAGAGAAACCATCGGTACCGTCGGGTTTCAAATCTGATGTTAGAGAACCGTTTTAGGTCCCAATATCAAGCTCTCTTCAGCTGGTCTATATCTTATAAACAGATGAGATAAATCGGCTGAAGAGAGCTTGATACTGGGGCATAAAACGGTTCCCTGATATTAGGTTTGAAACCGGCGATACCGATGTCTTATCTTATCCAAAATTCTAAACACACACGCGGGCGTAGGTGTGTGTGTGTGTGTGTGTGTGTGTGTGTGTGTATGTGTGTGTGTGTGTGTGTTTCCTTGTATTGGTTTATAGAATGTATGTTATATGTCTAATAATTTTATAACATAAATTTATTTGCTTTCCTAAGAAAGCAAATGTGATACAAGTTCGTTTTTAATGTTTGTGAGGTGGGGTGGGTGAGGGAACCAGCTTCTCTGAAACAGGGGTAATCGGTAGGGATGTTTTCATTTAATTGTGATTTTGATTTTTTTAATTTTTAGATTTTAGTTTATTTCTATTGTGATTTCGTTTTAATCTTAGTCATATGGGACATTCATAATGTTATGTTAGTTTAAATAAAAAGGCTTATTTCTAGGGGATTTTTGTTTGTCTCCCCATGTGGGTAGGACCAGATCCAGGGTCGCTTTTTAAAGATCTCGCTACCCAGAAGGGAGGGGACACCTGGAAAGGCAGAAGTATAAAAATGAAAATTATCTCAGTCATGAAGGATTTCTCCTTCACTGACTGAGGGTAGGAGGTGTAAGCGCAGTGTTGGAACAGATACTACACTGTGGTTCTAGATATATTTTAGTGTTGTAGGTTTCGATATAAGTTGGTATTGTTAAATGTGTTATACTTGAGATAGGAGTGTTGTGCCTGTGTGTGGCTGAGTGTGTGTGTGTGTGTGTGTGTGTGTGTGTGTGTGTGTGTGTGTGTGTGTGTTTTAATGTATCGATTCTGATTTAGGTGTGGGGGTGTACATGTGTATGAACGTGCGTGCAGGTGTGTTTTGTATTTCATTTGTTTGTGTGCTGATATTAAGCTGTTTAATTTGGGAGTGAATCTTGTTATGAAATTTTTTTTCCTGTGTAAGTAAATAAAAGTAGTTGTCTGTTTGGAAGATTGACATTATTTTGAAGCTATTTCCACACAAACATAATATTATGAATGTCCCATATGTTTCTAACAGTATTTTGTCTAGTTTTATATTTATAGCAACTTTTCTCAAACTTACCGTGTTAAAGAGAGAGTCGGGCGCCATTTTGAATTTTCCAATACATCGGTAAACACAGTAAGTTTTTCGAGCTGAATAAACATGTTACATTAAATAAAAACACTGAAAACATATCCAGTTATGTAGAAAAGTAACTTATCTTGCCTTTGATAACATTTATTTGTTTTTTTGACAACTTTTTCGAATCTATGTGTACTGTACAGTAATACAAACCCCAATTTTTATATAATATTTTTCAGTCCGTTCTTTTAATAATAGATAAAACTTTTCACTAAGCATTTTCAAATATTTTAAAGTAAGCATTTTTCATGGCAGTGTTTTTTTTTGTTTTTGTTTTTTTACGATTGGTGAATTATCAATATTTTAGCACGGGGCGTAATTCATTTCTTTGATATATATTTAAAACTTCAATTTTTTTGTTTTTTATAATATTTTAACTGTAAATAATTTACATGAGTTTGTTTTACTGTACACATAGATTCGAAAATGTTGTCAAAAAACAAATATATAACAAATAAATGTTATCAAAGGCAAGATAAGTTACAAACATGCCGACATTTTTCTTTTTAAAATATATTGATAAACATTGTATGATTTTCGAAGCGATTACACGTTTTAAAGTGAGTAAAACCACTAAAAACCTTCCCAGATAGGTAGAAGAGTAACTTATCTTGCCTTTGATAACATTTATTTGTGATATATTTGTTTTTTGACAACTTTTTCGAATCTGTGTGTACAGTAATACAAACCTAAAATTTAATTCAACTTGAAAATAATATTTAAAATACATGTGCGTACACTGCACAAGCACCCTTATTATTATCATAATAATAATAGAAATAATAATAATAATAAAAAAACTGGTGTAGATGACATCGACTGGCACCACACCACACCAACTAGTTGTGAAAGGACAGGGAGGATGGAAAGACCGAGGTGTGAGGGTACTGACCAAGTCTCCACTGGAAGTGTGCAGTTCAAATCTGGTACCTTGGGGAGGCATTTTGTCACCCAAACCCCAGGAAACACTAATGGCCGATGCCAACGAGAAATCAGTGACAATGGCTGTTGCGATAACATGCAATCATCTGCACAAGTGGAGAACACTGGAAATCTGGAGAGACTTGTCACTTGGTCTCCAAGGAACACCACAGGTTACTGCCAGTGAGCAATCACTGATGATGGCTTGTGAGACAACTAATACGCTACACATTTTGATGAAAAACATGGGGAAAAAATGGACATAGAAGAACAGAAAACCAAAACTTTAAATATAATTTCTGTATTTAAAAGTAATAGTTATTTAAATATTTCAACATATAATCTTGTGGAGAAAATCCAACTTCCCAATAAGGGGCACTCTCAGTCATGAAAGATTTCTCCTCCACCGACCGAAGACAGAAAAGGTAAAGAGCAGCATCAAAACAGATACTACACTGATCTTGTTCCGAAGGCCAAAAAATATTTGTTTAATGTTTCTTTAATTGTTTGTTCCCTAAATTCATAATTCAGTTTTATCAGTATTAAATTGTATATTGTTTTAAAATTACTTAATTTTACATAGATAATGTTTATATTTTATATTGAATAAAGTTCAGTTTAAGTATTAATCAAACTGTGTTCCTTTTTCTTTTTAAAAATGTTTTATTGCTCTTTTTCAAATGGCCCTCATATAGTACTGGCAGTCTGACAAATCTTACCTACATTGCCTGCAGACATTTTTCATTTAACAGGCCTTCTTCTTACTCTCGGTGGCCGTGGTGGAACACACCCGTGAAGATATTTAGAATTATTTACAGACATTTCCACCGCTCGGGAAACATGTAACCAAAATGGACTGCAAAAATGCTTTTATACATTCTGAACACATTTTAAATATTTTACACTTTGAATAATTTCTGAAGAGGACGCTTCACAGAGCGTCTGAAACGCGTAAAAAACTATTTCAATGATTTAAAAACATTATTACAATGATCTAAATACGATACCTTTTTAAATGGAGAATAAAAACACGGAATAATAAAATAATGTTCAAAAATACATGATTCCTCTCCACTATCCCATTGCCACTCGGCTGATACGCTGCCCTAAAAAATTGCCTTACTCCTCACTTATCACGCATCTCTTTAAAGGCTTCTGATCGGAAAGCGGGGCCATTGTCCATTAACAGTTCCTCAACCGGCCCTCTCTCCAAAAATATTTCTTTGATGACCCCACCGATCGTCTATGCAGCTTCTACCCTGATCTCTCTCCAGATGGCAAACTTCCCCGGCCCACAGTTGACCATCGACAGATACAGCTTATGGCAATAATGGGTCACATCAATGGCCAATCGCTTCCAGTCCTCCGCAATGTGTAACTCTTCCTGCTTTGTGTCTGGACGGTCCGGGGTCTATCGATTGGCACTGCTGACAGTGCTCCACTACCTCCCTGACCTCCTCCTTGGTGGTTTCTGGGTAAACCTCTCTTGCCAGGAATAATGTCCATAATCGACCAAAGTGGTGCATTTCATGTAACTTTTTAACTTCCTCTCCTGCACAGCTTACCGAGGATATCTCCTTTCCCTCTTGCAGCCAGGCATTTTTTACCCATATTATCGAATCCGACTTGTTCTTTTCCGATGGGACCAGCACTACAGATACCCTCAACTGGAATTCCGCTATCAAATCTGCAAAAGTGCTCCAAGCCTGCGCTTGATCAACATTTCTGCAGCACCTCTGGTCCTAACTCTCTCATCGCCAGTCACTGCTGACCTGATCCATAATACTACCGTTGCTGAATCGGATTTGATTTCAATTGTTTTCAATCCCCACTTCAGGGCCAGATTGATTCCTTTCATGGCAGCCTCCAGTTCGGCTATGTTGATATGGGAATCGTCGTTTTTCTTAGCCACACCGCATCTTCCACAGTTACACCTCCCATCTCTAATACGACGCCCAATGCTAGGTTGGTAAATTCCATTTTTTTTTAATTTTCACACTTTTGCACCGATTTTCCCTGGCTAAAACCTAAATATAAAGTTTCACATGGTTTCAAATACCCTATATATTAAGTTTCATATCTGTAGACCTAAAACTAACAGAGGAGTTAAGTAGGCCAAATTTTTAAAATAAATATATAAACGCATACATGAATATATATAGAAAGGGGTTTGTGTTTACTATAAACTGTAATGCTTCTAAATAGACGCATGAATTTGCATAAGACTAGCACTAAGGGATGTATTCATGTTTTTAAAGAAACCTGTAGTCAGTCGTCTTTTTCCGTACAAATAATTGAAAAATTTAGAAGTAATGGATATAATAGTTTAGGTAATGTAGATAACGATATACTAAAGATGCGTCAGGATGAGGAAGACGAAATAATTAAAAAAATGCGAGTAATTTACCCATATGGTTTGAATATTAAAGTGAAAAAAAATAACCTACAAGATTCTGAAATCATAGGTAGATTATATCCAGCATTGCCTCGCTATGGTATTAGAGATAGAACTTATGTTAATAGAAATAATAGAGAATCAGCTATTTCATGCGAGAACTTTTTTAGTAAAACTAAAGATGTTATTATCAATCAAATTTCTGAGTGTTTCAATTATATAAGAAAACTACTTGATCAAACAAAAAAGAAGGTTTTGAAGGAAATAGCATCGAAAATATTATTACAACCAGATACGATATATAAGAAGGACTATTTCATTCAATGGTATGACTATATTCTGGATATAATCGACACTAAATTATATAAGCCACCTGTGGACGGTATAAAAAAGAAACCTAGAAATGTTTGTGTAGTTTTGTATGAAAATAAAGGTTTTGATGATATAAATTTACCTAAAATATTTAATAAATAAAACAATATACAATTACTACCTAACGAGCTACAGACAAAAGATCAAAAACCAATAGTTACATATAAACTAGAGCCAACAATACGCAATAAGGTTTTCAATTATAAAAACCCGGTAGAACATAAATATAAATGATAATATTATAAATATTCCAGAATGTGAATGTAATTCCTCTCCTTTCTGTAATAATGAGTTAAAACATGTAATTACAGGAGATTTAAAGATAGTAAATAATTCTAAATTAAGAAAACTCCTTAGTAAGGGTCCGAATTATAGAGAGCATAAATGCCTAAATTACACTAAATGTGTTAAAGAAGTAACTAAAGCACTAGAAGGTTTTAGTTTAGCTATGGTAAAGAAATATAAATTAGCACAGTCTACGTTGAGAAGCATGGAAAAATAGTATACTTGAATGCGTAAA